>NC_041384.1:274708628-274836504 GCF_002162155.2 Triticum dicoccoides | reverse complement strand
ACTCGGGCCCGGACGCGGCTCGGGCGGGCCGGCCGTGGGCCGGGCGGGCCGCGGCGGCTGGTGGAAGGACGGCGGGACAGGTGGCGGTGTCCGATAAGACGAGAGCGGCGGCGTGACGTGTCATGCTCCGATTGGTCGGAGTGAGGTGGCGGTGGTGGCGGACACGTCCGGAGGCGTGCGGGGGGAGTTTTAGGGTTTCATCTGCGGAATTTTTGGAGGGGATCACATATATATAGGTAGAGGGAGCTAGGAGAGTCCAAATGAGGTGCAGTTTTCGGCCACGCGATCATGATCGAACGACCGAGATGATGGAGGAGGTTTAGGTGGGTTTTGGGCCAAATTGGAACGGTGTTGGTCTGCAACACACACGAGGCCTTTT
Source organism: Triticum dicoccoides (assembly GCF_002162155.2). Lineage (NCBI taxonomy): Eukaryota > Viridiplantae > Streptophyta > Magnoliopsida > Poales > Poaceae > Triticum > Triticum dicoccoides. Next base: position 274,836,125 of record NC_041384.1, on the reverse strand, counting down.
CGGTCCCTCGGTTAACCGTTGGAGTATCAAACGAAGTCCAAATGGTACGAAACTTGACAGGCGGTCTACCGGTAGTAAACCAAGGCTGCTTGGCAAATCTCGGTTCAATCCGGAAATGTTTAATCCCCACACATGAAAGAAAGGTAGAAATGACCACCAGAGGAGAACGGAGCGCCGGAATGCAAAACTGACAACGGGGAAAATGCTTAGATGCATGAGACAAACACGTATGCAAATGAAATGCACATGATGACATGATATGCAATGCATGACACGCAAGAAATGACAAGGCAACAACAGCGAATAACTGGACGACACCTGGCACATCGGTCTCGGGGCGTTACACCGGGGTCTTATGATCGCCCTCGGCAAGAGTCTTTCTGGGGCCATGCGAGTGTTTTCGGCAAGGAGCCTTGTCAGGGCCTCGGGGGCATCCTCGGCAAGGGGGCTTGCGATTGTCTTGTCTTCTGGTCATCGTCTAGTCTTGTGGGCCTTTGTCTTCACAAAGATTTGTGCGTTACCATGGAGGTGCCTCCCGAGCCTTGGTTCCAATGTGGTTGATGGTGTTGGAACCCTTGGGCTCAAGGGTGGCGCGCTCTGCTGGCATTGGGCAAGTTGCCGCGGCAAGGTTCTTGCCGGGGCTGCGGAGGCTGCCCCTGCGAGGGTCTTGCTAGGGGAGTCCACCTCGCCCTCTTGCTCTTTGTTTCTCTGGTCTTGGTGTTGTTCTGGTTGTCTTGTGCTTCTGCTTCCTCTGCCCCGCTAGGTATGGCCACAGGCGCGACTCGAACTGTCCGCGCACAAGTAAAGGGGTACAAAAGAGAGCCCCTATTTTTGTGCACCGACAGGAGCCCCTGGGCCTGGGCCATACATAAGCGCGACGCATTGTTGGGCTAGGCCCAAAACGATGCGCGGACATGCGGGGCCGAGTTTTACTGCTGTAACTTCCTCGCCCATCGCACTTCCCCACGATCCGCGTTGAACGCGCGACGTGGGGGTCGTGCGTGACGTGGCGGTCATGCGTGGGGGCAGTTGCTACCCTCATGTGTCACATCGCAGTGAATGGTAAAGAGGCGGCCCATGACTTCCCCATAAGAAAAAGGGGAAACTGCGGGCGCGCTGCTCATTTACCCTCCGCGTCTCCCCATTTTCAGAACCGCTGTTCCCCCTTCTCCTTCCTCAAGCGAAAAAAGGCCGAAACCCCTGCCTCCATCCCCGCCGCCGCACCCCCATTGTCCCCAATCTCTCACTGCTCTAGATTCTTCACCTCTTTCCCGGCCGCCATGGCACCCAAAACCACCAAGGGCAAGGGAGTGGCCAAGGACGCCGAGGAGAAGGAGATGCCAGAGAGCGAGTCGGTGGCGCTTCGGACGCAGCTTGCCTTCTTCCCCTCGACGGTTGATGTGGTCCACCTAAGGGACTACTTCAAGCCTCTGTGGGGGGTGAAGACGACGGGGCACCCGGCTACGCGCATCATCCCCGCCGATTTTGCCAAGGCTGGCCCGAATCGGTATCCCTTCTTCGTTGACTACTTCTCCTGCGGGCTTTGCCCTCCTTTCTTCGATTTTTTCAACGATATCATGCACGCCTTCAGCTTCCATCTTCTTGATTTCACGCCGAATGCCGTGGCGTGTATGGCCCTCTTCGCCCACCTCTACGAGGGCGTTTGCCGGAATGCTTCCCAGCACGGCGCTTTTCTGCCACTATTTCTTTCCCTGTATCCAGGCAGGGGGTGCCATCTCCGGCTGCGTCACCTGGATCCCACAGACTCAGGAGAAAGGCACGTATCCAGAGGGTGCCTAGAAGGAGAGGTGGGAGGAGTGGAGGGGCCGGTGGCTATGGAGAGTTCTGCCAAGTTCGTCAGAGCCCGCCAGTCCGCCGCAAGGACTGGAGCGATGCCGATGTCAATGACAAGAAGCTCGGGATGGCTACCACTATGATCCATCGCCTCACTATGGCTGGTCTCACCCTTGAGATGATTTGGGCCAATTTCATCTACCGCCGCATCGCCCCACTGCATAACAAGGGGAGGGCGGCCTAGCTCTTCAGGAACACGGCCGATGTCATGAGGGTTCGCCCCGGCTTGCAGCACAACTTCATGGTGATGGGGCACACTCATTTTTGTCAGCGACTTTTCCATCTCGATGTGGGCGACGACGGCATGGCTGAGAGAGCCGGCAAGGCCGCAAAGGCCGGCAAGGTCGTCAAGGGGCCTCTGTTCGGGGTGTCGGCGGGAGTGGTCCTGCTGAGCAACAACTCTCGCCAAACCGTCATCATTGCCATGATGCTGGACTTCAACACGCACGGCCTTGACCCAAGGTGGCCAAGCCAGAGGAGGAGCGGGTCCAGGAGTTCTTCGACAACCTGTCGGAGAGGTATGTCTGTGATGAGGCACTTCTTATGAAGGACACCACCAAGGAGGAGCTAGACTACATCACCGCCAGGGCGGCGGAGGCGGCGCTTGCCAGGGAAGCCGACAGCATTGGCCATGTGGAGAACGAGGCTGAGGTGGCCGCGGAGGAGGAGGAGCTTGCCAGATGGGCAGAGTCTGCTGGGGAGGCCAGCAGCGCCGGCATCGGGGCCGTTCTCATCGAAGATGTGGTCGAGGAGTCGACCGAGGGAGAGGCCGGGGCTGACGACCCCCCGACAACGGGGAGAAAGCGTGTCCTGGGGCGGGCCAGCTCTGTTGAGCCAGTCCGGCCCAGCAGGATCGGTCAGCGGCAGGAGGCACAGTGGGAGTCCATGCGCCTGACGTGGGCCGTGACAGCGAGGAAGGTGGTGAAGGCCGCGGTGGCGAAGAAGAAAGCGACCGCCTCTTCTTCATCCAAGCGTTGCCGGACTCCATCCCCTTCCCCTCCTCCCGTGGACGTTGACACGGAGGTCGTCTTCAATCTTGGGTCTCTTAGCCCAAGGAGGAAGAGGAAGGCATCAGAAGAGGAGGTGGAGGATGAGTAGGCATATCTCCTTTCATCATCTCCGTTCCTTCAGACCATGCTGGTTTCCTTGACTTGTTTTTATTCTTGCAGGGACATGGGGACGCTGGCCCAGAGGGTGGCGAAGAGGGCCAGGGCCTCGATGTGCGGCCAGCCCCCGGCGGGCACCTTAAGTACGCCGCTGGTGTGGAGAGCAACCCGGATAGCAGCCCCCAGCGCAGCCCCCAGCGTGCGTTCACCACTCGCTCCCCATCAACGTGTGTTGGGGTATGATCCCTTGGCACTGACCTTGCCGTGGTTGCAGGAGGAGGATGGCAACAGGAGGAGCCACTGAGGGCCACCCCCATCACGCCGCCCCCATCAACCACGCCCCCCCCCCCCGAGGGGCGTCCCGGCAAGGGCGCCAAGCACTGAGCCCATGCACACGGAGGATGAGGAGGAGGCAAACCCGGGCGCCGGTGGCTCCATCCCGGCACCAAATATCGGCGAGGAGGGGGCTACTTCTTCCCAGCCCGGCGTGGGTGAATTAGTTGCCCTCTGTCCCTGTTCTTGCCTTTTCTTTTCAAACCTTGGTCTTGGCCTCGCCACATTCCCCTCTTCAGTATCCAAACTGTTCCCCGGCGGACCGGGAGGACATTGACACCGTCATTAAGGAGGTCGCCGGGGACGCCGAGGCCATGGCCGCCAAGATCGCCGCCGAGGAGGCCGCCAAGGGTCCTGCTGAGGATGCCTCCAAGGGGTCGGTCGGGGAGACCGGCAGGGCCGCCGCCAAGGAGGCCGGCAATGGGCCTTCCGGGGAGGCCGGCAAGGTCGCTACCGAGGAGGGGGTGGTTGAAAACCAACCTTCCTCCTCCGCTGCCTCTGGCTCGGGCAAGTACCTAAAGGTGAGCGATGACCTGTTCGTCCACCTTCTAGGGACGGCGAGTGATACGTCTCCAATGTATCTATAATTTTTGATTGTTCCATGCTATTATATTATATGTTTTGGATGTTAATGGGCTTTATTTTATACTTTTATATTATTTTTGGGACTAACCTATTAACCCAAGGCCCAGTGCAAATTGCTGTTTTTTGCCTACTTCAGTGTTTCGCAGAAAAGGAATATCAAACGGAGTCCAAACAGAATGAAACCATCGGGAGCGTGATTTTTGGAACAAACGTGATCTAGAGGACTTGGAGTGGACGTCAAGCAACCAACGAGGTGGCCACAAGGCAGGGGCACGCCTACCCCCTAGGCATGCCCTCCCCCTCGTGGGCCCCTTGTGGCTCAACCGACCTACTTCTTCCTCCTATATATGTTCACATACCTCGAAAACATCCACGAGCACCACGAAACCCCATTTCCACCGTCGCAACCTTCTGTACCCAAGAGATCCCATCTTGGGGCCTATTCCGGAGCTCCGCCGGAGGGGGCATTGATCACGGAGGGCCTCTACATCAACTCCATGGCCCCTCCGATGATGTGTGAGTAGTTTACTTCAGACCTTCGGGTCCATAGTTATTAGCTAGATGCCTTCCTCTCTCTCTTTGGATCTCAATACAAAGTTCTCCTCGATTCTCTTGGAGATCTATTCGATGTAATCTTCTTCTGCGGTGTGTTTGTCGAGATCCGATGAATTGTGGGTTTATGATCAAGATTATCTATGAACAATATTTGAATCTTCTCTGAATTCTTTTATATATGATTGGTTATCTTTGCAAGAATCTTCGAATTATCAGTTTGGTTTGGCCTACTAGATTGATCTTTCTTGCAATGGAGAAGTGCTTAGATTTGGGTTCAATCTTGCGGTGCTCGATCCCAGTGGCAGTAGGGGAAACGACACGTATTGTATTTTTGCCACCGAGGATAAAAAGATGGGGTTTATATCATATTGCATGAGTTTATCCCTCTACATCATGTCATCTTGCTTAAAGTGTTACTCCGTTCTTATGAACTTAATACTCTAGATGCATGCTGGATAGCGGTTGATGTGTGGAGTAATAGTACTAGATGCAGGCAGGAGTCGGTCTACTTGTCACGGACGTGATGCCTATATACATGATCATACATAGATATTCTCATAACTATGTTCAATTCTATCAATTGCTCGACAGTAATTTGTTCACCCACCGTAATACTTATGCTATCTTGAGAAAAGCCACTAGTGAAACCTATGGCCCCCGGATCTATTTTCCATCATACAAGTTTCCAATCTATTTTATTTTGCAATCTTTACTTTCAATTTATATCATAAAAATACCAAAAATATTTATCTTATTATTATTATCTCTATCAGATCTCACTCTTGCAAGTGGTCGCGAAGGGATTGACAACCCCTTTATCGCGTTGGTTGTGAGGTTGTTATTTGTTTGTGTAGGTACGAGGTGACTCGCGCGTGGTCTCCTACTGGATTGATACCTTGCTTCTCAAAAACTGAGGGAAATACTTACGCTGCTTTGCTGCATCACCCTTTCCTCTTCAAGGGAAAACCAATGCATGCTCAAGAGGTAGCAAGAAGGATTTCTGGCGCCGTTGCCGGGGAGATCTACGTCAAGTCAAGACATACCAAGTACCCATTACAACTCTTATCCTTCGCGTTACATTATTTGCCATTTTCCTCTCATTTTCCTCTCCCCACTTCACCTTTGCCATTTTATCCGCCCTTTTTCCGTTCGCCTTCTTCCCGTATGTATCTTTCTTTGTGTTTCCTTGTGCCTTCTATTTGCTTGCAGCTTTGCTTGCTAAAAATCTATTGATATTGATCCACTTAAAGTGTTCGACTTGGATCATCTTCGATTCTTATGCACTCGTGCTGAAACCCCAACTAGCCTAGTTGATGGGATATCTTTAGATAAGCACGCTCATTTTGTGCATCACAGTTTCTCTGAAAAAGGGAGACTCTTATGGGACCAAATAAACAGATTGCTATGTTATGCTTGGAATCTTCGTGAAATTTGTGATCTTACTTGTTGCTCTAAGAACCCTAAAAAACACCTCCACTACCTATGTGAGTTTAATGATAATGAAATCTTATCTTCTTATGCAAAGGGTGTTTGTAGTTACTGCGATATCGAACAAACTTAAGAAATTTTTGCTTTTAAGGGTGCTTATGAAGTTGCTTCTTTGATTGAAAAGTATGATATTACTCTCTACAAATCTGAAAATTTTGACATACTTAAATATTGCTATGAAAACTATGCTCATAATGTCTATGTCAAAGAATTTATTGAAAGAATGACCGTTGCTGCAGAAGAAAATAATGAAATGCATGAATCTATAGATAGTTATGATTCCGATGATTTGATTGAAATATCCCTTGATGAACAAGATGCTTGCTATTTTTGTGGCCATGATGCCAATATTTATAAAGATGAGTTTGCTATAGTTCCTTATGTTAAACATGAGATCATTGCTATTGCACCCATACTTGATAGTTCCTTCAATGAAAAGCATGATTGCAATGATGTTATCATAAATTCTCTTAATATCAATTGTGTTAATGATATGAAAAACCTCAAGCTTGGGGATGCTAGTTTTGCTATGACTAGTATTTGTTGCAATGATCATGATTGGGGTGATTCTTCTTTTGATCTTGAAATTTTATTTAAGCGCCCATGATGAATATGAGATTGATAATAATGTTTGCAATATTGAAAGTGAGTTTGGAAGAGTGTCAACTTTAGATCCCACATATTTGTAGAATTTTCAATCTAATGTAGTTTTTGATAAAAGTGGGTTTGGAGAGGTCATGACTTTAGTTAATGTTAATCCCACTATTTTGGAAGAGTGTCAACTTTGCATGCATGTGGATGGTGTTGAAAATATTTTATGTGATAGCTACTTTGTTGATTTTTCTTATGATCCCACGTGTAATTATTATGAGAGAGGAAAACATGATTGTAGAAATTTTCATGTTACTAAATTACCTCTCGTTATGTTAAGATTGCTATTGTTTCTTTCCACTTCCTTGCCTATGCTAGTTTTTGCTTGCTATGATAATTTGTTTGCCTATAAGATGCCTGTGCATAGGAAGTATGTTAGACTTAGATGTGTTTTCCACGTGTTTCATGATGCTCTCTTTGTGCTTCAATTCTTGTCTTTCATGTGAGCATCATTGAAATTATCAATGCCTAGCTGGGGGCGTTAAACGATATCGCTTGTTGGGAGGCAACCCAATTTTATTTTTATTCATTGCTTTTTGTTCCTGTTTAGTAATAAATAATTTATATAGCCTCTGTTTTTCTTGTGTTTTTTGTGTTTAATTAGTGTTTGTGCCAAGTAGAACCGTTGGGAAGACTTGGGGAAAGTCTTTTTGATCTTAATGTAAAAAACAGAAACTTTAGCGTTCATGAGAAGTCCTGCCATTTTTTTACTGGAGAGTGCTATTTAGTTAATTCTTTTTTCATATTATTAATAGATAAATTCCTCACGTCCAGAAATTTATTTTAGAATTTTTGGGGTTCCATAAGTATTCGAAACCTAGAGATTACTACATACTATTCTGTTTTTGACAGATTCTGTTTTTCGTGTGTTGTTTGCTTATTTTGATGAATCTATGACTAGTAATAGAGTTTATAAACCATAGAAAAGTTGGAATGAAGTAGGTTTAACACAAATATAAATAAAGAATGAGTTCATTACGGTACCTTGAAGTGGTGGTTTGTTTTATTTTACTAACGGAGCTCACGAAGAGTTTCTTTTAAGTTTTGTGTTGTGAAGTTTTCAAGTTTTGGGTAAAGATTTGATGGATTATGGAACAAGGAGTGGCAAGAGCCTAAGCTTGGGGATGCCCAAGGCACTCCAAGTTAAAATCCAAGGACAACCAAAATCCTAAGCTTGGGGATGCCCCGGAAGGCATCCCCGCTTTCGTCTTCGTCCATCGGTAACTTTACATGGAGCTATATTTTTATTCGCCACATGATATGTGTTTTGCTTGGAGCGTCTTGTATGATTTGAGTATTTTATTTTTAGTTTACCACAATCATACTTGCTGTACACATCTTTTGGGAGAGACACACATGAATTGGAATTTATTAGAATACTCTATGTGCTTCACTTATATCTTTTGAGTTGGATAATTTTTGCTCCAGTGCTTCGCTTATATCTTTTAGAGCACGGCGGTGGTTCTATTTTATAGAAATAATTGATCTCTCATGCTTCACTTATATCATTTTGAGAGTCCCTTAGAACAGCATGGTGATTCACTTTGGTTATAAATTTTAAATGCTAAGAGAAGTTGGATGCTTGATAGATTGTTTTGAGATATAAAGGTGGTAATATTAGAGGTGTGCTAGTTGAGTAATTGTGAAATTGATGAATACTTGTGTTGAAGTTGGCAAGTCCCGTAGCATGCACGTATGGTAAACGTTATGTGACAAATTTGAAGCATTGGGTGTTCTTTGATTGCTTTCCTTATGAGTGGCGGTCGGGGACGAGCGATGGTCTTTTCCTACCAATCTATCCCCCTAGGAGCATGCGCGTAGTGCTTGGTTTTGATGACTTGTAGATTTTTGGAATAAGTATGTGAGTTATTTATGACTAATGTTGAGTCTATGGATTATACGCACTCTCACCCTTCCATCATTGCTAGCCTCTTTGGTACCATGCATTGCCCTTTCTCACCTTGAGAGTTGGTGCAAACTTCGCCGGTGCATCCAAACCCCGTGATATGATAAGCTCTATCACACATAAGCCTCCTTATATCTTCCTCAAAACAGCCACCATACCTACCTATTATGGCATTTCCATAGCCATTCCAAGATATATTGCCATGCAACTTTCCACTGTTCCATTTATTATGACACACATCATTATTGTCATATTGCTTTGCATGATCATGTAGTTGACATCGTATTTGTGGCAAGGCCACCATGCTTATTTTTTCATACATGTCACTCTTGATTCATCGCAATCCCGGTACACCGCCATAGGCATCCACATAGAGTCATATTTTGTTCTAAGTATCGAGTTGTAATTTGTAACGCCCCGGATACAACTTTCCATATTTGTAACTCCGACTCTTGCCTTTTCCGGAGATGAGTTATGAGATTCCCTCGTGGTTGGGTTTTGTCTTCGTTTTGCATTTTTTCCATGTCATGCATTTCATATCATGTCCTCATGTGCATCTCATTTGCATACGTGTTCATCTCATGCATTCGAGCATTTTCCCCGTTGCCCGTTTCTCAATCCGACACTCCTACGTCCTATGGCGTCCCCTTTTGTTCTCTTTTCGTGAGCGGGTGTTAAATGTTCTCGGAATGGACCAAGATTTGCCAAGTGGCCTTGGTACACTACTGGTAGACCGCCTGTCAAGTTTCGTGCCATTTGGAGTCCGTTTGATACTCCAACGGTTAACCGAGGAACCGTAAAGGCCTTGTGTGTGTTGCAGCCCAACACCCCTCCAAAACGGCCCAATAACCCTTCCAAACGCCTTCCATGCCCTCCACCGTCGGATCACGATCGTGTGGGCGAAAACTACACCTCATTTGGACACTCCCACCTCCTTCTATCTATAAATAGGTGCTCCCCTCCAAAAATTCGCGCAGATGAAACCCTAGCAAACTTCCTCTTCGCGCCGCCGGACAAAAACCCCACCGCCGGACATGTCCGCCGCGCCCGGCCACCTCACTCCGACCAATCTCATCGCGCCACCTCAGCAGAGCCACCGCTCCCGGCCAGTGGCATCGCGCCACGTCGCCTCTCCGCTCCCCTCCACCGCGCGGGCCCGCGAGCCCATCCGCGGCCCGCCGGGCCGGGTCGCCACTGCCACAAGCCCGCGCGTGCATGCCCGCACCCGCAACCTCGCCGACCCCGGCCGCCGCCACCTCGTCTTCCCGCTGGCGACCTCGAGTCCCACCGCCGTCGTCCTTCCGCCGCCGCTCGGTCGCCCCGCCTCCAACGAGCTCGTCCACCGCCTCCACCGTCTCCCAGCCGGCCGCACCAAGCCTCCCCGCCGCCAAGTTGTCTCCTGCCTTGCCGGTCGCCGGAGCCCCGCAAGCTTGCCGGAGTTCGTTGACCTCCGACCGGGATTCCTCCATCCATTCCCGTACCAGATCTATCACGACCCTCCAACCAAACGCCCCGGATGAACCGCTCCGTCCCGTTGACTCCGGAGGTCCAAATTTTCCACTAAGTCCTTTTTCTGTTAAGTTTTTAAGCCCCTGTTCATCATGCCATAACTTGTTGCATACTGCTCCGTTTCGTGCGTGTGATTTATCGAAATGTTCATCAGGATGTGATCTTCATTTTGTTCCATTGTGCTATGCTTGTTTGAGTCCATCTTGATGCCCAAATAGCTGCTACAAGAGTGCCATAAATTGTTAGGTGCTGATTCTTAGCAGTTTATGAGGATTTTTCATTTTTGCTACATTTGTTGTGTGCTGCATATGGTCATGAGCTCTACATGTGTTTTGGGCTATGCCATGCCATCTTTACAGGGGTGCTTGCCATGTATTTTTGTGATCAATGTGGTGACTAGAACAAGCATGCAAATTAGCCTTCGTGATATTGCTGATTTCAGGGACTTAGGATTTTGCTAAGTCATTTCCCTGCTATTATTTTATGCCATGTAACCATGATGCTACAGTGAGATCCATGCTTGTTTTGAGTTGCTTAAGTAAGGATGATTTGGACATATGGTTGTGCTCTATCCATCCATCCCCCCGTTTGCAATTATGGAGTGCCCTAGCATGACTTAATCTTGCTATACTTTTGCTATAAAATGTTCCTGTCAGATTGTTTACATGTTAATCAAATTTGCCATGATTGTTGTAGTTGATCCATCCATGCTATAAACTTGTTCTTCCCATGGGTAGCTTCATGAACATGCCATCTTGCTGTAGGTGTGCTTAGCTTGTCATGCAATGCCTTGTGGTGAGTGAATCGAGCTCGCAAAGAGGCCTTCATAATTCTGTTTTTGCCATGCCCAGTTTTCTGCCAAGTCTGAATCTGTTAACAAAACTTGCTATGTTTACATGGGTGCCATCATATCTTCTGATCCTTTTTGGCTCTTGGTCTGTAAGGGACTTTTGTTCTAGGCTTTGAGTAGATTCATGCCGTGCCTTTGTTTGCTTTGATCTGTTCCTGTAGCATGCTGTTTGCTTGCTCTAAACATTGCTTTCTGATGTTAATTCCTGACATGTTAGTATTTTCACTAAGTCTGTGAAGCTGATATCTTTTGCACTTTTTCCATGCTTGTTTGAACTTGCTCTTGTGTGATTTAGCCGTAGCTCAGTGTTCATCTTTTGTCAAGAATCTTGAATAGATCAGTGCCATGTGCCTTGTTGCTATGTTGGGGGTGCAGTAGCTTGGTTTTTCGTTGAATTCTAGATGGCATCATGCTGTTAATCGCAGGTTTGTGCCACTCTTGTTTTGCTTGCCATTTGTAAATCGTGCATCCGTTTCCGACGATCTTTATATCGATTTCATGCGAAATCATCTCATCTTTCCAGCGACACACTTGGTTTGCCAAGTTGATGCCTTGATCATCCTTTTTCCTTCCGGAGCACGCATATGCATTGCATATCACATCCTGCATGTCATGTCATGTTTTGGATCATGTTGATTGTGCATTGCACCATGATTGATTGTTGGTCCTTTGCTTGTGTTCTTGCTTTGGGTAGAGCCGGGAGACGAGTGCGTGATCGAGGAACCTGTTGAGTACGCGTAAGAGGATCAAGCTTTCGTCAACTCGGAGAACTTTGGAGGCAAGATGACCATACCCACGAAATCACTTCTATCTTTGCTTTCTAGTTGCTCGCTCTATTGCTATGCTGCGATACCTACCACTTGCTATAACATGCCTCCCATATTGCCATGTCAAGCCTCTAACCCACCTTCCTAGCAAACTGTTGTTTGGCTATGTTACCGCTTTGCTCAGCCCCTCTTATAGCGTTGCTAGTTGCAGGTGAAGATGAAGTTTGTTCCATGTTGGAACATGGTTATTTGTTGGGATATCATTATTATCTCTTATTTACTTTAATGCATCTATATACTTGGTAAAGGGTGGAAGGCTCAGCCTTATGCCTGGTGTTTTGTTCCACTCTTACCGCCCTAGTTTCCGTCATACCGGTGTTATGTTCCTTGATTTTGCGTTCCTTACGCGGTTGGGTGTTATGGGAACCCCTTGTCAGTTCGCCTTGAATAAAACTCCTCCAGCAAGGCCCAACCTTGGTTTTACCATTTGCCACCTAAGCCTTTTTCCCTTGGGTTCTGCAGACTCAAGGGTCATCTTTATTTTAAACCCCCCCGGGCCAGTGCTCCTCTGAGTGTTGGTCCGAAATGGGCAGCCTGCGAGGCCACCTCGGGGCAACTCGAGGTTTGGTTTTTACTCATAGCTTGACCTATCCGGTGTGCCCTGAGAACGAGATACGTGCGACTCTTATCGGGATTTGTTGGCACATCGGGCGGCTTTGTTGGTCTTGTTTTACCATTATCAAAATGTCTTGTAACCGGGATTCCGAGTCTGATCGGGTCGTCCCGGGAGAAGGAATATCCTTCGTTGACTGTGAGAGCTTGTGATGGGCTAAGTTGGGACACCCCTGCAGGGTTTTGAACTTTCGAAAGCCGTGCCCGCAGTTATGGGCAGATGGGAATTTGTTAATGTTTGGTTGAAGAGAACTTGACACTTAACTTAATTAAAATGCATCAACCGCATGTGTAGCCATGATGGTCTCTTTCCGGCGGAGTCCGGGAAGTGAACACGGTTCTTGTGTTATGCTTGAACATAAGTAGTTTCAGGATCACTTATTGATCACTTATAGCTTCTCGACCGTGCTTTGCTTCTCTTCTCACTCTCTTTTGCGTATGTTAGCCACCATATATGCTAGTGCTTGCTACAGCTCCACCTCACTACCCTTTTTCCTACCCATAAGCTTAAATAGTCTTGATCGTGAGGGTGTGAGATTGCTGAGTCCCCATGACTCACAGATACTTCCAAACAGTTGCAGGTGCCAATGATGCTAGTGGAGGTGACGCAACCCAACTCAAGTGGGAGCTCGATGAAGATCTTGGTCATTGTTTTGTTTTGTTTCCTTTTGATCAGTAGAGGAGCCTAGTTGGGGAGATCGGGGATCTAGTAATTGGGGTTGTCTTTCTTTATTTTGGTTCCGTAGTCGGACCTTGATTTTATTCTGGATGATGTATGCTATATTTATGTATTGTGTGAAGTGGCGATTATAAGCCAACTCTTTATCCCCTTCTTATTCAGTACATGGGATGTGTAAAGATTACCCCTCTTGCGACATGCCTACCATGCGGTTATGCCTCTAAGTCATGCCCCGACATGTGGGAGATATAGCCGCATCGTGGGTGTTACATAATTCTTGAGTTGTAAGTAAAAAGAAGTGTGATGATCATCATTAGAGCATTGTCCCGATGAGGAAAGGATGATGGAGACTATGATTCCCCCACAAGTCGGGATGAGACTCCGGACGAAAAAAGAGAAAAGAGGCCAAAAGAAAAAAAGAAGGCCCAAATAAAAAAATGAGAGAAAAAGAGAGAAGGGACAATGTTACTATCCTTTTTCCACACTTGTGCTTCAAAGTAGCACCATGATTTTCATGATAGAGAGTCTCCTATTTTGTCACTTTCATATACTAGTGGGAATTTTTCATTATAGAACTTGGCTTGTATATTCCAATGATGGGCTTCCTCAAATGCCCTAGGCCTTCATGATTAAGCGAATTGGATGCACACCCACTTAGTTTCTTTGATGAGCATTCATATATTTATAGCTTTAGTGCATCCGTTGCATGGCAATCCCTACTCCTTGCATTGACATCAATCGGTGGGCATCTCCATAGCCCATTGATTAGCCGCGTCAATGTGAGACTTTCTCTCACACAACCTCAATCATCATATTCTATTCCACCCATAGTGCTATGTCCATGGCTCGTGCTCACATATTGCGTAAAAGTTGAAAGAGTTTGAAAAGGCTAAGTATGAAACAATTTCTTGACTTGTCATCGGGGTTGTGCATGATGAGAGCATATTGTGTGACGAAAATGAAGCATGGCCAAACTATATGACTTTGTAGGGATAAGTTTTCTTTGGCTATGGTATTTTGATAAGACATAATTGCTTGATTAGCTTACTTGAAGTATTACTATTTTTATGTCGACAATAAACTTTTATCTTGAATCTTTTGGATCTGAACATTCATGCCACATTAGAGAAAAATACATTGAAGAATATTCTAGAAAGCATTCCACATAAGAAATTCTGTTTTTATCATTTACCTCCACGAGGACGAGCAGGAATTAAGCTTGGGGATGCTGATACATCTCCAACGTATCTATAATTTTTGATTGTTCCATACTATTATATTATTTGTTTTGTATGTTAATGGGCTTTATTTTATACTTTTATATTATTTTTGGGAGTAACCTATTAACCAAAGGCCCAGTGCAAATTGTTGTTTTTTTGCCTATTTCAGTGTTTCGCAGAAAAGGAATATATCAAACGGAGTCCAAAACGGAATGAAACCTTCAGGAGAGTGATTTTTGGAACAAACGTGATCCAGAGGACTTGGAGTGGACGTCAAGCAACCAACGAGGTGGCAATGAGGCAGGGGGCACGCCCTCCCCCCTCATGGGCCCCTCGTGGCTCAACTGACCTACTTCTTCCTCCTATATATGTCCACATACCCCAAAAACATTCAGGAGCACCGCGAAACCCTATTTCCACCGCCGCAACCTTCTGTACCCAAGAGATCCCATCTCGGGGCCTTTTCCGGAGCTCCGCCGGAGGGGGCATTGATCACGGAGGGCCTCTACATCAACTCCATGGCCCCTCCGATGATGTGTGAGTAGTTTACTTCAGACCTTCGGGTCCATAGTTATTAGCTAGATGGCTTCTTCTCTCTCTTTGGATCTCAATACAAAGTTCTCCTTGATTCTCTTGGAGATCTATTTGATGTAATCTTCTTTTGCAGTGTGTTTGTCGAGATCCGATGAATTGTGGGTTTATGATCAAGATTATCTATGAACAATATTTGAATCTTCTCTGTCTTTTGTGTATGATTGGTTATCTTTGCAAGTCTCTTCGAATTATCAGTTTGGTTTGGCCTACTAGATTGATCTTTCTTGCAATGGGAGAAGTGCTTAGCTTTGGGTTCAATCTTGCGGTGCTCGATCCCAATGACAGTAGGGGAAACGACACGTATTGTATTGTTGCCATCGGGGATAAAAAGATGGGGTTTATATCATATTGCATGAGTTTATCCCTCTACATCATGTCATCTTTCTTAAAGCATTACTCTGTTCTTATGAACTTAATACTGTAGATGCATGCTGGATAGCGGTCGATGTGTGGAGTAATAGTAGTAGATGCATGCAGGAGTCGGTCTACTTGTCACGGACGTGATGCCTATATACATGATCATACCTAGATAGTCTCATAACTATGCTCAATTCTATCAATTGCTCGATAGTAATTTGTTCACCCACGGTAATACTTATGCTATCTTGAGAGAATCCACTACTGAAACCTATGCCCCCCAGATCTATTTTCCATCATACAAGTTCCCAATCTATTTTATTTTGCAATCTTTACTTTCAATTTATATCATAAAAATAACAAAATTTTTTATCTTATTATTATTATCTCTATTAGATCTCACTCTTGCAAGTGGCCATGAAGGGATTGAGAACCCCTTTATCGCGTTGGTTGTGAGGTTCTTATTTGTTTGTGTAGGTACAAGGTGACTCGCGCGTGGTCTCCTACTGGATTGATACCTTGGTTGTCCAAAATTGAGGGAAATACTTACGCTGATTTACTGCATCACCCTTTCCTCTTCATGGGAAAACCAACGCATGCTCAAGAGGTAGCAGTGAGCACCAAGGCGCCCACCGAGGTGGAGGTGTTTGATGACGAGTTGTTCGCCGTCGCCGGGCTCGAGGTTGTTGACGAACCGAGTGCCGGTGGTGGCGGTTCCCAGGAAGAGCGGCTCCTCCAGGCATGAGCGTCAACTTCCAGAAGCTCTAGGCGCTTCACCGTGCCCGCCTAGACAAGGCCAAGTCCAGGATGGCGGCGGTGGACATGGAGAAGGCGGAACTCGAGGAGCGTGTCACCGAGACGCAGGCTTGGTTCCGCCAGGCCTGTGAGGAACTGAAGTCCGCCCAAGATCTGTTGGCTGAGCGCAAGCAGGAGCTTGTCCTGAAGTAGGCCGACGTCGAGAAGGCCCAGGAGGCGGCGAAGGCATAGGCCGCCAAGGACGAGGCCGCTCGGCTCCAGCATGAGGCCGTGCTGAACTCCCAGGAGGAGGACCTTGCCACTCTTGAGGAGAAGCTCGCCACGACACTCCGCGGCAAGGATGAGGAGGTCAAGAACCTTGTCGTGCAGCGGACCCGGGAGCTGGAGCAGAGGCACGAGGAGGCACTCAATGCTCAGGCCCAGGTCTAGGCTGACAAGGTGAACAAGCTAGAGGTGGAGCAGGACGGGCTGAAGAAGCTGGTCCTGGAGCTGACGGAGGAGAGGGATGCGGCCAAAGGTGCTCTGGCTGATGCGCAGGCCACAGTCCTCGGCAAGGTCGAGCTGCTCTCCAAGGCCAATGACACCATCAGGGATCTAAAGCTGAAGCTGGAGGGACTCGAGGGGACGCTTTCGGAGGTCAGGGCCTGGGAGGAGACTCTGGCCAAAGATCTGGAAGTCAAGAGGCAGCTGCGGAGGAATGACGGCGCCAACCACGCAGATTTTGTGAAGGGCGAAAACCTCTGGATCAGCCGCCTCGCCGACATAGCCGACAGGATCACCACACAACTGGCTACCATGGGGATGCCGAACGTGAGGTACGCCCTGGAGCCGAACATGAGTCCCAATGCCAAACTGACCCTGTTCTTCGAGGGCGTTCTTGGAGCTCTGGAGAAATTCCGCTCTAATAGAGCGACCTATCTGGCCAATGAGGCCTGGAAGCTTTGCCGGGGTGTCCTGACCAAGGTCCTCACCAAGGTGGCGTACTGGAAACCCAACCTCGACTTCGATGCCGCACTGGAGAGCTTGCCGGAGGATGTGGACCTCGCGGCGCTCGAAGAGCGTATCGAGCCCATCATCATCCGCGTCGACGGAGTTTGGAGCATAGAGAGCCAGCGCCGGGACTAGGCACCCCGTTTCTCATCGCCGCCGTGGGTTCATGACCAAGACAATTTTTATCTTTAGTTAGAAATGCAACAACAATTGATGTAATATAACTCTACAGTACCTTGAAACGATGCATGCTATTTTCCTGTTCGATCGTTCTTTATATGTACACCCTATGCTCAACTGGTTAGGTTTGCTAGCACACAAACCTAGGCTGCGGTGTTTCGAGGACCGATCCTCGCAAGCGGCTGGGTGTGCCTGCGTCCAAGTAAACCACCTTGCCATTGTCAGCACGACCGCTTGAACTATTGAGCAGACTCGAAACAGAACAAGTGCGTTGCCAATAGCGGGAAGGCCACCTTGCCATTCTCGACACGGCTGCTTGAACTATTGAGCGGACTCGAAACAGAACAAAGGCGTTGCCAATAGCGGAAGGCCCCCATCGCGTGCAGGTTTTTCATACCAAGAGCAGGATCTCCGAGGAAAACAACCTTGTACATAAAAGAATTACCCAAAGTTTCGAATGACTTAGCTTTTCTGTCACCGCGCGAGCATTTACTGCATCCACGAATGATGCCACTCATTCAGTCGTCTTCTTCTTGGGAGCCATGGTGATGAAGAACTGCTAAACTAATTGCTAGACCGGATTTTCACAACTGCGCCCCCTACCTGGCGTGCCAGAGATGTCGGTGGAAACGACACCTATGGGATCACTAGGATCCCTTCTACGGTTGGCTGGCGCGCGGGTTGTGCAAAGAGCGGGTCTAGTAGCCAGTGCAAAGATCGTTTACCCAGGTTTGGGCCACAAGGATGCGTAATACCCTAGTCCTGCTTTGGTGTATATTTGAGTGTTCTTGAGCTTCTGAACTAGCTTCGGTGCGTGCGTTGTCCAAAAGATCTGAATCCTTCTCCAGTATGCCTTGGGCCTCCTTTTATAGTCAAAAGGGGTCGCCACAGTGGCACACAAGAGGTGGAAAGGTGTATAGTGTACAAGCTTATCGCCTGTCATTACGGGACAAGGCGCATTAAATGTGCTCCTTAGGTGTCCCATTGCTTTATTGGGAACGGTAGCAAGGCCCGTCCCGTCCGTCGCCGTTCCGCCTCGCTTCGACACGCGTCCAGGCCAACAAGGCATGCGGTGCCACGTGAGCTAGCAGGCTGCTGAGATGGCATGGTGGTAGGGTCTTCACGAAGATCTGCATGCTACCACGCAGGTGCTTGACTAGCTGGATTAGCATCCACGTACTGCCACGTGGGTACTAGCCTCAGTTGGTGGGTCGGCCGCTGAGCTGGGGCAGTGACGGGGCGGCAAGGTCTTGTCGTGGTCCCGCGTATATTCCCGGCAAGGGTCTTGCCGGGGTCTTGTGATCGCCCTCGACAAGAATCTTGCCGGGGCGATGCGAGTGTTTTCAGCAAGGAGCCTTATCGGGGCCTCGGGGGCATCCTCGGCAAGGGGGCTTGCGATTGTCTTGTCTTCTGGTCATCGTCTAGTCTTGTGGGCCCTTTGCCTTCACAAAGATTTGTGCATCACTGAGGGAGTCCTGGATTAGGGGGTGTCCAGATGGCCGGACTATACCTTCAGCCGGACTCCTGGACTATGAAGATACAAGATTGAAGACTCCATCCCGCGTCCGGAAGGGACTTTCCTTGGCGTGGAAGGAAAGCTTGGCGACACGGATATGAAGATCTCCTACCATTGTAACCGACTCTGTGTAACCCTAACCCTATCCAGTGTCTATATAAACCGGAGGGTTTTAGTCTGTAGGACAACATACACATCAACAATCATACCATAGGCTAGCTTCTAGGGTTTAGCCTCCTCGATCTCATGGTAGATCTACTCTTGTACTACCCATATCATCAATATTAATCAAGCAGGACATAGGGTTTTACCTCCATCGAGAGGGCCCGAACCTGGGTAAAACTTCGTGTCCCTTGTCTCGTGTTACCATCCGGCCTAGACACACAGTTCGGGACCCCCTACCCGAGATCCGCCGGTTTTGACACCGACATTGGTGCTTTCATTGAGAGTTCCTCTGTGTCGTCGCCGTCAGGCTCGATGGCTCCTATGATCATCGATAGTGATGTAGTCCAGGGTGAGACCTTCCTCCCCGGACAGATCTTCCTCTTCGGCGGCTTCGCACTGCGGGCCAATTCGCTTGGCCGTCTAGAGCATATTGAAAGCTACGCCCCTGGCCATTAGGTCAGATTCGGAAATTTAAACTACACGGCTGACATCCATGGGGACTTGATCTTCGACGGATTCGAGCCACTGCCGAGCGCGCCGCACTGTCATGACGAGCATGATCTAGCTCTGCCGCCGAACAGTGCCCTGGAGGCCGCATCCGCATCGGCTCCGACCCTTAATTCGGAGCCAACTGCGCCGATCGAGGATGGGCGGTTGGACGCCACCTCGGGGGCTGCAACCCCAACGACGATTGAGCCAAGCACCAGCCCCATACTCTGCGAGACCCGTGACTCCAAGGAGCCGGACTCCTCTCCGGACTCCGAGCCCCCCGCGCCCCTGCCGATCGAATCCGATTGGGCGCCGATCATGGAGTTCACTGCCGCGGACATCTTTCAGCACTTGCCTTTTGGCGATATCCTGAAGTCACTGAAGTCTCTCTCTTTATCAGGAGAGCCCTGGCCGGACTATGGTCAGCAAGGTTGGGGTACGAACGATGAAGAAATTCAAAGCCCACCCACCACCCACTTTGTAGCCACTGTCGACGACCTAACCGACATGCTCGACTTCGACTCCGAAGATATCGACGGTATGGACGCCGATGAAGGAGATGATGAAGAACCAGCGCCTACTAGGCCCTGGAAAGCCACCTCGTCATATGACATATACATGGTGGACACCCCAAAAGAGGGAGATGGCGATGGAACAATAGAGGATGACCCCTCCAAGAAACAGCCTAAGCACCGGCGTCAGCGGCGCCGCTCAAAATCCCGCCAAAAAAAACACGGTGATCCCAGCACGGGAGATAATAATACTCCAGAAAGCACCGAAGAAAACCCCCTCCAGCAAGATTTAGCATAGGAGGATGGAGAAACCAGCCCTCACGAGAGAGCGACAGACAAAGAGGTCGAGGACGATAATTATATGCCTCCCTCTGAAGACGAGGCAAGCCTCGATGATGACGAATTCGTCGTGCCAGAGGATCCCGTCGAGCAAAAGCATTTTCAATGCAGGCTTATGGCCACGGCAAGAAGCGTCAAGAAAAAACAGCAACGACTTAGGGCTGATCAAGATTTGCTAGTCGACAGATGGACTGAAGTCCTTGCGACCGAAGAGCATAAACTCGAATGCCCCTCCAAGAGCTACCCAAAGCGCAGGTTGCTACCCCGATTAGAGGAGGAAGCACTTGATGCGGCCGACCGGCCACCTCGTGGTCGCGACAGAGAGGCCTCTCGACCCTCCACTCAAGCCGCACCCCGTACCAAGGCACGGGAATATGCGCCGGACTTACGAGACATGTTGGAGGACAAGGCAAGGCAAACAAGATCGATCTACGGACCGCGTGGGCGCCCGACGGCTCGAGACGGTAACCGTCATGCCGGCCACAAATTCGGCGGGGCCGAACATAGTAGACAAGGCTCATTGGACCTACGTCATGATATATCCCAATACAGAGGCGCCGCACACCCACTCTGCTTTACAGACGAAATAATGGATCATCAAATCCCCGAGGGTTTCAAACCCATAAACATCGAATCATATGATGGCACAACAGATCCTGCGGTATGGATCGAGGATTATCTCCTTCATATCCACATGGCCTGCGACGATGATTTCCACGCCATCAAATACCTCCCACTCAAGCTTAAAGGACCAGCTCGACATTGGCTTAACAGCTTGCCAACAGGGTTAATCAGTTGTTGGGAGGACCTGGAAGCCGCATTCCTCGACAATTTCCAGGGCACTTATGTGCGACCCCCAGACACTGATGACCTAAGTCACGTCATTCAGCAGCCAGAGGAATCGTCCAGGCAATTCTGGACACGGTTCCTAACAAAGAAAAATCAAATAGTCGACTATCCGGATGCTGAGGCCCTAGCAGCCTTCAAACACAATATCCATGACGAGTGGCTGGCCCGGCACCTTGGACAGGAAAAGCCGAAATCTATGGCAGCACTCACGACACTCATGACCCGCTTTTGCGCGGGAGAAGACAACTGGCTTGCTTGTAGCAACAATATGACCAAGAACCCTGGTAATTCGGACACTAGGGACAGTAGTCGCAACAAGCAAAAGCGCCGCATTAACGGTGACAATGCTGAGGATACGGCAGTTAATGCCGGATTCAGAGGCTCTAAATCCGGTCAGCGGAAAAAGCCATTCAAAAGGAATCCTAGGGGCCCGTCCAGTTTGGACCGAATACTCGACCGCTCGTGCCAGATACATGGCACCCCCGAAAAGCCAGCCAATCACACCAACAGGGATTGTTGGGTGTTCAAGCAGGCAGGCAAGATAAACGCCGAAAATGAAGACAAGGGGCTGCATAGCGATGACGACGAGGAGCCCCGGCCGCCGAATAATAGTGGACAGAAGGGTTTTCCCCCACAAGTGCGGACGGTGAACATGATATACGCAACCCATGTCCCCAAAAGGGAGTGGAAGCGTGTGTTAAGGGACGTATACGCGGTAGAGCCAGTCGCCCCAAAGTTCAACCCATGGTCCTCCTGCCCGATCACCTTTGATCGAAGGGACCATCCCACTAGCATCCGTCATGGTGGATTCGCCGCATTGGTTCTTGACCCAATTATTGATGGATTTCATCTCACTAGAGTCCTCATGGATGGCGGCAGCAGCCTGAACCTGCTTTACCAGGATACAGTGCGGAAAATGGGCATAGATCCCTCGAGGATTAAGCCCACCAAAACGACCTTTAAAGGCATAATACCAGGTGTAGAGGCCAACTGTACAGGCTCAGTCACACTTGATGTGGTCTTTGGATCTCCGGATAATTTCCAAAGCGAGGAGTTAATCTTTGACATAGTCCCGTTTCGCAGTGGCTATCACACACTGCTTGGGCGAACCGCATTCGCTAAGTTCAACACGGTACCGCATTACGCATACCTTAAGCTCAAGGTGCCAGGCCCTCGAGGAGTAATTACGGTCAATGGAAACACCGAACGCTCCCTCCGAACGGAGGAGCACACGACGGCCCTTGTAGCGGAAGTTCAAAGCAGCCTCTCCAGGCAGTTCTCCAGTCCGGCCACTAAATGACCGGACACCGTCAAGCGCGCCCGGAGTAACCTACAACAAGACCGCCTGGCACGATCCGAGCAGGCGTAGCAATGCGGCCCCAACCCCAACCCTCGCAAAAAGGCGAAGCCAGTACTTCGCGTACATAACTACGCTCTAGAGATACCATGGGCACAGGGGGAGGGGCACCATCACGGCACACCCAAAACACGGCTTAAACCGTACTATGGGTTGCCGATTTTTTAGTTTTCTCTTACTTTCAGGACTTCATCCTTCGGAAGGCCTGTTCGGCAATTCAATTGCCGCACAAACGATGCAAGAACCAGGGAAGCAGACAAGCCACGCCGCACTACGGAACTCCCAGGTGGTCTCTATCACGAGCAGTATACCCGTTCCGCATACTATTCCGCAGCTTGCCCCTGGAACGGACATGTTAACTAGTCCAACCTTCCACTTATCACATTATTTGTATCGTTCTGCTTTGATCGTAGCCCTTTTTAATAAACAATGCATAGCTTTCGTCTATTTTTGCATTACCTTTTTTCTTCATATATGTTCCTTAACGACATGTTGTACCCGTACACGTTGGTACGACCAAAATACGCCAGGGGCTTTAGTACCCCTCAATATGGTGTAAGAAGTCCAAACACCTTAACAAGTGCGGCACCCCGAACTTATATCATTATATGCATCGGCTCCGAATCATGTCTTGGGTCAATAGTTGGGTTTTCCCGGCTCCTATGTTTTGGTGCCTTACGTTCCGCTATATCGTCTAAGGTAGCACTAGGAGAACCACTGCGATTGTGCCCCAGTTGAGCTGGGTCGAGCACCTCAGTGGAGAAAGCTAAAACTGACTGTCATGATGAAGCGAGAGATGGTCGTTGTTCGAGAGGTTTTTTCGAGTCCCTAAAGACTTATGCCGCTTAGGGCGAGGAGCCTGCTCTGTCCAGCCAAGGCATGGATAGCGCCCCGAACTCGGTCTTCCGAATACCAGGGGCTTCGCCGAAATTTAAAATTATAGAATTCTATGGCTAAGTGAGAGTGTTCACGCATTATAGTCCGATTGCCTTGTTCGTTGGGCTGAGCGCCTCCCTCGAAGGACCCAAACATGGGAAAAAGAGCGCTCAGGTTTATCCCCGAACACCCTAGCACTAGCGGAACGGGGGCAGAAGCCGACGACTCGCCATCTCCCAGAATTGATAAACAGCCCAAAGAAGGTAATATTTTAAATTCCAACAGCATTGCTTAGCGCATATAAACAAGTTTTCAGCGCACAGGACAAAACGAGCAAGTTTCACTCGAAAATTACATCGCTAGAACATTCATCCGCCAAAAGGCGGGCACCCTTCAGAACATCCTTATAGTAATTCTCGGGCTTGCGATGCTCTTTCCCTGGCGGTGGCCAATCCTTCACCAGCTTCTCAGCATCCAGCTTGCCCCAGTGCACCTTAACACAGGCAAGGGCCCTATGGGCACCTTCAATGAAGACGGAGGGCTTGATGACTTCAAGCCTTGGACAGGCCTCCACCAACTGCTGCACCAGCCCGAAATAGCTCCCAGGCAGGGCCCCTCCAGGCCACAGCCGAACAATGAGGCCCTTCATGGCCTGTTCGGCCGCCTTGTGGAGCTTGACTAGTTGCTTCAGCTGGTCGCTCAGGGGCACGGGGTGTCCGGCCTCAGCGTACTGAGACCAGAACACCTTCTCCGTCGAGCTGCCCTCCTCGGCTCGATAGAATGCGGCGGCATCGGATACACTCCGGGGAAGATCTGCGAACGCTCCTGGAGAGCTCCGGATTCGGGTAAGTAACAAGTAACTCACGTTTATGTGTTTGCTTTGCATAAAGAATGCCTTACCCGCCGCTATCTTCTTCACCTCATCCAACTCCTGGAGGGTCTTCTGGGATTCGGCCTTGGCAGACTTGGCATTTTCACCGCGAGCTCGGATGCTCGCGTCTTTGAGTCAAGCTCCAAACTCTCATGCTTTTCCATGAGAGCCTGGAGCTCTTGCCGCACCTTGCCAACTTCGGCCTCATACTTCTCCCGCTCGGTGCGCTCCGAGGTTGCCCTCTTCTCGGCCTCGTCCATCGCTTGCTTAAGGGTCGCCACCTCAGACGTGGCCCCTACAATAGCCACGATAATCCTGTCATTTTTTGCAATTGCACCTTTTTTATATATATTTAAACATGGTATTTCTTACCTTCATTGTCCTCGAGCTGCTTCTTGGCACGACCGAGCTCCTGCTCGGACTGCTCGAGGTTTTGCTTTAGCGTGTCCACTTCCGCAGTCAGTGCGGTAGACGCAAGCAGAGAAGCCTGCATACGCATATTGACTCCTTTTGTTAGACTCCTGGGATTTTATTTGATCCTCTATTTGGCTTTTCTTCCCAAACGCCAAACAGAGCATCAGGGGCTACTGTCTATGCGGTAATATTATTTACACATTCTTTACTTACCTCAAATCCTGTCAAAAGGCTAGTACAAGCTTCAGCCAGTCCGCTCTTGGCGGACTGAACCTTCTGGACCACCGCACTCATAATGACACGGTGCTCCTCGTCGATGGAGGCACCTTGGAGCGCCTCCAACATATTGTCCGGCGCCTCCGGTTGGACAGGGGCCACCGGCACGGTGGACTTGCTCCTCTTGGAAGGAGGTCCCCCACCGGACTCTGGAACCTCTGAAGGTTTCGGAGCGGTGTCCGGCCTAGACCCGGACTTGGAGCCCCGAGGGGTTTCATCCCCTTTACTCCTGGAGTCCAGGAGGTCGCCTTGCGGCGCCTCCAGGACCACCTCCTCCCGGCTTGGAACCTGTTGAGACAACACTTCGGTGTCATCCATAGGGCGGGGGGAGGAAGCCGTCGGAAGTGAGTTCACATCCGACGAGTCCAGTGAGCCGCTCGACAACCCGTCGAGCCGGTCTTTGGGCGGGCTGCATAAACATATTCGACGTAAGGAAAGTTGTGCAATAAACGAATACTATGAATTACTCTGGTATCCAGATACTTACGATTTGGCCAGGGGCTTGGCCCTAGGCGCCCACTCCTCTCCGCCGCCGTCGGCGTCGGTGGAGCAGTCCGTAGGAAGGATTTTCCCCTTCTTGGACCCTTCGGCCTCCCCAGTTGGGGACCCCCTACCCAAGATCCGCCGGTTTTGACACCATGGAGGTGCCTCCCGAGCCTTGGTTCCAATGTGGTTGATGGTGTTGGAACCCTTGGGCTCAAGGGTGGTGCGCTCTGTTGGCGTTGGGCAAGTTGCCCTGGCAAGGGTCTTGTCGGGGGTGTCCACCTCGCCCTCTTGCTGTTTGTGTCTCTGGTCTTGGCGTTGTTCTGGTTGTCTTGTGCTTCTGCTTCCTCTGCCCCGCTAGGTATGGCCGCAGGCGCGGCTCTAACTGTCCGCGCACAAGTAAAGGGGTACAAAAGAGAGCCCCTATTTTTGTGCACCGACATAGTATTAGCTCAATGAGCTATATGTTGTTAGGAATTACCAAAACCACCCATGGATAGTTGCACTTTCGGATGTGTGGCCACAATTCCCATGTGAGGAGAGCCACAACCCCCTCCACTTGAGTGAGATGAGTGACTCCACCATATGTGAGTTTGAATGCACCTATTTTGAGGGAGTGAGTGAACCACCACATAGAGAGAGTGTGATAGTTGATAGGACATGTGAGGCCACTATGATTTCTAATGACTTAACCTATACCTCTATTGTGTCTTCTAATTTGGTGCTAGGTCCCATATATGATGACGCACCAATTCACGATGACTACATCCTTCCTTTGGACAAGACGATGGCCATGGTGGAATATGATGCACCTCCCACATGGTTCCATCAAGATGATGATATTGACCACCATTTGGTCTTCCCCACCTCACCTACACCACTTGAGTGGAATGAAAACTGTCGGCGTTCTGGGAACGGGGGTCCCCAGACTTGCCTGCCTATGGCCTGCGGTGTGGCGGAGCCAGCAGGCCGTACGGCCCATCTTCACCAACAAGGCACCCAAGACCCTCGCGAGGAGCCAAGCCTCGCGAGGCGGACGACGCAAGACCTCCTCAGGAGTGGCCTGGTCAGGCAGGCTCGCGAGGAGCGGAGATATCAAGGCGAGGTGAACCTCACAAGGCCCTTGTGACGTGAGCCATGACGATCGACACCAGGCGGGCGCCGGCGCGCGCAGCGTCCTTGTTTCCTCTTCGGTGCAAGGGAGGCAAGCGCAGTCGCGGAGTACCGAGGCCTCAGGCAAAGGTTGCCATTTCGGTGCAACAAGACCAAGCCCAGGTAGACGGCAAGGCGGAGGTCATCGTGGAGCCCAAGACGGTGTCATCCCAGGGCCTTTCACAGGCGCAGACTACCTTTTGTCAGGATAGCTTGTACTAGCTGCCCCCCTTCAAATTAGCCCACCATTGTTGGCTCCCTTCCCGCTCGATATTTGTCAAGAGGACCAGGGCCTCTATAAGTAGAGCTAGCCACCATAGGAGGAGGGGGATGGAATGCTCGCACACAAATTCATACGCACAAGAACACCTCAACCTTAGGAGGCTGTTCTTCCCTTGTACTGTTCATCATCAGACCAAGAGGCAATCCACCACCACCACACTGGAGTAGGGTATTACACCACAACGGTGGCCCAAACCAGTATAAACCCCGTGTCTTTCTGTGTTGCGAGTTCATCAAGTTCGTCCGCAAGATCTTAGCGAGCTAGAGCGTAGATTGGTAGAAGGGAAAGACTTCGCGCGCACCCCAGTGTTCGAACCTTAAGGGTTAGCCAGAACCCCACATCCGACATTTGGCGCGCCAGGTAGGGGTGCGCCGGGGCATCTCTCCACCAACCAGCGCCCCGCGCCGCCACATGATGACCCACAAGTATAGGGGATCTATTGTAGTCCTTTCGATAAGTAAGAGTGTCGAACCCAACGAGGAGCAGAAGGAAATGATAAACGGTTTTCAACAAGGTATTCTCTGCAAGTACTGAAATAAGTGGTAACAGATAGTTTTGTGATGAGATAATTTGTAACGAGCAACAAGTAACAAAAGTAAATAAAGTGCAACAAGGTGGCCCAATCCTTTTTGTAGCAAAGGACAAGCCTGGACAAACTCTCATATAAGGAAAAGCGCTCCCGAGGACACATGGGAATATTGTCAAGCTAGTTTTCAGCACGTTCACATGATTCACGTTCGGTACTTTGATAATTTGATATGTGGGTGGACAGGTGCTTGGGTCTTGTTCTTACTTGAACAATCATCCCACTTATGATTAACCTCTATTACAAGCATCCGCAACTACAACAAAAGTATTAAGGTAAACCTAACCATAGCATGAAACGTATGGATCCAAATCAGCCCCTTATGAAGCAACGCATAAACTAGGGTTTAAGCTTCTGTCACTCTAGCAACCCATCATCTACTTATTACTTCCCAATGCCTTCCTCTAGGCCCAAATAATGGTGAAGTGTTATGTAGTCGACGTTCACATAACACCACTAGAGGCCAGACAACACACATCTCATCAAAATATCGAACGAATACCAAATTCACATGACTACTAATAGCAAGACTTCTCCCTTGTCCTCAGGAACAAATGTAACTACTCACAAAGCATAATCATGTTCATAATACGAGGGGTATTAATATGCATATAGGATCTAAACATATGATCTTCCACCAATTAAACGAACTAGCATCAACTACGAGGAGTAATTAACACTACTAGCAACCTACTAGCACCAATCCCGGACTTGGAGACAAGAATTGTGTCGGATTTCAGGTTCCGGCAGACCCTTGAGGTTCGAACACTGGGGTGCGCGCGGAGATTTTGCCTCCTACCAACCTGCACCCCTCCGCCATGCTAGGATCTAAAACTAAGGAAAGAACAACACAAGAGACACAGGGTTTATACTGGTTCGGGCCACCGTTGTGGTGTAATACCCTACTCCAGTGTGTGGTGTGGTGGATTTCCTCTTGGGCTAATGATGATGAACAATACAAGGAAGAACAGCCTCGTGAGGGTCTGTTCTTGGCTGGGGGGATGAACTACTGAGAAGAGTTCAGTCACCTTTTCCTCTCTATCTCTTCCTCTCTCTCTCTCACTTCCGACCTCTCCCCCCTTGCTATGTGGGTGGCTGGTCCTATTTATAGAGGCCCTGGTCCTCTTCCCAAATATCGAGCGGGAAGGGAGCCAACAATGGCGGGCTAATTTGAAGGGGGACAGCTAGTATCAACTATCCTGACAAAAGTAGTCTTCGCCTGCGCAAAGCTCTGGTGATGACGCCGTCTTGGGCTCCACGGTGACCTCCGTCTCGTAGTCCTCCTAGTCTTGGTCTCGTTGCACCAAAATGGCAACCTTTTCCTGATGCCTCGGTACTCCGCGGCTGTGCTTGCCCCCTTTGCACCAAAGAGGAAGGGAGGACGCTGCGCGGGCTGGCACCCGCCTGGCGCCCTTGGTCGTCATGGCTTGCGTCATGGGCACCTCGTGAGGTACCCCGCCTTGATCTCTCCGCCTCCTCGTGAGCCAGCCTGACGAGGCCGTGCCTGAGGAGGCTCCGTGTCGTCCGCCCCGTGAGGCTTGGCCCCTCGCGAGGGTCTTGGGTTTGTGTTGGTGAAGATGGGCCGTGCTGGGCCCCCCTTGAGCCACGCCGCAGGCCGTAGGCAGGCAAGTCTGGGGATCCCCGTTCCTAAAACGCCGACAGTAGCCCCCGGGCCCAAGGCGCGCCCGGACTTGGCCGTGCAGGGAGGCAGAAGGGCAAGAGTGAAGCGCCGCGGGCCCTAACAGCCTGCGACCTTGGGTGCCGCGTGGCGGTTGATTGGACGTGGACGGCACTGTTCCCCCACGCCCTCCTTACTTTGTGCCATGCTAGGCGGACCCGTAGTTGTACATAGCCGTTCCCCTTTTTGGTTGCTCGTGCGCCCTCTGTCCTTCCTCCGCTCGAACTCCGGTTTCTGTTCTCAACTCAATCTTGAACCTTTCTCCCCCCTTCTCATCGCCATGGCTCTGACGAAGAAGGGAAGAGGGAAGAAATCCGTGTCTCCACCTTGCCCGCCGCCATTGGCGGCCCCCGCCGAGGGTTTGGGCAAGGTCAGCTTGGCCCTGACCACCATCTTAAATGAATGCGGGAGGACGACGGCCTGGTCTGCGTCCCACTTCTCCATCGACAGGATAGCCACGGAGGTCCCGTACTTTGCCGACGCCCTGTGGGCGGGTCTGGTTCCTCCTTTTTTCGATTTCTTCAATGCCGTGCTTTCCCACTATCAGATCCAAATGATGCATCTGGGTCCTGAATCCATCACTCTCCTTTCGGTCTTCGCCTTTGTTTGCGAGGCCATGATTGGCATCCTTCCTTCGGTCTCCTTGCTGCGCCACTTCTTCTCGCTGTGCCTTGTTGACCCTTCCCAATGCTGGGCGTGTGTGAGCTTCGTTACCGCGCCTGAGACGGCGGCCTCTGGGATTGACTTCAAGCTCCCTCCGCCCGCGGCTGGGTTCCGCGAGCGGTGGCTGTATGTGGATGCTGGGGTGCCCAGCCCCCTGCTGTCGGAGCCAACTTCGCCTGTTGTCCCCAATTCGGGCTGGGGCCAGGAGACGCTTGAGAGCCCTCGGCTCGTCTTCGTCTGGCACCGCTTCGTGTTCTTGAGGTCGCTTGGCGTGACAGCGCCCAAGGTGGTGAAGGAGTTCCTGCTTCACTGTGTTGCTCCTCTCCAGCGCCACTCCCGCTGGATGTGGGCCTTCGGCGGGTGCGATGATCGTATGAGGCTCCAGGAAGAGGACCTGACGCCTGAAGTGCTGAGGATGATGCTCTTGACCCTGACGGGGGACCCCAACCCTAGCAGTATCCAGCAGGGAGGGGCCTTGCTGTACCTCTGCCAGAGCGGGGGCGATTTTGTGAGGCAGATGCCTATCTTCGATGAGTGAGGGCCGCGCCCCGCCGGCCTCCAAGGGCCTCGCGAGAACCTAGTGGTGGTGACTGCCCTTCCAGTCGGCCAAGGCGACTCCTCCTCAAGTGGCGGAGCAGGGAGGCACGAGGTGCCAGAGGCCGAGGGGGCTCCCGGCATGGTGAAAGCACCGGGAGAGGCTCATGAGGAAGCAGTTATCGGGGCCCGTGCCGCTGAGGCCGAGGGTGACAAACAGTTGCCCTCTGCGCCTGCGACTAGGGCCCCTGTGGCTCCATCTGCTTCTCTTGGGGAGGCGATCGGCAGTGCACATCAAACAGGCGCCCCTGCCACAGATCGCCTTGACGCTCCGTCTTCGTCGCAGGTTGATCCATGCGCCCAACTCTTGGGCCGCTTCCGCGTGAACTTCGAGGCTCTCCAGAAGAGAAGGGAGGCCCTGGGCGACGATTACCCTTGTTGCCTGCTGAAGCGTAGGAAGTACTTCGCCACTGATGAGTAAGCCTTCTCCTTTCCCGGCTCCCGATCCTTCTGTTACTTGTACTGACCCTTGCTCCGCAGGCCCCTTCCAGCCGAGCTTGCGGAGACGGCTGAGGAGCCGTCCCCCTTGGCTTCGCCCCCTCCACCATCCTCGAGCGCTCCGAGCAGCGGAGCCTTTGTGGTGAGGGCGACTGACGAGGCAAACCGTCCCGAGGCGTATCATGGCCCCGCGCACCTCGCGATCCTTCGCGGGCCTTCTCGTGGCATAGCCAGCCTGCCGTGGGCTTCTCGCCTGGTCGTGGACTGCGATCGGTTGAGGCGCTTCCTGTGCTCTTCACCTGGGGACGGGCTGGCCCCCGGCCGGGCTTCTGACGCGGCGTGCCCGGCCGTCGCTAGGGTGCCAGCCCCCAGCCCCCAGCCCGGAGGGGGAGTGCTGGCTCGCGGCCCCCGACGCTTGCTTGGGGCAGATGATCGTGTGGAGGACATGCTCGAGCATGCTCGGGAGCGTTGCGCTCTCCGCCAAGGATTCCTTTGAAGGGCGGATGACGCGGTAAGCCTGCTTGGAGAGGAGCTTGCCGATGAAGACGCGTGCCTTAAGGCCGAGGGCCTGCGCCTGGCTACAGAGAGGCGCGAGCTAGAGGGCGCCATCGCCCTAGCGCGCCGTCAGCGCGATCTTGACGATGCAGAGGCCAATGCGTCGCTAGTGGCCTCTCGGGAGGCCCGATCTTGGGCAGCTGAGGAGGCTCGGGAAGCTGACCGGCGGCGAACGGCGGCGGAGGAGTGGGCTCGGGAGCTCCTGGCCTGGTGCCACTCGCTGGAGGAGCAGGTGGAGCTGCGCAAGGCAGCCCTTGCGTCGATGAAGGTGGCCTCCGGCGACTCAGCAGAGCTCCAGAAGCATGAGGAGGCGTTGACGCTGGAAGCCGCCGAACGTACCCGTGAGTACGAGCATCTCGAGACGAGGGAGCGCTTGGTGATGCAGGCGGAGGATGATGTTGCCGCACAGGAAGCCCGCGTCCTGGAGGAGGTCGGACATCGAGTGGCGATGGCGCGTTTGAACCTTGAGCTCGAGTTCGAAGAGAAGTTGGGGCCGATCCGGGCTGAAGCTGAAGGTAGGACTGCCGCCTTGAGGGCCAAGCTGGAGGAGGTGATGCGGCGGGCCGATGCTTCCCGGGCCGCCCTTGAGGTGGCGCGAGGTGAGTTAACCACCTCCCAGGCTGAGGTGCTCCTTCTTCGCCATCGGGTGGAGGAGGCTGAGGCCGTCGCGCGCCAGAATGCGGATGAGATACATCAGCGGCGGATCTTGGAGCATGAACATGGCCCCATGCTCACCACTCTCCGGGAGAGAGCAAACGCGGCCTTGGGCAACATCTGCGAGGAGGACGTCAGCGAGCCGCACGCAGTCAACTACGCGGGCAATCTTCAGTTCTTCACTGACGTGGTGACGCAGCTGGAGGCGCGGTCGACCAGGGCTGACAGGTTGGTGGAGGAGAGGAGCCGCGCCCTGCTCATGCACGCCTTTTCCTCGTCTTCAGCCACCTCCGGAACATGGATCCCCACTTCGATTTCGATGCCGCCATCACCCCAGTCCCCCAGGCCGTCCGAGGCGATCTAGCGCGCTGGGTGGACGACAATGTGGATGCTCTTATCAGGGCCTTCGCCTCAGACAACGATGATGCGATCGTGGCGGCCGACAAGGGTGGCGTGATGGACGGCCCTGACGCCGCTGGCGGCGACGCGAACAGCGATGGCGAGTTCAGCGACGCCAGCAATGGCTCAGGTGGTGCTCCTGAGGACACATTGGGGGATTCGTCCGACTGATTGTGCATCGTTCCTGCTTCCTTACCCTACATGAATAGAATTTAGGTTTTGGCCTGATGACTGTGAGAGCATTTTGGAGGGGGGGGGCCCTCATGTAAAACTTGTGTTCATCGTATTAGCAGACGCTACACTGCCCTTGTGCCTACGCCAAGTGGTTTACCTTTGTTCCGTGCCGGCCCTGAGGCAGCCCGCGGGGGGTTGTGGTGTCTTGAGTGTTCCCTGACTGGGTTCATAGGATCTGCAGTAAAACACCCTCCTGAGAGGTCACGTCTGCGGCAGTCTGGGCTGCGCGCAAGCTAGGCCTGACCCGGCTCGCGAGGGGCTCACGAGGGGAGGCAGCTGAGGCGAAGCGGTAACCAAAGCGCGAGAAATTGCTCGAACGAGACTAAGCACCCCTTCCCCGAACACACGCAAATCTCAAATTCGAATCCAACTTGAATCCAGCGCGGGAAAGCGACAACCAAAGGGAAGAGCAACGAAAGCAAACAAAAGGCCGCGTCCGGCACCTAGTCTAGTCTTGGACGTCTTCTCACCAGCGCGGAGCTAAGTGCTGCCACTGGGCATGGGAGGGAGCCCCAGGGCCTGAGGCCGGCACCCCTGAGACTCCGGGGCGTGTACATCCCCACTCATTATTACGTGAGAGTGTTACGGGGCGGCGAGCTTCACAAGCACTGGGCCTTCTTCACAGGTACTGGCCTTGCTTCATATCGCCAGATGAGGGCCCCGCCTTGCGCCACACTCTAGTGCCATCAACGACGACCAGAAACCAGGACGCCGCCGATGGGGTAGAGCGGTCGCCAGCGGTTCCCCCGACGACCATGGGTCCTCCGCCGGGGGCAAGCCCTGGGGCACCTCCTTAGTGGAGGGCCTACCTCCTGAGAACACCTTGCTCCGAATGCCGCGGTGGTGATGTCGGATCCCTGCCCCTCTCCTGCAGCCCCTTGCGCCCTCCTCCCGAGGGGTAGGAGACTGTGGGAGCGGGGCAGCTGCTCGCTGTGGCAACCTGCACCTCCTGCGATCCATGGTTAGCGTATGCCTGCTGAAGAATTAGCGGTACCCAATAATCGTTGCCTCCAGCGTGCCCAGTGGGACCGTCCCGGGACTCCTAGAAGGGCTCAGCTTCTGGCGCCTCGTTCCCCCAGCTTGGGCTGAGGAGCGAGCCTTGTTCGCCCTCGTGTGGGTGTCCTTGGTCCATCATGAGGGGCACGTATTCCTCTGGCGCCGTCACCCCGAAGGCCACACCGTAGTGCTCTGTGCGCCACGCGGTCCTGCCTGACGCACCTACCGTGGGGTGCCAGCGCGGCTGTCCACTGGGGCCGAGGGCCGCGTCGTGTCCTTCTTCTTCGCGGACCAGGAGCGGGGGCTACGCCGCCGCCGGTCTGGTGCTGATAGCCTCGCTGGTGTTGGAGTAGCCTTGGAGCCCACAGGCACGCGCGGAGCCCCCGCGCGGGCTGCCCTGGGTTGGAGATGGGAGCCGGGTGCAGAAGGGGTGAGCCCCCGAGGCGGCAAAGCCCAGGAGCTCTGCCACCCGCTCCAGCAGCACATCGCGACCGCCCTCCAGCAGTCTGCACTGCAGCAGCTCTCGGGCCACCGTGAGCGCGGCCCTCGAGTTTGCCTGCTCCCGGCGGGTGTACGGTGTCGTGGTCGCGGCGTGATTGGAGGCCCTTGCTGCCGACCGCGCCTGCCGTGGTGTGAGAGCTGTCGAAGCCTGTCCGCGTCGCCCGCGGCCCGCAGCGCCCTGCGGACCGCGAGCTGCCTGGGGCACGGGGTCGCCCGAGGCGAGCGGCTCTACGCGGGCGGGCCACGCCGCCCATGGGTCTGGGTTGCCCTCCTGGTCGCCGGGCATGGTGATGACGACGCGACGGGGCACGACGCGGTGGAAGGTGGATTCCGGCGCACCCCTACCTGGGCGCCAAATGTCGGATTTCGGGTTCCGGCAGACCCTTGAGGTTCGAACACTGGGGTGCGCACGGAGATTTCGCCTCCTACCTACCTGCACCCCTCCGCCATGCTAGGATCTAAAACTAAGGAAAGAACAACACAAGAGACACAGGGTTTATACTGGTTCGGGCCACCGTTGTGGTGTAATAACCTACTCCAGTGTGTGGTGTGGTGGATTGCCTCTTGGGCTGATGATGATGAACAATACAAGGAAGAACATCCTCGCGAGGGTCTGTTCTTGGCTGGGGGGATGAACTACTGAGAAGAGTTCAGTCACCTTTTCCTCTCTATCTCTTCCTCTCTCTCTCACTTCCGACCTCTCCCCCCTTGCTATGTGGGTGGCTGGTCCTATTTATAGAGGCCCTGGTCCTCTTCCCAAATATCGAGCGGGAAGGGAGCCAACAATGGCGGGCTAATTTGAAGGGGGACAGCTAGTATCAACTATCCCGACAAAAGTAGTCTTCGCCTGCGCAAAGCTCTAGTGATGACGCCATCTTGGGCTCCACGGTGACCTCCGTCTCGTAGTCCTCCTGGTCTTGGTCTCGTTGCACCGAAATGGCAACCTTTGCCTGATGCCTCGGTACTCCGCGGCTGCGCTTGCCCCCTTTGCACCAAAGAGGAAGGGAGGACGCTGCGCGGGCTGGCACCCGCCTGGCGCCCTTGGTCGTCATGGCTTGCGTCATGGGCACCTCGTGAGGTACCCCGCCTTGATCTCTCCGCCTCCTCGTGAGTCAGCCTGACGAGGCCGTGCCTGAGGAGGCTCCGCGTCATCCGCCCCGCGAGGCTTGGCCCCTCGCGAGGGTCTTGGGTTTGTGTTGGTGAAGATGGGTCGTGCTGGCCCCCCCCCTTGAGCCACGCCGCAGGCCGCAGGCAGGCAAGTCTGGGGACCCCTGTTCCCAGAACGCCAACAAATTGGATACAAGAGATGAACTAGGGTTTTGAGATGAGATGGCGCTGATGAAGATGTTGATGGAGATTGCCCTCTCCCGATGAGAGGAGCGTTGGTGATGACGATGGCGATGATTTCCCCCTCCGGGAGGGAACTTTCCCCGGCAGAACAGCTCTGTCGGAGCTCTAGATTGGATCCGCCAAGCTTCCGCCTCGTGGCGGCAGAGTTTCATCCCGAAAGGTTGCTTCTTATTTTTTTCTCGATGAAAGACTTCATATAGGAGAATATGGTCATCGGAGAGCCACCAGGAGGCCCACGAGGCAGGGGGGCGCCCCCTAGGGGGGGCGCGCCCCCACCCTGGTGAGAAGGGTGTGGGCCCCCTGGTCTTCATCTTTGGCGAGGATTTTTCATTATTTATTATAAGGTGTTCCGTGGAGTTTTAGGACTTTTGGAGTTGTGCAGAATATGTCTCTAATATTTGGTCCTTTTCCAGCCCAGAATTCCAGCTGCCGGCATTCTCCCTCCTTATGTAAACCTTGTAAAATAAGGGAGAATAGCCATAAGTATTGTGACATAATGTGAAATAACAGCCCATAATGCAATAAATATTGATATAAAAGCATGATGCAAAATGGACGTATCAACTCCCCCAAGCTTAGACCTCGCTTGTCCTCAAGCGAAAAGTCGAAATCGAAAAATATGTCCACATGTTTAGAGATGAAGTTGTCGGTAAAAATAAAATACGGACATGAGGGCATCATGATCATTCTTATAACAGCAACTTATATAATTTTAGTCATATGATGTCTAATGCTAGAGTAATAATTCAATCACAGTATCAAGTATGAATCGTAAACTTCATTGAAAACTAACAAACTACAATCTCGGTCATTGAAGCAATTGCAATTTATCATAACATAGGAAAGAGTCAATGTATAAGAGCTTTTCAGCAAGTCCACATACTCAACTATCATATAATCTTTCACAATTGCTGACACTCACGCAATACTTATGGGTGTGGAGTTTTAATCGGACACAGAGAAAGATAGGGGCTTATAGTCTTGCCTCCCAACATTTTACCTCAAGGGTAATGTCAACAGTAATAGTTCATGAAAACTCACATCCAATTAGCCATATATACCAGGATCTTTCCAACATACTGTGCCTGCCAAAGGATAAAGTGTAAAAAGGAATGGCAAAAATCACCATGACTCTTGCATAAGGTAGAAGGTAATGATAAAAGATAGGCCCTTCGCAGAGGGAAGCAGAGGTTGCCATGCGCTTTTATGGTTGGATGCACAAAATCTTAATGCGAAAGAACGTCACTTTATATTGCCCCTTGTGATATGAAGCTTTATCATGCAGTCAGTCGCTTTTATTACTTCCACATCACAAGATCGTATAAAGCTTATTTCTCCCACACCAATCAATCATACATATTTAGAGAGCAATTTTTATTGCTTTGCACCGATGAGAACTTACTTGAAGGATCTTATTCAATCCATAGGTAGATATGCTGGACTCTCATGGCAAAACTGGTTTAAGGGTATTTGGAAGCACAAGTAGTATCTCTACTTGCTGCAATGAATTTGGCTAGCATTAGGGGGAAAGGCAAGCTCAACATGTTGGAAGATCCAAGACAATATAATTTATCTCAGATGTAAGAAAACATAACCCATTATGTTGTCTTCCTTGTCCAATGTCAACTCTTTAGCATGTCATATTTTAATGAGTGCTCACAATCATAAAAGATGTCCAAGATAGTATATCTATATGTGAAGACCTCTCTTTCTTTATTACTTCCTATTAATTGCAACGATGACCAAAACTATGCTTGTCAACTCTCAACAACTTTTATTCATCATACTTTTTCTATGTGAGCTCATTACTCTCCATGAGATCCATATGATCTCTTTGATTCTTTTTATTTCTTTCTCCTTTCTTTTATTCACTTAGGATCATGGCAAAATAATCAAGCCCTTGACTCAACACTAATCTTTATTATATAGCTCACGGACTCGATTACATAGAAGGATAAAGCAAAACTCACAACTAGATCTCATGCCATAAACTTTAATCTACTAGATCAAAATACTACTAATAAGATCTAACTAAGGAAAACAGTAAAGATAAAAGTGATGGTGATACGAGACCGGGGCACTCCCCCAAGCTTGGTAGTTGCCAAGTGGAGTGCCCATACCCAGGTGATTATGTCTCTCTTTTCGGGGATGGTGATGTGATGTTTGTGGCGATGATGCCCTTCAAAATACGATTCTCCTCCTCAAGCTTGTTGACTTGCTGCTTGAGATCCATTATTTCCTTTCGGAGTTTTCCTGTAACAACCAAGGCTCCCTGCACCCAAGGGTGCTGCATAGCTGCGGGAGAACCAGTGACACTCTTTTTCATATTCTCATAAGAAAGAAATCTAACATTGGAAGGGATAACCGAGTTTGGAATAGCTGAGCTCTGCAGTTCTCCCATTGTGAATCCATCTTGGAAGCGAGAGGTGACTTCTTGATCCTCCATGGAATCTACCCTCATTAGGTCAGCCTCCATCTCTTCCTCTGTTGCTGGCCCAAAGTCGTCAGGGTCGCTGTTTGCCCTTGCTTCCGGTGCCGGATTAGATACTCGACTCTCCCCGACTGACTCTTGAGAAGACATCTTGCTCTAATCTGCAGCAGCAACATCTCAAAAAAAAAACAGAGGATTTTTGCATGATACGGGAGTCAAAACCCTCGGGAGATTATATAATGAATTTTTACTGACCAAAATACGTATCATGCAAGAAAACGGAGTCCGGAAGGCACACGAGGAGCTCACGAGGTAGGGGGCTTGCCCAGGGGGTAGGGCGCGCCCTCCACCCTCGTGGGGCCCTCGTGTCCTTCCTAGACTGCTACTTAATTTTCTATTTTTCTAAATATTCACGGAGAAATATTTCCTTAAAAATTGTTTTGGAGTCGGTTTACTTACCGTACCACATACCTATTCCTTTTCGGAGTCTGAAACGTTCTAGAAAGTGTCCCTTATGTATTCCTCCGGGGTTACGGTTTCAATGATATTGGTTTCAACATTTATGGGATTACCTAAGATATAGTGTTTGATTCTTTGACCGTTTACCACCTTCGGAGTTGTGCCTTATCGAATTTGTTGATTTTTATGGCACCGAAATGATAGACCTCCTCGATAACATAGGGGCCTTCCCATTTAGAGAGAAGTTTCCCTGCAAAAAATCTTAAACGAGAGTTGTATAGCAATGCATAATCACCTACATTAAACTCACGCTTTTGTATCCTTTTGTCATGCCATCTTTTAACCTTTTCTTTAAACAACTTGGCATTTTCATAAGCTTGGGTTCTCCATTCATCAAGTGAGCTAATATCAAATAATCTCTTTTCACCGGCAAGTTTGAAATCATAGTTGAGCTCTTTAATAGCCCAATATGACTTATGTTCTAGTTCGAGAGGTAAGTGACATGCTTTTCCATATACCATTTTATACGGAGACATAACCATAGGATTTTTATATGCAGTTATATAGGCCCATAATGCATCATCAAGTTTCTTGGACCAATTCTTTCTAGACCTATTGACAGTCTTTTGCAAAATTAATTTGAGTTCTCTATTACTCAATTCTACTTGACCACTAGACTGTGGGTGATACGGAGATGCAATTCTATGATTGACGTCATATTTAGCAAGCATTTTACGGAAAGCACCATGAATAAAATGTGAACCACCATCAGTCATTAAATATCTAGGGACTCCAAACCTTGGAAAAATAACTTCTTTAAGCATTTTAATAGAAGTGTTATGATCAGCACTACTAGTTGGAATAGCTTATACCCACTTAGTAACGTAATCAACAGCAACTAAAATATGTGTATATCCATTAGAGGCAGGAAAAGGTCCCATATAATCAAAGCCCCAAACATCAAACGGTTCAATAACAAGTGAATAATTCATAGGCATTTCTTGACGTCTACTAATATTACCAATTCTTTGACATTCATCACAAGAAAGGACAAACTTACGGCCATCCTTGAAGAGAGTAGGCCAATAAAACCAGATTGCAATACCTTATGTGCAGTTCTATCTCCCGCATGGTGTCCTCCATAAGTTTCGGAGTGGCACTTGCGTAGGATCTGTTCCTGTTCATGCTCAGGTACACAACGTCTAATAGCACCATCTACTCCTTCTTTATAAAGATGTGGGTCATCCCAAAAGTAATGTCTCAAATCATATAAGAATTTTTTCTTTTGTTGGTATGTGAAGCTAGGTGGTATAAATTTAGCAACTATGTAATTAGCATAATCAACATACCAAGGGGTACTACTAGAAGTACTTATGACATTTAATTGTTCATCAGGAAAGCTATCATCAATAGGTAGTGGGTCATCAAGAACATTCTCTAACCTAGATAAGTTGTCTGCAATGGGGTTCTCAGCTCCTTTTCTATCAACAATATGCAAATCAAATTCTTGTAGGAAGAGAACCCATCTAATAAGCCTAGGTTTAGCATCTTTCTTCTCCATAATATATTTAATAGCAACATGATTAGTGTGGATAGTTACTTTAGAATCAACAATATAAGGTCTGAACTTATCACAAGCAAATACAACTGCTAAAAGTTCTTTTTCAGTAGTAGCATAATTTCTTTGAGCATTGTCTAGAGTCTTACTAGCATAATGGATAACATTTAATTTCTTATCAACTCTTTGCCCTAGAACAACACCTACAACATAATCGCTAGCATCACACATAATTTCAAAGGGTAAATTCCAATCAGGTGGCTGAACAATAGGTGCAGAGACTAATGCTTTCTTAAGTATTTCAAATGCTTCTACACAATCATCATCAAAGACAAATGGTATATCTTTTTGTAATAAATTAGTCAGAGGCCGAGAAATTTCCGAGAAGTCCTTGATGAACCTCCTATAAAATCCGGCGTGACCAAGGAAACTTCTTATACCTTCGATGTCCTTGAGACATGGTATCTTTTCAATAGCATCAAACTTGGCTTTATCAACTTCAATACCTCTTTTAGAAACTTTATGCCCCAAGACAATACCCTCATTAACCATAAAGTGGCACTTTTCCCAATTCAAGACAAGATTAGTTTCTTCACATCTCTACAAAACTCGATCAAGATTGCTCAAGCAATCATCAAAAGAATATCCATAGACGGAAAAGTCGTCCATGAAAACCTCACAAATCTTTTCACAAAAGTCAGAGAATATAGCCATCATGCATCTTTTAAAGGTAGCAGGTGCATTACATAAACCAAAAGGCATACGTCTATAAGCAAAAGTACCAAAAGGGCATGTAAAAGTAGTCTTTGATTGATCTTTAGCCGACACAGGTATTTGATAGAAACCAGAATAACCATCTAGAAAGCAGTAATGTGTATGTTTGCATAATCTTTCTAGCATTTGATCAATAAAAGGTAAGGGGTAATGATCTTTCTTAGTAGCCTTATTTAATTTGCGGAAATCAATTACCATCCTATAACCGGTAATAATTCTTTGTGGAATCAATTCATCTTTATCATTAGGAAGGGACACAATGAATAGGACTTACCCACTGACTATCAGCAACGGGATAAATTATACCTGCCTCTAGAAGCTTTAATATTTCTTTTCTTACCACTTCTTTCATTTTAGGATTCAGACGTCGTTGAGGATCACGAACTGGTTTGGCATCTGCTTCAAAATTTATTTTATGTTGACATAGAGTGGGACTAATGCCCTTAAGATCATCAAGAGTATATACAATAGTAGCACAGTGCTTCTTCAGAGTTTTCAATAATCTTTCTTCTTCATGCTCTGAAAGGTTAGCACTAATAATAACAGGATATATCTTCTTTTCATCAAGATAAGCATATTTAAGATTATCAGGCAACGGTTTAAGCTCAAACATGGGATCACCCTTAGGGGAGGAGGATCCCCTAGGATTTCTACAGGCAAATTGTGTTTTAGCATAGGTTCTTGTTTAAAGAATACTTCATCTATTTCCCTTCTTTCATTCATAAACATATCGTTCTCATGGTCTAGCAAATATTGTTCTAAAAGATCATTAGGAGGTACGGCAATAGAAGAAAGACTAATAATTTCATCCTTACTAGGCAATTATTCTTCATGGTGTTGTTTACTAAATTTAGAGAAATTAAACTCATGAGTCATATCATCCAAGCCAATAGTAACAACATTCTTTTCGCAGTCTATACTAGCATTAACTGTATTCAAGAAGGGTCTACCAAATATAGTGGGACAAAAGGTATCTTGTGGAGAACTAAGAACAAGAAAATCAGCAGGATATTTAGTTTTCCCGCACAAGACTTCAACATCTCTAACAATTCCCATTGCTGAAATAGTATCTCTATTAGCAAGTTTAATTGTGACACAATATCTTCTAACTCAGCAGGTGCAATTTCATGCTTGATTTCTTTATACAAGTCATAAGGTATAACACTAGCACTAGCACCCATATCACATAAGCCATGATAACAATGATCTCCTATTTTAACAGAAATAACAGGCACGCCTACCACAGGTCTATGTTTATCTTTAGCACAAGGTTTAGCAATTCTAGCAGTTTCACCGCAGAACTGAATAACATGCCCATCAATATTATCAGACAAGAGCTCTTTAACAATAGCAATATTAGGTTCAACTTTAACTTGCTCAGGAGGTTTATATGTTTTAATATTGCTTTACGAACCACGGTTGAAGCTTTAGCATGATCCTTTATCCTAACAGGGAAAGGTGGTTTCTCAACATAACAAGTAGGAACAATAGGATCATTATAAGTGATAGTCTTTTCTTCAATTTTAATAGGTGCAACTACTTTTACTACTATGGGAGGATGATATTTAAACCACTTCTCCTTAGGGAGATCAACATAAGTAGCAAAAGATTCATAGAAAGAAGCTACTATCTCAGAATCAAGTCCATATTTAGTTCTAAACTTACGGAAAATATCGGTATCCATAAAAGATTTAACACAATCAAACTTAGGTGTCTTACCTGACTCCTTACCATTGTCGAGGTCCCAATCTTCAGAGTTGCGTTTAATTCTATCCAATAAATCCCATTTGAATCCAATAGTCTTCATCATAAAAGAGCCAGCACAAGAAGTATCAAGCATGGTGCGATTGTTATCAGAAAGCTGAGCATAATTTTTTTGAAGAATTGCTTATCTTGGAAGCTCATGATTGGGGCATGAATATAACATTGATTTAAGCCTCCCCCAAGCTTGAGCGATGCTTTCTCCTTCGCGAGGCCAAAAATTATATATATAATTGCGATCACGATGAACAAGATGCATAGGGTAATACTTTTGATGAAATTCCAATTTCAATCTTCTATAGTTCCATGATCCCATATCATCACATAGCCTATACCATGTCAATGCGTCTCCCTTCAAAGATAAAGGGAAGACCTTCTTCTTAGCAACATCATCGGGAATACCCGCAAGCTTAAATAATCCACAAACTTCATCCACATATATTAGGTGTTCATCAGGATGCTTTGTTCCATCTCCTGTAAAAGGATTAGCTAGCAGTTTTTCTATTATACTCGAAGGATACTCATAAGGAATTTCATTTTCAATAGGTTCAGTAGGTTGAGGAGCAACTCTTTGCTCTACTGGTCGGGGTGAAGATACCCCGAACAAGCCCCTTGGAGGATTACTTTCCATAGTAACAAGTGATAGTAAATTTCAGCACACTATAAATTTTTTTCCTTACCCAATTCCACCTACCAAAGGCGCTTCACTCCCCGGAAATGGCGCCACAAAAGAGTCTTGATGACCCACAAGTATAGGGGATCTATCGTAGTCCTTTCGATAAGTAAGAGTGTCGAACCCAATGAGGAGCAGAAGGAAATGATAAATGGTTTTCAGCAAGGTATTCTCTGCAAGTACTGAAATAAGTGGTAACAGATAGTTTTGTGATGAGATAATTTGTAACGAGCAACAAGTAACAAAAGTAAATAAAGTGCAGCAAAGTGGCCCAATCCATTTTGTAGCAAAGGACAAGCCTGGACAAACTCTTATATAAGGAAAAGCGCTCTCGAGGACACATGGGAATATCGTCAAGCTAGTTTTCATCATGTTCATATGATTCGCATTCGGTACTTTGATAATTTGATATGTGGGTGGACCGGTGCTTGGGTGCTATTCTTACTTGAACAAGCATCCCACTTATGATTAACCTCTATTGCAAGCATCCGCAACTACAACAAAAGTATTAAGGTAAACCTAACCATAGCATGAAACATATGGATCCAAATCAGCCCCTTACGAAGCAACGCATAAACTAGGATTTAAGCTTCTGTCACTCTAGCAACCCATCATCTACTTATTACTTCCCAATGCCTTCCTCTAGGCCCAAATAATGGTGAAGTGTTATGTAGTCGATGTTCACATAACACCACTAGAGGCTAGATAACATACATCTCATGAAAATATCGAACGAATACCAAATTCACATGACTACTAATAGCAAGACTTCTCCCTTGTCCTCAGGAACAAACATAACTACTCACAAAGCATAAACATGTTCATAATCAGAGGGGTATTAACATGCATATAGGATCTGAACATATGATCTTCCACCAATTAAACCAACTAGCATCAACTACAAGGAGTAATTAACACTACTAGCACCAATCCCGGACTTGGAGACAAGAATTGGATACAAGAGATGAACTAGGGTTTTGAGATGAGATGATGCTGATGAAGATGTTGATGGAGATTTCCCTCTCCCGATGAGAGGAGCATTGGTGATGACGATGGCGATGATTTCCCCCTCCGGGAGGGAAGTTTCCCTGGCAGAACAGCTCTGCCAGAGCTCTAGATTAGATCCGCCAAGGTTTCGCCTCGTGGCGGTGGAGTTTCATCCCGAAAGGTTGCTTCTTATTTTTTTTCTCGACGAAAGACTTCATA
Organism: Triticum dicoccoides; assembly: GCF_002162155.2. Taxonomy (NCBI): domain Eukaryota; kingdom Viridiplantae; phylum Streptophyta; class Magnoliopsida; order Poales; family Poaceae; genus Triticum; species Triticum dicoccoides. The sequence goes on along the minus strand of NC_041384.1, from coordinate 274,791,981 downwards.
TAGGAGAAGATCGTCATCGGAGAGCCACCAGGGGGCCCGCGAGGCAGGGGGCGCGCCCTGGGGGGGGGGCGCCCCCACCCTCGTGAGAAGGGTGTGGGCCCCCTGGTCTTCATCTTTGGTGAGGATTTTTCATTATTTATTATAAGGTGTTCTGTGGAGTTTCATGACTTTTGGAGTTGTGCAGAATAGGTCTCTAATATTTGCTCCTTTTCCAGCCCAGAATTCCAGCTGCCGGCATTCTCCCTCCTTATGTAAACCTTGTAAAATAAGAGAGAATAGCCATAAGTATTGTGACATAATGTGAAATAACAACCCATAATGCAATAAATAATGCTATAAAAGCATGATGCAAAATGGACGTATCACCGCACTACGCTCCCATGGCAGGCGCCCCGCCACCAACCTCTACGGCCAACACCAGCAGCAGGGAGTCTGGGTACCAAGCCCTGGCCCCCACTCTACGGCAGGTGCAGTGGCCAGCCAAGTTCAGGCCGGAGGTGCCGCTGTGTTACAATGGAGCGGCAGACTTGTCGCTTTTCATGCTAGCATACAAGGAGGCTGTCCTCGAAGCCGGAGGCGACGACAAGATCATGGCAAACTTGTTCCCCTTGGCGCTCACCGGTGAGCCACGCGCCTGGCTGCTCAGGCTTCCGGGATCCACGGTGACGTCCTGGGGGAACTCCGTGACCTCTTCACTGCGCGCTAAGCGGTGTCAGCACACCACGCAGTCGCGGCACTGCTAGGTGGGTCCCAAGCACCTCCTTCAGATCGCCACATCAAGCCTTTCTTCCGCCAGATCTGGGCGGCCTACAAGCGCCCGGGGGCTCTGTCGGGTTGGGCTGCGTCGGAGGCCGACCTTACCTTTGACTCGGAAGACCACCCCGGCTCCACCGCCAGCTCCGAGATGCTCCCGATGCTCTGCACGCCCACCATCTACAATGTGGCTGTCACCAAGACCCTCATCGACGACGGCGCCAGCCTCAACTTGCTCTCCGTGGAATCCTTCAGCCTTCTTCATGTGCTGCTCGAACGGCTCGGCCTCAGCAAGCCCTTTACAGGAGTGGGTGGTGGAGCTGCTCACTCTCTGGGGCAGATCCGCCTCCCTGTCACCTTTGGCGCGCGAGACAACTATCGCATCGAGCTGGTGGACTTTGACATCGCCCGCATCGGTCTCCCGTACAATGCCATCCTCGGGTACCCGGCTCTCGCTCAGTTCATGGCGGCGACTCACCCAGCCTACAACCTCAAGAAGATGCTAGGGAGCAAGGGCGTCCTCACCATCAAGAGGGGCACTAAGGAGGCCGTGACGGCGCTCATGCTCACCTTCAAGACCGCGGCAGCGGCACAGCCAGCCAGCGCCGGTGCACCCGAGGCCTAGGAGACCGCGCCCACCAAGAAGAGGCAGCTATTCACCCAAGACAAGCCGGAGACCAAGCAGGTGCCGGTCAACGAGGGCGGGTCTTCAGGAGCCACCTTCACCATAGGAACCGGCCTTGGCCCGGGACAAGAAGAAGCTTTGGTGAGGTTTTTGTGAGCGAACAAGGAGATATTCATGTGGGAGCCCAAGCAGCTGGTAGGGGTCCAGAGAGAGGTAATCGAGCATCATCTAAGGGTATGCCCCAACAAACACCCCGTGAAGCAGCGAGCAAGACAGCAGTCCACTGAGAAGCAGGCCTTCATCGTCCAAGAGACACGCAAGCTGGAGGCGGCAGGAACCATCCGAGAATGGCTGGCAAATCCCGTCGTAGTGCCAAAGAAAGGTGGGAAGGAACGGATGTGCATCGACTTCACCAACCTCAACAAAGCCTGCCCCCAAGATCCGTTCCCCCTTCCGCGCATCGATCAAATCGTCGACTCCACCGCCGAGTGCGATTTGTTATGTTTCCTGGATGTGTTCTCTGGATACCATCAGATCAAGATGGCGGTGGAGGATGTGGAGAAGATGGCCTTATTGATACCATGTGGGGTGTACTGCTACACCTGCATGCCTTTCGGCCTTCGTAACGCGGGCGCAACCTTTCAGTGGCTGATGCACATCGCCTTGGGGCAGCAGCTCGGCAGGAACACAGAGGCCTACATTGATGACATAGTGGTCAAATCTCGCGAGGCGAGGATGTTGATTCAGAACTCTGAGGAGACCTTTGAGAGTTTGCGCCAGGTGAACTTGAGGCTTAACCTGGAGATGTGCGTGTTTGGCGTCCCCTCTGGCAAGCTGCTGGGGTTTCTCGTATCCAACAGAGGGATCGAGGCGAACCCGGAGAAGATCAAGGCCATCGAAGACATGAGCCCACCGCAGACCCTCAAGGAGATGCAAAAGCTGGCAGGACGAGTGACCGCGTTAGGGCGTTTCATCTCTAAGCTAGGCAAGCACGCCTTACCCTTCTTTAAGCTCATGAAGAAGATAGGCCCCTTTGAGTGGACCCCAGAGGCTGACCGGGCCTTCCAAGACCTCAAGAAATACCTCACCAGCCCCCCGGTGATGGTGGCGCCGCGGCCTCTCGAGCCTCTGGTACTCTACGTCACCACCACCCCGTACTCCGCCAGCATGGCACTGGTGGCAGTCCGGGAGGAGCGCAGAGACAAGGGTGTGTGCACCAAGCCAAAGCTGATGCATGGCAGGGTCAGGAAGGCACATCAGAGCCATCAGCGGAGGAAGACCAAGCCCGGCAGGGCAGTGTCGCAGAAACTCCTGAGGATGGCCAAGTCTCAGGAAACCCTCCACCTCGGGATACGCCACAATCTCCGCAAGACCCGAGCCTCAACAGTGTGCCAGCCCTCGTCGAGCTCCCAGTGTACTTCGTCAGCACCGTACCGCGGGACGCAAGGGCACGCTACCCCATGCCGCAAAAGCTCTTGCTCGCACTCTTGGTGGCCTCGCGCAAGCTTTTTCACTACTTCCAGGGGCACCCCATCAAGGTCGTCTCATCTTACCCATTGGAGAGGGTACTCAGGAGCCCAAACTCAGCCGGAAGGGTCGCTGAATGGAACATCGAGCTGCAAGCATTCTAGTTGGAGTTCAGCACCATCAGGGTCATCAAGGGAGCCGCGCTCGCCGATTTTGTGGCGGAATGGACAGATGCTCCGGCTCTTGAGGAAGGAGAAGACTGGTCCACCTCCCCAGGAAGTGAGGCACCAGACGGCTGGGTCATGTATTTTGATGGCGCCTTTTCGCACCAGGGCGCTGGGAGTGGAGCAGTGCTCATCTCGCCCACTCAGGACAAGCTTTACTACGCCGTGCAACTCTGCTTCCAGCACGGTGAGAAGGACTCCAACAATATCACAGAATACGAAGGCCTCATAGCCGGCCTGAACGCTGCAGCAGCCCTGGGGGTTAGGCGCCTTACCGTCAAGGGTGACTCGCAGCTCCTCGTCAACTTTTCCAACAAAGTGTACGAGCCAAAGGACGAGCACATGGAGGCCTACCTTGCGGAGGTGCGCAAGATGGAAAAGCAGTTCTCAGGCTTGGAGCTGCAGCATGTGCCCCGGGGCACCAACAAGGAAGTCGACGACATCGCCAAGAGAGCATCGAAGCGGGAACCGCAAGAGCCCGGCGTCTTTGAAGAGTGGCTCTTCAAGCCGTCGGCTACGCCACCTCTTTCAAGCACGACTCAGCCTCCAGAGGAGCTCCCACAGCCCCCGGCCACGGGAGCACCAGCATGTGGCCCAACCTCAGGAGCTCGGCTACTCTTGGCGCTCGAGCCCGGGGAGGAGTGCTGGACCAAGGAGTTCAAGGAGTACCTGATGCATGGGACACTGTCGGAGAAGGAAGAGGACGCGGAGCGCGTGGCCTGACAGGCCATGACATACTGCATTCAAGATGGCGAGTTGTACAGGAAACGGCCGAACGATGTCATGCTGCGCTGCATCTCCAGCGATCAAGGGAGGGAGCTAGTGACTGACATACACGGTGGGGACTATGGACATCACTCATCATCACGGACCCTCGTCGGCAAGGCCTTCCGCAGCGGATTCTATTTGCCCACATCACTCAACGATGCAGCCGAGCTGGTGAAATCCTGCGAAGCTTGCCAATTCCACGCCAAGCAAATCCATCAGCCTGCTCAGGGCCTCCAAACCATCCCGCTCACGTGGCCATTCGCGGTCTGGGGGCTAGACATCCTATGTCTGTTCCCACGAGCGCCAGGGGGCTACCGTTATCTCTACGTCGCCATCGACAAGTTCACAAATGGGCGGAAGTGGAAGCCGTCCGAATCATTCCAACCGGCTCTGCTGTCAAGTTCATCAAGGGCCTCGTGTGCCGCTTCGGGGTCCCCAACCATATCATCACAGATAACGGCTCGCAGTTCACTAGTAACCTCTTTAAAACTTACTGTGCTAACCTTGGAACGCAGATCTGCTACGCTTTGGTGGCCCACCCCAGGAGCAATGGTCAGGCTGAGCACGCCAACGCTGAGGTCTTGAGGGGCCTCAAGACCATGACCTTCAAGAAGAAGCTGGAGGCATGCAGCAGGGGCTGGCACGACGAGCTCCAGTCTGTGCTGTGGTCCATCCGCACCACCGCCACCAAGCCAACGGGCAAGACCCCGTTCTTCCTCGTCTACGGAGCTGAAGCAGTCCTCCCTCACGAGGTCAAGCATCGCTCCGCGCGGGTCCTAGCGTTCGATGAAATGCAGCAGGATGCTATGCGGGGGATGGACCTTGTGCTGGGGGAGGAACGTCATCGCGAAGCTGCATTAAGGGCGGCAAGGTACTAGCAAGTGCTGCGGCGTTACCACTGCCGCAACATTCGCTCTAGGACGCTCGAGACGGGTGACCTGGTCCTGAGGCAGGTCCTCTCCAGGGAAGGGTTGCACAAGCTTTCACCCATGTGGGAGGGCCCGTTCAGGGTCGTCCACATCTCCAGGCCTGGCGCGGTGCACCTGGAGATGCAAGAAGGGACACCTATCCAAAACGCCTGGAACATCCAGCACCTCCGGAGGTTCTACCTATGAAGCAAGGCCCATAGCCTGAGAAGAAAGGCCCAGAGCCTGTGAAGCAAGGCCCAGAGCCTGTGAAGAAAGGCCCAGAGCCTGTGAAGAAGGCCCCGTGCCTGTGAAGAATCGCCACCCATGACACTCTCACGTAATAATGAGTTGGGGCTATACACGCCCCGGAGTCTCAGGAGCGCCGGCCTCAGGCCCTGGGGCTCCCTCCCACGCCTAGTGGACAACACTTAGCTCCGCGCTGGTGAGAAGACTTGAAGACTAGATTAGGTGCCGGGCGCGGCTTTTGATTTGCTTTCCGAAGTTGGCTCGCTTCTCCTTAATCAAGTTTGCCCTTGACATTCCTTGCTGATTTGGTTCCTTCGCCTTTTACCACATTTTTCGGCTCTGGTTTGCTCATGATCTCTCTCTCACATTCCTTGCGAGGGGGCTAGGCAGATGCCCCCGCGAGCATTTTTCTTCTCTCTACCTTCTCGTGAGTCACTAGGCAGGTGCCTTTGCGAGCATTTTGTTCTCTGCCTTCTCGCGAGTCACCCTCGTTCGAGCCTGAAAGCTGGCACATCTCTCCTAGTCCGTGCCCCTCGGGTACCGTGATACAAAGCGCCAAGTCAAGGTTTGGGTTAACCTCAAATCCTCTAGCACACTTGCTAACAAATTTTCTGCAGTTCCGGAGCAAACGCAGACATCTCGTGAAGGAAAGGGCGTCCCAAATGCGCCATGTTAAGTTATCTTTGTGCAAAATAACAACACGGCATGGGAATAACACGCACATTGCATTAACCAAGATCCATAGTTCGATACACGCCCCTCTGGGCCCATACTAGTTTCATTTTCTTATGCAGGAAAAAAAGGAAAAAGCTAAACAAAGCGGCGTTTCAGCAATCCGCGGAGGTAGGCCCTTGGCGACACCCTGGTCCTAGCCAGACCCCTCCTCGCGCTTCACGGAGGCGTGGCGACGATATGACCCGCTGCCTCCTTCGAAGCGGGCGCGGCGGCTGGTCGTAACCATCGCTACTGGACCTGTCACTGGAGGAAGAGCCGCCGTAGCTGGAAGAGATGCGGTCGCCGCAGAGGGCAGGCTTGTCCTCATCGCGACCGTCACCAAGGCCGAGCACCTCCTCACCTTCTTTCGTCTCGGGGCAGGACCCAGCGTGGCGACCATCTTCCCCGAACACCCTCACATAGAGGGTCGATCCACCATCATACTTGAAGTGGAGCGTGCACCGCCTGCCCAGGCCGCGCGCGCGGGCGAACATCTGCCAGCCACGGGCCAGGGCAATGTTGCCCGCGGTGGAAGTCTCGACCGCGACCCAGGAGGCCTTGCTGCAGCAACCATCCGCCTGAAACCAGAGCCCGCCTGGACCAGGGGCCGGCAGTTCATCGACAAGGAAGCACGGAAGCTGGAGCCAGTTGCCGGCCGGGTTCTCCGACCAGACAACGAACTTCGGTGACACCTCTGCTGAATGGAAGCATGGGCAGGGGGGCCGCGCCACCATTGCGTGCCTCCCCTTGTCAGCTGGACCACCATGGTTGGGACGGTCCCCTCCGCGGCCGCGGCGCCGCCCCGACGGTGGGCCATGGTGGGGGTCGCAGCGTGCTTGCGTGGACGGCCGCGACCGCGCTTGGGCACCGGGGAACCGGGGCCCTCGCGAGGGGCCTTCCCCTTCTCGGCGGCAGAGAACTTCCTACGTGGCGCCATCGGAGGCAATACAAGCAATGAAGCAAAGAAGAAGCAAGCAAGCAAGGACGAGATGGGCGACGGGGGCTCCGCCCCCTCTCCATTTATAGCGGAAGAAGGCCAATTGGCACCTCCCACGATCGCAGGTAATGATGGTTTCCCTTGCATGTCGCAGGGACTTGTCAAGTCGTGCAGTTGCCAAGGCAACGTGGGGAAGCGGAGATGCCCACGTCTAATCAACCGCCGCGCGTCGACCGAGGCTGCATGCTTTTGGGGCCCGCGGTGCTCCGAACTTGACCCTTGGCTTCGCCGCAAAGCCAAGCCTGTGCGCACCTTGGGCCCGGGGGCTACTGTCGGCATTCTGGGAACGGGGGTCCCCAGACTTGCCTGCCTGCGGCTCGCGGCGTGGCGGAGCCAGCAGGCCGTACGGCCCATCTTCACCAACAAGGCACCCAAGACCCTCGCGAGGAGCCAAGCCTCGCGAGGCGGATGACGCAAGACCTCCTCAGGAGTAGCCTGGTCAGGCAGGCTCGCGAGGAGCGGAGATATCAAGGTGAGGTGAACCTCACGAGGCCCTCATGACTTGAGCCATGACGACCGACACCAGGCGGGCGCCAGCGCACGCAGCGTCCTTGTTTCCTCTTCGGTGCAACGGAGGCAAGTGCATCCGCGGAGTACCGAGGCCTCAGGCAAAGGTTGGCATTTCGGTGCAACAAGACCAAGACCAGGCGGACGGCAAGGTGGAGGTCATCGTGGAGCCCAAGACGGCATCACCCCAGGGCGTTTCACAGGCGCAGACTCCCTTTTGTCAGGATAGCTTGTACTAGTTGTCCCCCTTCAAATTAGCCCGCTATTGTTGGCTCCCTTCCCGCTCGATATTTGGGAAGAGGACCAGGGCCTCTATAAATAGAGCTAGCCACCATAGGAGGAGGGGGATGGAATCCTTGCACACAAATTCATACGCACAAGAACACCTCAATCTTAGGAGGCTATTCTTCCCTTGTACTGTTCATCATCAGCCCAAGAGGCAATCCACCACCACCACACTGGAGTAGGGAATTACACCACAATGACGTCTCGAATCAGTATAAACCCTGTGTCTTTCTATGTTGCGAGTTCGTTGAGTTCGTCCGCAAGATCTTAGTGAGCTAGAGCGTAGATTGGTAGAAGGGAAAGACTTCACGCGCACCTTGTGTTAGAACCTTAAGGGTTAGCCGGAACCCCACATCCGACAACAACGGTAACATAAGTGAAGGTGATACTCTAGTCCCACTAGTGGACATTCTTTACATTGATTGCTTGCATGATGTTGATCAACCTATTGCCATGCTTCATGCTAGTGCGACTTCCCCATGTGATGATTTACCCATTTATGATGAATATGATGATTGGCATGTGGAGTCTATTAGTTGTGATGCCATGTTACATAGGATTTCTTGTGATAATTCTTTAGGTCACATCATGTTTGACAATCCGCTTGAATTGTGATATGCTATGCATGAGATCAACCATATGTCATATTTGCAATCTCATCGTAGTGACTATGCATATGCCATTAAAATAAACACAATTTGCACTTATGGCATAGATGACAAGCCCATGGTTATTGACATTTGTTTTTCTTGTGATGATATTGATATGCTCCCTTTGCATCATTTATCTCATATGCCATGCCATGACCACCTAGCTTTGGATATGCATTGTTTTGGATGTTGTGCATTTTATCCATATGGTGTTTCCGATATTTCTCATGAGGAGACCCCCATAATTTCCTCACACATGTTAGGAGATTTTGATCCATCCCATTCATTACATGATCCCAATACTTGTGTGCACCATATGCTCGCCATGAAAAAACATGCTATTGATGTGCCATATACTTGCATTCTCAATTTGTGTCCCCATCGTGTTATACACAATAACTGTTCTTTCATGATGGATGACATGTTCTTATAGCATGCATCAAATTTCTTTGACCGATGCTTATCTTGTGCTAACTCACACATGCACATACACATCATGATGGATGATGTGTACATTTACCATGCACAAAGTTTCTTTGGTTTGTGTCTCTTTTGTTTAGGTACCCATGAATACTTGTCAACCTCACAATCCCATGAGTTGACAAAACCAGCTCTAGAGAGCAACGATGACTTGGGATCACGTGGATTGTATTTCACACCGTTCCCATTATGCAAAAACTTCGCGCATTTCTTCTACATGGCCCTCACTTGGCTATGGGTTATTGTCCATTACATAATCTATGCCCATCTTGCAATGTTCACTTTGCATGATATGCTCATTCGTATGCCTTTGCCATGCATTTGTGACCCATGCTTTGCATTACACATGATGATTGATTCTAGTACTTGTATGTGTATTTGCAAGCTTGGTGGGGATATTGCTTGTTATTTCCATGTTCCATTTGTGAACCATCCCTATGATGATACTTTGATCTTGCTTTGTGTTTGTGCTTGCGATATTTCATGTGCATTTTCTATGCCTATTATTTGCTCACATGACATGATTGCCATGATTTACTCTAGTGTGTTGCATCTTCGCTCCACTAGTTTGCATGACTTGATTACTATGCTTGCTTATGTTGCATCACCCATGATTCATACTTGCTCATTTCATGCGGTTGATGGCATCTATTTCCATGCTTTGCACAGGATTGCTATTGCTTCTTGTCATATATCTCCATGCATTGCCTCTCTCATGCTAGATTATTTGACATGTATTGAGTGCAACAATGATTTTAGTCTTGCTAATGAGATTGCCCCCATAGCATTCTCACATATGTTTGGAGATTTTGACATATTTCTTGTGAAGCATGCTTGTTTTACCTCTTTGCACCATATACCTAGTGCCATGAATATAGCCATTGTTGCATCATATTATTCATGCACATGTACTTCTAATGGTTATGTGCAAGAGAAGAGAACCATCATGATGGATGATGTGCTTATCTACCATGCACATACGTTGTTTGCTTTGTTTTGTGCATGTGTAGGATACTTGGACTTTGTTTCGACTTCCACTTCATGTGAGTTGACCATTCGATCTCTTGAGAGTGAGCCACCTTCTACCACGACGTTTGTACATCATACTTGCTTGTGCTTCGGCACTGTGAAGGACACACAAGGACATGCTTTCAAGGTGATATCCTTCTCTTTTGAGAACCCCCAAACCATGAGCATGAATATCGTCGATCATACTACTTGTGTTGCCTGCACCATGAGAATTATTTGTCATCTTGGAAAATTTGATTGCGCACATGTTAGAGATCTTGCTTCGACTTGTCATTTGCACATTTCTATACCTCATGACATATATACCTTGTGTGTTGCATCCAATTCTTGGATTACTTGCTCCTATCACATGTTTGGTTGCAACAATGTCATTTCTTCACATATGCCACGTCCCATAGATTGCTACATGATTGACTTGATTGCCTCACACATGATGAACAATTTCTCTTTCTATTGTGTTGAGTGCCACATGATTTTCACTACACCCTATGCACGTTATTGTTGGATTGTCTTGCACTTGACCCATGTGTTTAGACATTTCACTTTATTTGGTGTTGTGAATGATTCTTATGCCTACAATATACCCTTCATTGAGAAATTTATGAATGCTTGCTATGAACTTGAGGTAGCTGCTTATTCTCTTGTCACACATATTTGCATCTCTACCTCACCATTTCATACTTGTCCCCATGATGTCTTTGCTTGTGCTCGATTTATGTGCTTATATGCCATGTCACAATCCTTTGTCACAACTTATGCTATGCTTGATGACGACACTTGTTAGGTGAATCACCACTTGAATGCTTGGTTTTGCACTAATGCTAACCACATTTGTTTTTCCAAGTGTTTGTTATCCTTGCTCCTTTTGAAGGAATCACTAGACGGTGCGACATTGGGGAGTGCCCATTTCAAGCTTCAAGATGATGAGTACTTGGTGAACGTCCACTTCTACACGGCGAAGCCATCTCTTTCCCATGGTGATTTGGTTTTCGATCCAAGGTCGGATCTTTCCCAAGGGGTGGGGGGAGATGATGCAGATCATCCTATGGATATCACCATGTCAAGAGTCTGTTTGGCAAGTGACACGTGCAACATCTACTTCGCATACATAAAGGTGAATCATCTCCTTTACATGTGCTCACTTGACCCCTTCGAGGATGGTTTACTATTTGACACTCCACTCGTGTGCATAGATAGGTATTGTCGGAACGCTACAGACGACGAGGAGGAGTGCAAGCGCCAAGGAACTATTACACCATCCATGAGGGAAGTGCGGAAGAGAAGACGGAAGAAGACGGAGCTGCAGCAAAGCTACAACCACCGGACGTCGACGAACACCGGACGTCCAGCCACCCGCAGAAAAGACCGCTAGAAGAACTACAGCTGGCACGTGCTACAGCGGCCGGACGACCGATGCCCACCGGATGTCCGAAAAGTCCCAGTGCCCGGATGTCCGACAACCTTTGGAAATGAGCTACACCTGAGAAGAATCAGTGGACTTCCGACGCGCGCTGGACGCCGGACTATCCCGAGCCACCGGACATCCGACCCCCACCGGTCGTCCGGTACCTGCCTGTGCACAGCCGCGGGCCTTTGGCCTTGTAACCCTCTCCCACTTACCCCTTTGTGGCTTAGACTATAAATAGACCACCTCCACCTCCTTTTTAGGGTTAACAAATGTGATAGCTCATTTAGAGATAGAGCTTTGCTCATCCATCCGGATCTACTCCATCGAGAGAGACAACGGCCTCTATGGAGAAGATCCATCTTGGATTCAAGACTCCTCACGAGAAGATCCGTCTAGGATACCATCAAGACCTCCTCTTGGAGATGAACTTTACCTTGTATCTTTCCCTTTGTTGTTCATGTACCTTGTGGATCTTGTGTGTTTGATTATCTAGTGGATGTGTGATTGGACTTGTTCTGGAGTGTTTCCCGTTGTGATTTCTCCCCGTTCTTCCCCATGTTCTTCTAGGGAATCCACTCCAATCGTGAAAGATCGGCCTACACCGGGTTAGCTCTGTATCAGTACCCCACCGATTTGAGCTAGGCGGTTCTTTCGGTTCAGGGGTATCACGGGCATTTTGCGTGTCGTGATTTCACAGGAGGGGGGAGTTTTCGTGTGCATTGTAATTTTGGGATAGCAAGGTGCGGGTTGAGATGGAGGAAGTTGTCGGAGCACAACGAGACAAAGAGATATCTAAAAATTTCGGTGTAATAAGGCGCGGGTTGAAGAGGCGGGAGTTTCATAGCACGATAGACAGAGATGCTAGCTTGAAATTTCGGCATAATAAGGCGCGGCTTGAAATTTCAGGATAACAAGCTCAATGTGTACGGAAAAAAGAAAATTCGCACCTCACTAGAGAGAGCCATGGCCCATTTTACTATATTACTAGAAATGCATTCAAATACAACAACAGAAAACTAAAAAAAATCGGGACAACAAACATAACATGTACAGTACCAAATTAATTTGCACTTCCCTCAACAATAAAAAGAATAATTCATGTTGTCTAGCATATGGACTAAATTTGAGTACATTTTCCCTGTTTGAATGAGATTGTACTCGGGTTAGTTATACAACCATCTAAATATTATCTTCACAACACATGACATGAATATAGGAGTAGTAAATTCCCATATAAATATGAACTACATGTACAATAATCTCGAATTAAAATATATGTATCCATTTTATGTTGAATTCAAATCATAGTACATGTATGCTCTAGCTAGATGTTCGGAATTTAAAACATGTACGATACTACGTATAATGTGTTTAACACACAACACACACACACGCACGCACACACACACCATTTAGACTAGTAAGGTACACGTGCATTGCACGCATGAGATTTGGCAACCAAATTATGAATAAATATCACATTATAGCATGTTAGCTTTGAGTCATATATGCATGATGTAGATGTTCGTTTAATCCTATATACCTAAGAGATTCATCCCACTACTTGATTTATCTCAACATGCATCCCATCCATGTCATCACACATGCCCCATCATCCATCCGGTTTCAAGTAAGCGTTCCTTTTTCCAATAGTAACAACCATGCATGTTCCCCTTAGCAAAAAAATAACAATTTTTTAGTTAATAGATCTGCCATCTCACCCAGATAACAAACCAACAAATCCTGGGAGATATACAGCCATCCTAGCTACCGAAGCGACACGACGTTTACTCTTCGTAACAAATGAGGTAGCCATAACTATAGGAGCCTAGACCATGAAGATGCATCTTACATCTTCCCACCTATTCTAACTGAGTTGCAGCCACAGAAACTGAGCTCCGGCGTGAGAGACCTTGGTGCCAAGATGGGGCTGGATGATGCATCACCGCGCCGCATCTAGACAGAACGGTTGCAAAGCATATAGCGTGTTGTTGGCATCTGCATGGGCTTCGCTCGGTCGCCTACCTCCGACCATCCATATGGACTACAACTGGCCGCACCGTCGGGGCACCAGGAAGGAGCCACCGCATGCCTACAATGCGTCATTGGCACTCGCATGGGATTCCCTCAAACAGCCACCTCCGATCGCCCGTACTGACTTCATCTAGTCGCACTGCCATCCACACCCTAGTCTACGCCATCGCGGCACCAACAGGAAGTCTTGCCGCTTCCCCGTGCTGGAGCCCCTTAGCCCTCCTGCCTTTGCTCCATCATGGAGCGCGGTTAGTCGGTCAGCCTGGCATGCCATGGGAGAGGAAGTTAAGGGTTCTTTGCAGTAAGGATATCTAATTTCTCTTATGTTGTGTCAGCATCACTACAGCCAGAAGCCTGTGGGATTTCAGTTCAATTGGCAAGTTGAACTCCTATCATTGGCTTCATTGTTCCCGTCAGCAAGGTAAATGGGATTCTTTCCTAATTATGAAATCTGAAGGTCACTGTTATTGTTGATATTTACTCAACTGGACCATGAATCAATAGCCAATTTGACATCACACATTAGAATTGGACGATTTGCCCCAGTGCATTTCACTCATATCTGTGCATTGGGTTTTGTTCAAAGATTTTGGATATATATACTTACAGAAGCAGTCCACCGGTCCATCTCTTTGTGTTTGTTATCCACTGATCTTCCTGTGGGAGTAAATAACCATGGGTAGCCTAGCCGGCTCCCCCTGGCCCTTCTGAAAAAATTATGAGCCGATTCGACCCTCAAGAATCCAAGACACAGGGCCGCCTTCCCCTTGCCGGCTGTCTCTAGGCCGGCTATCGGAAGGCAGCCCGACTTTAGCCCTCATGAAGAAAAGCCGCGGGAGGGCCGGCTCCGAGAAGCCGGCCGCGAGAAGGTCGACTCCATGAAGCCGGCTCCCATAAAGCGGTCAAGATCGTACCCTCGGGGCATGGCTACAGTGAAGCCTGCCACCCCCGAATCCCGGAGCATACGTGGCACAGTGCGCCGTACGAGCGGCCATGACCCGTCCGGCGCAGCACTGTTGCCACGTTGACCCTGATGTCATCCACGACGGGCTACCAGTACGGCCTACGGGTGGTGGGCCCCTTCGGGTAGAGAGACACCCGGAGGCGGCCAAGCCTCCCCCAATCGGCCCAAGATAGAGCCGGCTCCTCACCGCCGGCTTGCCACCTCCCTCGAAGAAGACGCCCCATTAAGGAGACAAGACGCGGTGAGGCTACAGCGATCGCCCGCCGGGCGGCGGCACTGTAGCCATGCCCATCTCGGCGAAGCCCTCGTCACCAAGATTAAGCAACAGTAACCAGCCGCCGACAAGGCCCTGGACAGTGGGGCCTGCCTGTCAACCAAGGAGCTGGCAGCCGGCGGGACCCACAAGCCGGCGGGCCCCAGTAGCCGGCGCAGAAGCAGGAGAGCGTAGACACAGACGGCTGGGCCCCGCGCCCAGTCGGATTACCATTGTACCCCCGGGGGTAGGCCTATATAAACCCCCCGGGGCATCCATGCAAAGAGAGATCGATCCCTGCTAGCTTTAGACACCACATTGGGAGGAGAAGAGAGCAAGCCTTGCCCTTCTTCCTCCTCTCACCAAACAGCTCAAGGATCATCATGTAGCTACTTATTCATCTATTGATCATGCGGAGACCCCGCAGAGCAGCAGTAGGGGTGTTATCTCCACGGAGAGCCCCGAAGCTGGGTAAGATTCGCCGGCGTGCATGTTTTCGCCTCATCCCGTTTCCAGGCACCGGCGATGTCTTACTGGCTCCCACAATGATAAGCTACCCGTTGGCATATGTCGCACCTACCACCCGACATTTGGCACCCACCGTGGGGCCAGGTGCACCGTCGTCCGGAGACCTGTTCTGGATGGGAACCCTCTTCCTCCCCCGCGAGCGTAGCCAGCCTGGCACGCCCGATGGCGCTTGCCACGACACGCTACAAGGCGTCACCAACATCTGTGCGGCGAGCAGCCTCGCCGATCTCCTTGACAAGACCCTCATCTCCGACGAGCTCGCCTCCGACGCGGGCACCGACCACCTCGTCAACCTCCTCGGCCAGCTCCACGTCTCCGGCGAGCCTGCCGTGGACTTGGAGTCGGTTGGATCCACCGATCCGATGCCTGTCGACTCCGACACGGCCTCACTCGACACTTTCCCCACCGACGTCGCGATCTACAATGACCCGCTTCCCTGGGCCGATGGCTACGACGCTGTCACCACCGAGGTGATGGTCAGCGGCCATGGTGGCGCTCCCGACGAAAGCGCCCACGACGCCCTGCACGCGGTGGTCCACGACTTGTCCATCCCCCTCCCGGCCGATGCCGACGCTGAAGCACTGGAAGCTCCCGCCTTGCCCTCCTCGCGGAGGGCCGGAAGTTGGTTTCCATGAGACGCCTCGCTGAGGCCCACCGACGCGAGGCCGACCGCACCGCCTTTGGCACGCTGCCCCCAGACGGGCCCAGCTGGGTCGGCGTTGTCAGACAGCGTGGCGCTGTCGTCGCCGATACGCTAGGAGTCGACCGCCCAGTCTACGCCACTCCGCTCGAGAACATGCGCACCGCCCAGGGGGCCGTAGACGAGCTGGATGGGCTGGGGGCCGAAGAACTCCCCCACATGACCCGACGCATCCAGTAGCTGATTGATGCGGCCACGCGGCGGCACAAAGCCGACGCCCGCGCGGAAAGCCCTCCCCCACGCCGAGATCACGGCGCGACGTCCCGGACGCCGACTACGGGCAAAACCCGCGCGCGGCGCGAGAAAGAGCCGGCTGCCAGCCGAAGCCGAACCTGAATCTCCATCGAGCGAGACGCAGAAGGCCACCCCCGGGCCGTGGAGTGGCAGGGCAACCCGCCTCCGCCCCGGCCCCATGGAGAGAGATATCCCACCCCGTCGCTTGTTGCGCATCCGACTCTCAGCGGCCGGCTAGTCGCTGCGAAGGAGTCGGCGAGAACGACGCCCGCCATCGGATCGACCGCCTGGCGCGATCCCTGGCGCTAGAAGAAGAAGACGATGTCGGCCCGCCTTGCTTCGGCCCCCGCATGCGCGGCGAGCCCTTCCCCAAAGGGTTCTCGCTCCCAAGAGACACGCCCAAGTACAATGGCTCCGTGAAGCCGGAAGATTGGTTGATCGACTACTCCACGACGGTTAGCATAGCCAACGGCAACTGGCGCGTTGCTGTGAAGTACATGCCCCTCATGCTGCAGGGCACGGCACGGACCTGGCTCAACAGCCTCAAGCCATATAGCATCAACAGCTGGCTAGACTTCACAGAAGGTTTCGTCCGCAACTTCACCAGCACCTACAAGCAGGCTCCCAAGCCCAGACAGCTCTCCTTGTGCGTACAAGGCCCCGCCGAGTCCACTCAAGACTACCTCACGCGTTGGGCCGAGCTCCGCAACTCTTGCGAAGGGGTGCACGAGGTGCAAGCCATAGAATACTTCACTGCCGGGTGCCGAGAAGGCACCCTCCTCAAGCACAAGCTCCTCTGCGACGAGCCAACTACCCTCGACGAGCTTCTGGTCATAGCGGACAAGTACGCCACCGCCGACTCCTCGATGAAGACCGAACTCCGGGTAGACACGTCCGGAAAGGTACTCAACTTGGCACCCAAGACGCCGGCTAGGGACTCCAGCCGACGCCCACACCAGAACGACCACAAGCGCAAGGGCCCCGTGCCGCCCTCCACCAGTCGACAGGTGGCAATAGTCGAAGATGAACAGCCCGAAGCATGGCCCGCACCCAAGAAGAAGAGGGGCGGCAAGCCGGCTTGGCAGCCGGCCTTCTCCTATGAACAGACTCTCGACGCCCCGTGCCAGTTCCATAGCGCCGCGAAGCCGTCCAACCACACGACCCGGAAGTGCCACTGGCTCACCCGAATCTCCAAAGGCGAAGGGCTCGCACCGCCTCCGCCTGCCGGTCCGCCGCCTCCGGCTCCACAGCCGCCGGCCGCTCGGCCCACAGTCGGAGCTGTGCACTATGAGTTCCCCGACGAGCATGCCGCCTATGTCATCTTTATGAGCCAGCCCGAAGACCGGCGCAGCAAACGCCGAGAGCACCAAGAAGTCAGCATGGTTGCTGCCAACCCCGCCGAGCACATGCACTGGTCAGAAAAACCTATCAGCTGGAGCCGGACCGACCACCTAGAGGTGATGCCGTCTCCCGGCTCTTATGCGTTGGTTTTGGATGCCACCCTTGCAACGGATAGATGCGCTGCCCGTTTCTCCCGCGTGCTGATAGACGGAGGGAGCAGCATGAACATCCTGTACCGTGACACCCTGGAGAAGCTGAATGTCAAGACGAAGCAGCTCATGCCTACTCGGACTGTGTTCCATGGCATCGTACCCGGCTTGTCCTGCGCCCCCATTGGCAAGATCAAGATTGATGTAATTTTTGGGGACAAGGAGCATTTCCGCCGGGAGGCGATCTGGTTTGAAGTGGTGGACCTAGAGAGCCCCTACCATGCATTGCTTGGCCGACCTGCCTTGGCCAGGTTCATGGCAGTTCCCCACTATGCATACCTCAAGATGAAGATACCGAGCACCAAAGGCGTCATCATCGTAGCCGGCGATTACAAGAAGTCCTCTGAGTGCGCAGCAGCCAGCAGCCGGCTAGCCGAGTCCCTTGTGATTGCCGAAGAAAAGAAGATGATGGACCGAGTCATGGCCATGGCCGGCAAGCAGTCGGCCTTGTCCCCCGATCCCAAGGAGCATGATGCTCAAGGATCTTTCCAGCCGGCCAAGGAGACGAAGAAGATATCTCTTGACCCCGAGCACCCAGAGAGGTTTGCCTTCATCGGGGCAAACCTAAACAGCAAATAGGAAGGCGAGCTCGCCGATTTCCTCCGTGAGAATCGGGACATCTTTGCATGGTCCCCCAAGGACATGCCGGGTGTTCCGAAGGAATTCGCCGAGCACAAACTACACGTCCGAGAAGACGCAAAGCCGGTCAAACAACCCCTCCGCCGACCGTCGGAGGAGAAACGCAGGATTGTGGGAGAGGAGATGGCCCGGCTTCTGGCAGCCGGCTTTATTATGGAAGTTTTCTTTCCAGAGTGGCTCGCTAACCCGGTCCTCGTGCTAAAGAAGAACAACAAGTGGCGCATGTGTATAGACTACACGAGCCTCAACAAGGCCTGCCCCAAAGATCCCTTTGCCCTGCCAAGGATTGACCAAGTGATAGACTCCACGGCCGGATGTGAGCTGTTGAGTTTCTTGGATGCTTACTCAGGGTATCACCAGATAAAGTTAGATCCGGCAGACCGCCTGAAGACCGCCTTCATCACGCCATTCGAAGCCTTCTGCTACCTGACTATGACATTCGGCTTAAGAAATGCCGGTGCCACTTTTCAGCGTTGCATGCAGAAGTGCCTCCTCAAGCAACTCGGCAGAAATGCCCACGTCTACGTAGACGACATTGTGGTGAAGACGAAGAAGCATGGCACCTTGCTGGAAGATCTCAAGGAAACATTTGAGAACCTACGCCGGTTCCAAATCAAGCTTAACCCCGAGAAATGCATGTTCGGAGTGCCAGCCGGCCAGCTCCTAGGCTTCCTGGTCTTCGAATGCGGCATCGAATGCAACCCAGTAAAGATCAAGGCCATTGAGAGAATGGCGATTCCCACCAAACTTCGAGACGTCCAAAAGTTTACCGGATGCTTGGCCTTCCTGAACCGCTTCATCAGCCGGCTCGGAGAGAAAGCTCTTCCCCTCTACCGCCTCATGAAGAAGACCTACCACTTTGAGTGGAATGACCAAGCCGACCAAGCTTTTCACGAGCTGAAGAATATGCTGGCCACGCCGCCTGTCCTGGCGGCGCCGACTGAGAAAGAGCCCATGCTCCTCTACATCGCCGCAACCAGCCGGGTGGTCAGCACCGTCATCGTAGTCCAGCGCCCAGAAGAAGGCCGAGCCCAGCCGGTTCAGAGGCCGGTGTACTATTTGAGCGAGGTGCTGTCTACCTCGAAGCAGAACTACCCGCACTACCAGAAGATGTGCTACAGCATGTACTTCGCCGCCAAGAAGCTGAAGCCCTACTTCCAAGAGCATCCCATCACGGTCGTATGCACCGCCCCGCTGGCCGAGATCATAGGCAGCCGGGATGCATCCGGCCGGGTGGTGAAATGGGCCATCGAGCTGGCCCCCTACACGATCTTCTACCAGCCTCGCACCGCCATCAAGTCCCAAGCATTGGCCGAATTCCTCGTCGACTGGGCCGAGACCCAGTACCTACCGCCGGCTCCCGACTCCACTCATTGGCGCATGAACTTCGATGGGTCCAAGATGCGCACCAGCTTGGGAGCCAGCATCGTCCTCACCTCTCCCAAAGGGGACAAGCTCAGATACACGCTGCAAATTCACTTTGCCTCCTCCAACAACGTGGCCGAGTACGAGGCGCTCATACACGGGCTCCGGCTTGCCAAAGAACTCGGCATTCGCCGGATCCTATGTTATGGCGACTCGGACTTGGTGGTCCAGCAATCATCCGGCGACTGGGATGCTAAGGACGCAAATATGGCAAGCTACCGCTTCCTCGTTCAGCAGATCAGTGGGTATTTTGAAGAATGCGAGTTCCTCCAGGTACCACGAGCCGACAACGAGCCAGCTGATGCCCTGACTCGAATAGGCTCCACTCGGCAAGCAATACCAACCGGTGTCTCTCTACAACGCCTCCTCAAGCCGTCTATCAAGCCGTCTCCAGAGTCTGATTCCATCTTCGTGCCGCCTGACCCTGACGCGGCCGGCTCGAAGAACCAAGCAGGTGACCCGGGGACTTCGATAGTCGGCCAGGGGGCATCAGCAGCCGGCTCGGGGACTTCCGTAGTTACGCCCGACCCGGGGACTACTACACCCGGCTCGGGAACTGCGGTAGTCGGCCCGGAGACTACACCAACACAACAGGCGGCTGCTAACTCCAGCATTTCACCGCCCAGCCCGCCCGCCCTGGTCGCAGTAGCCGTTTTCGCAATAGAAGAAGTCGCAGCTCCGTCATGGGCTCAATCCATCCTCAACTTCCTAATAAACCAAGATCTGCCGGCTGACAAAGTAGAGGCAAGATGAGTCCAACGCCGAGCCGGAGCATACACAATCGTCAACAGAGAACTCGTCAAGCGCAGTGTCACTAGAGTTCTCCAGCGATGCGTCGAGCAAGAGAAGGGCATTGCAATCCTCAGAGACATCCACCAAGGAGAATGCGACCACCATGCGGCCTCAAGATCACTCGTCGCCAAAGCCTTCCGCCATGGTTTCTTTTGGCCGACTGCTTTGGATGACGCCAAGGAGTTAGTTAAACATTGCAAAGGGTGCCAACTCTTCAGCTCCAAGCAACACATGCCGGCTTCAGCACTCAAGACCATTCCCCTCACTTGGCCCTTTGCCGTTTGGGGACTGGACATGGTGGGCCCATTCAAAACGGCGCGCGGCGGCATGACACATCTGCTTGTCGCCGTGGACAAATTCACCAAATGGATTGAGGCAAAGCCGATCAAGAAGCTGAATGGGCCGACTGCCGTGACATTTATCGCAGATATAACAACTCGGTACGGTGTACCACACAACATCATCACCGACAATGGCACGAATTTCGCCAAGGGAGCCTTGGCACGTTTCTGCGCGATGCAAGGCATCCGGTTGGACCTAGTGTCCATTGCCCACCCGCAGTCAAACGGCCAGGTCGAGCGAGCCAATGGCCTCATCCTTTCCGGCATCAAGCCCCGACTGATCATACCACTGGAGCGTTCAGCCGGCTGTTGGCTCGATGAGCTGCCGGCTGTCCTCTGGAGTCTGCGCACTACACCAAACAAGTCAACCGGCTTCACTCCTTTCTTCCTCGTATATGGTGCCGAGGCGGTCATCCCAACTGACATCGAGTTCGACTCGCCTCGGGTGACCATCTACACGGAAGCCGAGGCCAAGGAAGCATGAGAAGACGGCGTCGACCTGCTGGAATAAGGCCGGCTGTTAGCCCTCAGCCAGCCCGCTATCTATCAGCAGGGCCTATGCCGCTACCACAGCCGGAAGGTCAAGCCAAGATCCTTCCAAGAGGGCGATCTTGTGCTCCGGCTGATCCAGCGAACAGCCGGCCAGCACAAGCTCTCGGCCCCTTGGGAGGGCCCCTTCGTCATCAGCAGAGCCTTAGGCAACGACTCCTACTACCTGATCAACAAGCAGAAGCCGAAGGCACGAAAGAGAGACGACTCCGGCAAAGAGTCGGAACGACCATGGAACGCCAACCTCCTCCGAAGGTTTTACAGTTGAAATATAGTATGTATCACGCTAACTTTTGTACTAAGTACGAGACAATAGGCCCCCCGAGGAGAGCTTGGGGACTGCCATCTTTTATCTATGAATGAAAAGTATCATGCTTATGGCCTTGTCATTGCATTCACTTTTTCCGTCCGGCACCGGGTTCGACTAGTCGGCCCGGGGACTGGCCGCCTGGAGTTATATTAGAAGTCCTACCCGCAGTCAGACAAGTAGTGTGCCGGCAAAAGTCGCAGTTTGAAGAACCGGCTGTCCGGCTGGCAAGAGTTAAAGGCAGGAACGGGTGCCCACACGAAAAATGGCTAGGGACTAACGGACTAATATAACAAAAGCCGGTTTTTCTCCCACCGCCGACCGGCTACCAGAGTAGCCGGCCGGCCGGCTTCCATTCACCTCGCTCCAATCTAAGAAAGCTCGAGTACTTGCCTTCCTAGAAGGGGAAGGCGGCAAAGGAAACAGCCTAATGATAAAAAGCATACATGAATGGAAACCAAACACACAATAATATTTACATAAAGGACCTTCAAAAGGCCAGCATTCAATATAGTTCGAATACACCCCCAGTGGGTGGAACTGCACAAGTTTAATAAAGTTGTTCAAAAGGCAACAAGCAGGAAAAAACAAGGACGACAGACTAGGCCAAGGGAGCGACTGGCGAGTCGGGCAGGTTGGTGGAGACGGCAGTGCCGGCTGGAGGAGTGGTCGGCTGGCGAACCTCGGCATGATCACCGCCTCCCGCAGAGGGCGCGCTAGCAGGCGCCTTGTTGCCAGAGGCACGATCAGGCTGAGGCTGGCTACCCGCTTCACCAGTCGGCTCAGTGTCTTCGCCTTCCTCTCCTTCGTCGTCTTCACCTTCATCGCTGGAGGCGATCTCCTCTGCCGAGTCTTCACCCGCTGCCGGGTCCAGCCCGAACCACTCCTCGGGCTGGGCAACGCCGTCGTCATTAATCTCAGGAGCGAAGACGCTGATGTCAGTACACTCGGCGATCGTCGAAGCACGCTGAGCGATAGCCGGACGCACCTCCTCCAACTCTTCGTCGGCCTCCAGCCGCCAGGTGCGCAGCTGGTCCAGGTTCAGCCCCGGATACCAGGCTCGGACGAACTCCAGCGCCCGCCCAGCTCCAAGCCGGGCTGCCGACGCCTTCCAGGCCTCGAAGTGGCCAACCGCCACCTCTAGCCAGTCGGCAGTCTGACTCGGGGTGCGGGGAATCGTCTCGCTTGGCTAGAGGGCGACCAACACCTGCGCCCCGGCGCGCTGGAGGCGGCGGAGCATACGGTGAGCCGGCTGCAGCCGGGCTTGGACCTCCAAGAGCTGTTCCTCGAGCGTCCGGCTTGCGTCCGGCGCGATTTCAGCCCCCGCCTACCGGCGTGCCTCGTGATGGGCCTCGATGGATTGGGTGGAGAAGACGGAGTAGCCGGGAAAATAGTCTGCACAGAGAACAAAAAGTAGCACAAGTCAGAACACTAATCAGGGATCAAGGGGCAAGCAGGGAGTGAAGAAGGCGGCTTACCGTCGATCAGATCCTCGATACGGCTGAAGCCCTCGCTCAGCGCCTGCTTCGCTTCAGCCCAGCCCGCCGCTTCGGTCTAGAACTCGGCCCTTAGGGCGTCCTCGTTGTCTTGCGCCTTCTTCAGGGCCGCCTTGTGGCTCTCCTCCTGGTCGGCCAACTTCTTGACAAGGCGGTCACGCTCCAGGACCAAGGCACTGTACTCGGCTTCCTTGGCGCGAAGGGCGGCCTGGGCCCCGCTGAGTTGCTCCCTCAAGTCGGCATTGGCTCCTGCAAGCATGAAAACAAAGGAAAAATTAATAAGGTGAAGTCGTCAAGGAAGATCCGACCCGGCTGCTCAGCAGTCGGCCCGAATCTCGGGGACTACACCCAGTGGGTGCGCTGACGCGCCCCCACGGAAGATGAACGAGACAAATACGCACTCTGGCTGCTGGTCAGGTCCTCGGTTCTCCTGCCCAGCTCCTGAGCCTGGGAGTTGAAGGCGGCTGCACGGAGGTTGTGATACTCCTGAAAGATTATACAGGAAGCAAGGATAAGTTAAGTTGTCAGAACCTAGTAAGTTCCAAGCCGCCTGCGCAGCAGCCGGCTCAGAACTCGGGGACTACACCCAGTGGGTGCGCTGACGCGCCCCCACAGAAGAAACCAAAAGAACAAAATAACCAAGGCCAGAAGACTCACCCGGATGACGGCCCGCGTCGAGAGAAACTCTTGAGTGTATCACTTCAGCGAGGCGGCCTGATCTTGAAGCCGGTTCCGGACCTCCTGGGCCGCCGCGTTCAGCTCGCCCGTCCCCCCGCTGGGAGTCCACTCGGACGTGATGGCGCTGGCCGCCTCTAGGGCCTCCGCCGTCTGGGTGGCGCCCGCTGCTCGGTGCGGTTCCGGCGCGGAGGCGCCACCCCCTGCGCGCCAGCGCAATGCCGGCTGCACCTCGAGGCCGGCCCCTGCTTCTGGCTCGCCCCTGGACGGCTGCTCTGGCGCCGCAGCTGATTGGCCGCTTTGGCCCGCTCCAGTTGGCGCCGTCTGCGACGCCCCCTCCATGAAGATCACGTGGTCCTCCCGCCCCTCCATCACCGGCAGGCCTTGGTCGACCTCCTTCGATGGGGGCACGGGAATGTTGGGGGCCATAGCGCGGAGGGGAACAACGAGTAGCAGAGGCCGGTTGTGCGAGGCCTCCGCCTCCGTCTCCGCGGCTGCCGCTTCTGCCCGGGCCTTGGCCGCCGCGTCGGCCCGCTCCTTTGTCGCCTGGGCGGTCCTTCGCTCCGCCGCCTCCCGCTCCTCTCGGGCCTCCTGCGCGTTCCGCTCCGTGGCCTCCCTAAGGTCGGCGCGGGGGTCCATGCGGCGGGAGCTTGAGGACCCTCCAGTCAGCCCGACTACGGAGCCGCCAGGACCTTGCTCGAGAGAAAGCGGTGCCCTGTCCGGCAAGAAAAGAAAGGTTTAGAAGAGCTTCGGACAAAAAAGACAAAAAATATATATATATATATATATATATATATATATATATATATATATATATATATACGCAAGACATTCAACGACTTACGCAGAGACCGCCTGCGGCTGCTTCACCACCTTGCGGAAGCGGGCTGCCTTCGCGGCCGCCTCATCCCGCTTGGTCGCCACCGTGGAAGCCTTAGATTTCTTCGGCCGGCTGCCGAAGAAGGTCGACGCGGCCCGACGCTTCTGCGCACCGGCATGGCGGACGAGCCCGCGCCTTGATGATCGGGCGCCCGCTGGAGGTGCGGGGCGACTTCGACCTCGTCGTCATCCGGCCAGTCCCCGAAGCTGGCCCCGAGTCCCGCGCCTCCGGCCTCGTCGCCCTCCCCCACGTTGGGGTCCTCCATGGCGGCCGCTCCCAGGTCTGGATCGTCGGCGTCGTCCACCATGTGGTCGGGGAGGAGCTGGCGCTCTACCCTCGCAGCCCCGGCTGTCGGCGGAAGAAGAGAGTTCTGCTATAAGCAAACCAATTGATCAAGAGTCGGCTATCATGAGGCCGGATACAAAAAGGAAGAAAAGAAGAAAGAACTTACGGAAGGCGTAGGGTTGGCGCGGGAATACAGCTCCTTGCCGTATCGCCAATCCTCGGCGAGCTTGCAGTTGGAGATATAATTCACCATGTAAGACACCTCTGCGTGAGGCATCTCCCTGGTGCTCAGCTGGCACGGGTCGAAGCAGCCACTCATCTGGCAGATCATGTGAGGCCGGCCTTGGAGCGGAAGAACCCGGAGCTCCACGAAGGCGGCCACCAAGTCGGCCCCGGTCAGGCCCTCCGACTGGATCATCACCCGAAGTCGGGAGACGGCTGCGTTCCCGGCCTGAGACAGCGACCTGGCCCGGTAGCTCCACGAAGGTTGCCTCCCAGCTGGCGGGCCGGCTACGTAAGCCGGCAAGTTGACGTAGTCGCCTTGCTGGGCGACGTTCTTCACATAAAAATAAGACTTCTGCCAAAGCTTCACCGACTGGATCAGCGGAATGGACGGGAACAGATTGTTCTCGCTCGCCCGCCTCATGGAAATGAAGGCTCCGCAGGGGGCGGGCACACCCGCGACGACGGTGCCGAGCTTGCTTTGGAAGAACTCCCCCTAAAGCTCGAGCGTGGGGAGAACTCCAAGAAAACCCTCGCACAGGGTGACGAAGGCCGACAGTAGCATCACCGCGTTGGGCGTGAGGTGATGCGGCTGGAGGTGGTAGAATTCGAGGAAGGCTCGAAGAAATCCGCTCGCCGGGAGGCCGAAGCCGCGCAGGCAGTGCGAGCGGAAGATCACCCGCTCGCCCTCCTCCGGCGCCGGCGAAATCTCCCTCGCCGGCGCTTGACGAACCCGCACTAGGTTCTCGCCGGGCAGACGCCGCGTCCGGCGGAGAAACTCGACATGGTCCTCGTGGACGTTGGAGCCATCCCACGAGCTCGACAACGCCATGGGGGTAGTGCGGCAGGGAGCAAGACGAAGTGACAGCGAAACGGCGCGACAAAGAGTTGCTGCGGCGAAGAGAAGAAGAAAGAGGGCGAGAAGGGGCGGAGTGAGGGAGAGCGTGCGAGCCTCTGCCGCTCCCGCTCCTCCTCCTACTTATAGGCCCGCGCGGCGGAGCCGAGGAGGCGCGGCATGGCGGAACGTGGGGATCAACTACGCCCACTCCCCCACGTCCCGCGATTATTATGCCCTGATGGCATCATAAAACCACCGCGGGAAGGCGAGTGGTCCAATTGGGCCGCAGAAGATCCGCGCTCGGGCCGAGGCCTACGAGTGGCGGGCCCGGGCCTGCGGCGGCGTCCCGTCGCGCACGTGCGTTGGCAGGACTTCCTTGCCACGTGGCCCGCAGAAAAGTGCGCGGTCAGCTCGCAGGGCGGCTGGTGTTCCAGCCTACAAGAAACGGAGCTTTCTGAAGACGGCACGCACGAGCAAAGCCGGCCCCTTGGGATAGGAAGCTGACCTAGCTTCTCGTCCCTTTGTCAGCCTCGAAGCTCGATCAGCTTCGGGGACTACTGTCGGAGTAAATAACCGTGGGTAGCCTAGCCGGCTCACCCTGGCCCTTCTGAAAAAATTACGAGCCGATTCGGCCCTCAAGAATCCAAGACACAGGGCCGCCTTCCCCTTGCCGGCTGTCTCTAGGCCGGCTATCGGAAGGCGGCCCGACTTCAGCCCTCATGAAGAAAAGCCGCGGGAGGGCCGGCTCCGAGAAGCCGGCCGCGAGAAGGCCGACTCCATGAAGCCGGCTCCCATAAAGCGGTCAAGATCGTACCCTCGAATTCTGCATCCACATAACGGCGATGTGATGGGGCGTGGCTACAGTGAATCCTGCCACCCCCGAATCCCGGAGCATGCATGGCACAGTGTGCCGTACGGGCGGCCATGACCCGTCCGGCGCAGCATTGTTGCCACGTTGACCCTGATGTCATCCATGACGGGCTACCAGTATGGCCTACGGGCGGTGGGCCCCTTCGGGCAGAGAGACACCCGAAGGCGGCCAAGCCTCCCCCAATCGGCCCAAGATAGAGCCGGCTCCCCACCACCGGCTTGCCACCTCCCTCGAAGAAGACGCCCCATTAAGGAGACAAGACGCGGTGAGGCTACAGCGATCGCCCGCCGGGCGGCGACACTGTAGCCATGCCCACCTCGGCGAAGCCCTCGTCACCAAGATTAAGCAACAGTAACCAGCCACCGACAAGGCCCTGGACAGTGGGGCCTGCCTGTCGACCAAGGAGCCGGCAGCCGGCGGGACCCACAAGCCGGCGGGCCCCAGCAGCCGGCGCAGAAGCCGGAGAGCATAGACACAGACGGCTGGGCCCCGCGCCTAGCCGGATTACCATTGTACCCCCGGGGGTAGGCCTATATAAATCCCCCGGGGCATCCATGCAAAGAGAGATCGATCCCTGCTAGCTTTAGACACCACATTGGGAGGAGAAGAGAGCAAGCCTTGCCCTTCTTCCTCCTCTCGCCAAACAGCTCAAGGAGCATCGTGTAGCTACTTATTCATCTAGTGATCATGCGGAGACCCTGCAGAGCAGCAGTAGGGGTGTTATCTCCATGGAGAGCCCCGAAGCTGGGTAAGATTCGCCGGCGTGCATGTCTTCGCCTCATCCCGTTTCCAGGCACCGGCGATGTCTTACTGGCTCCCACAATGATAAGCCACCCGTTGGCATATGTCGCACCTACCACCCGACACTTCCATTATTGGGTTAATTAAAGAGGGCAGAATGGATGAAGTGGAAGGTTAATTCATGTATATAGGAGGCTAATGTGATTTAAGCTATTTCCTAATAAGTACTTCTTCGATGCTAAATTACCTTAAGCATTACAGAGTTCTTTCTTAAAGGTATGGCATTCCAATTCATTTTCCGATTCCACATTAACATTGCTATGTTCATTCCCTATTGTTGTGGCCGGCCTCCATGGTAATCATTGCGGCCTAATTCTAGCAAATAATCACCGGTTATCTATGGTACTCCATTTTTGCATCACTACCTATAAATGGTTCAATATATCAATATTCACTGATGTCTGTTGCTATATTGATATGTAAATTTCTGTCTAATATATGAAATTTTCATATATTTTTCCTAGCCGTGCGGACTCATGAGATTATTCCATTTTAATTAACATGATTGTTGATTTGCCCAACAAGCAGTAAATTGGGTGCTCTAACCTTCCTCTTTTCTACATCTGGCATCTGCAAGTGATGTTCCTTTTTTACTGCTATCAAAGTTGGGATAGTTAATGAAATCATTGAAGAGTAGCGACAATGAAGGCATTTCCTTTGCCACAAGGCTAGTGCCAATCAGGTGTCATCATTGTGACCATGCCTATTTTTATTTTTTACTAAAGTTCTTGATAATTTTGTGCTCTTTCACTATCGTTCAGCGGGTGATCATTTATATATAGTGTCATGCCTGCATCTTATATTCATCTACACTAAGAATAAATGTAGATCACAATAGTGGGCTGAATGCTTGCCCCATGGTGCTAGGTGACGCGTATGACCTTTTCCCCATCTTATGATGTCATGTGATCCATCTTTTTGTAGGGACTAATAATCTATCTATTGCTCTATGATATATGCAAGCTTTTTTCATCTTAATTATGAGCCCCAAGCATCTATTCCTATTTTCCATATATAATTGCTCCCCTAACATCTACTTTTACTAATCTAGTAGTGCTCCTGGTTTCATGGTGCGCCTTAGTCGTTGGTCGACATACTAAGAGGAATGATAACCATGTAGTCAATTTGTATAGCTCAATTCCTTGCCATCTTTAATAAATCAGTATTACCAAACTTGCATGACCAAGGATTATCAAAAGTTTGTTTAGGTTCATGTTCTGGTGGGTGATACGTCTCCAACATATCTATAATTTTTGATTGTTCCATGCTATTATATTATCTGTTTTGGATGTTAATGGGCTTTATTTTACACTTTTATATTATTTTTGGGACTAACCTACTAACCCAAGGCCTAGTGCAAATTGCTGTTTTTTTGCCTATTTCAGTGTTTCATAGAAAAGGAATATCATACAGAATGAAACCTTTGGGAGAGTTATTTTTGGAACAAACGTGATCCAGAGGACTTGGAGTGGACGTCATGAAACAAACAAGGAGTCCACAAGGCAGGGGGCGCGCCTACCCCCTGGGCGCGCCTCCCCCCTCGTGGCTCAACCGACCTACTTCTTCCTCCTATATATATTCATATACCCCAAAAACATCGAGGAGCACCATGAAACCCTATTTCCACCGCCGCAACCTTCTGTACCCAAGAGATCCCATCTTGGGGCCTTTTCCGGAGCTCCGCCGGAGGGGGCATCGATCACGGAGGGCCTCTACATCAACTCCATGGCCTCTCCGGTGATGTGTGAGTAGTTTACTTCAGACCTTCGGGTCCATAGATATTAGCTAGATGGATTCTTATCTCTCTTTGTATTTCAATACAAAGTTCTCCTCGATCTTCTTGAAGATATATTCGATGTAACTCATTTTGCGGTGTGTTTGTCGAGATCCGATGAATTGTGGGTTTATGATCAAGTCTATCTATGAACAATATTTGATTCTTCTCTGAAATATTTTATATATGATTGGTTTATCTTTGCAAGTCTCTTTGAATTATCAGTTTGGTTTGGCCTACTAGATTGATCTTTCTTGCAATGGGAGAAGTGCTTAGCTTTGGGTTCAATCTTGCGGTGCTCGATCCCAGTGACAGAAAGGGAAACGACACGTATTGTATTGTTGCCATCGAGTATAAAAAGATGGGGTTTATTTCATATTGCATGAGTTTATCCCTCTACATCATGTCATCTTGCCTAATGCGTTACTCTGTTCTTATGAACTTAATACTCTAGATGCATGCTGGATAGCGGTCGATCTGTGGAGTAATAGTAGTAGATGCAGGCAGGAGTCGGTCTACTTGTCACATACGTGATGCCTATTGATACGTCTTCGTCGTATCTATAATTTTTGAATGTTCCATGCCAATATTCTACAACTTACATATACTTTTGGCAACTTTTTATATTATTTTTGGGACTAACATATTGATCCAGTGCCCAGTGCCAGTTCCTATTTGTTGCATGTTTTATGTTTCGCAGAATATCCATATCAAACGGAGTCCTAATGGGATAAAAACGGATGGAGCTTATTTTTGGAATATTTGGAAAATATAGGAGAAAGATCAACGCGAAACGGTATCCGAGGTGGGCACGAGGTAGGGGGGCGCGCTCCACCCCCCTGGGGGCGCCCCTGACCCTCGTGGTCCACCCATAAGGTGGTTGATGCCCTTCCTCGGCCGCATATAAGCTCATTTTTGGTAAAAAAATCACGGCGAAGGTTTCGGTCCAATCAGAGTTACGGATCTCCATATATATACAAAACGGTGAAAGGGCAGCAGAGGAGAACGCAGAAACAGAGAGAGACAGAGAGACAGATCCCATCTCGGAGGGGCTCTCACCCCTCTCATGCCATGGAGGCCAAGGACTAGAGGGGAAACCCTTCTCCCATCTAGGGAGGAGGTCAAGGAAGAAGAAGACGAAGGGCCCCCCTGTCCCCTTCCCTTCCGGTGGCGCCGGAACGCTGCCGTGGCCATCATCATCATCACCGCGATCTACACCAACACCTCCGCCATCTTCACCAACATCTCCATCACCTTCCCCCCTCTATCTACAGCGGTCCACTCTCCCGCAACCCGCTGTACCCTCTACTTGAACATGGTGCTTTATGCTTCATATTATTATCCAATGATGTGTTGCCATCCTATGATGTCTGAGTAGATTTTCATTGTCCTATCGGTGGTTGATGAAATGCTATAATTGATTTAATTTTCTTGTGGTTATGTTGCTGTCCTTTGGTGCCCATCATATGAGTGCGCGCGTGGATGACACCCTATGGTTAGTTGTATGTTGATAGGACTATGCATTGGAGGGCAAGAGTGACAGAAGCTTCAACCTAGCATAGAAATTGATGCAAACAGGATTGAAGGGGGACCAATATATCTTTATGCTATGGTTGGGTTTTACCTTAATGAACGTTAGTCATTGCGGATGCTTGCTAATAGTTCCAATCATAAGTGCATAGAATTCCAAGTCAGGGATGACATGCTAGCAGTGGCCTCTCCCACATAATACTTGCTATCGGTCTAGTAAAGTAGTCAATTGCTTAAGGGGAAATTTCGCAACTCCTACCACCACTTTTCCACACTCGCTATATTTACTTCATCGCTTCTTTACTTACAACAGCCCCTACTTTTTATTTACGTAATCTTTATTATCTTGCAAACCTATCCAACAACACCTACAAAGTACTTCTAGTTTCATACTTGTTCTAGGTAAAGCGAACATCAAGCGTGCGTAGAGTTGTATAGGTGGTCGATAGAACTTGAGGGAATATTTGTTCTTCCTTTAGCTCCTCGCTGGGTTCGACACTCTTACTTATTGAAAACTGTTGCGATCCCCTATACTTTTGGGTTATCAAGACCTTTTTCTGGCGCCGTTGCCGGGGAGCAATAGCGTGGGGTGAATATTCTCGGGTGTGCTTGTTTGCTTTATCACTAAGTAATTTTTATTTGTTGTTCTTAGTTGTTCTTTTTCTTTAGGTATGGATATGGAACACGAAATACCAAAAAAAATTAGGTGTACTTGCTGCTCATGGAGATGAGGAACCTCCTATAACCCTCGATGCTGGTTATGTGAAAGATATTATGTACTACTTTAATAATCCTGAGAAAACCCCATTCAATTATATCATGGGAGTAACGTTGGATCAACATGAATACTTTAGGGATTGTCGCTTGACTCAAAAAGGGAAACTATTATGGGATCAAATTCATATATTAAATTGGTATGCTAGGCAACTATGCTTGAGATATGATTATACTTGTTGCTCTGGGATGAAGGCTCCCCACCTTCCCTTTCCATGCAAATTTAATGATAATAAAACCTTAGCTTCTTATGATAATGGTATATATGATTACTATGATTTGGAACAAATAGAAGAATTTGTTGCTTTTATGTGTGCTTATGAAATTGAATCTATGTTTAAAGAGTTTGAAGATTTTGATGACGCTGTTGATAGACCTGAAAATTTAGCTATCCTCAAATATTGCTATGAGAATTATGAATACAATTCCGATATTAATGCACTTATTGAGAAAGTCACCGCTCTCCAAGAAGAGACTAATATTTCGCAGGAATCTATGGAAGAATAAGTTGATGAACTGTGAGCTCATTGGATGAAAAAGATGATGAGGAGAGCGAAGAACAAAAGGAGGAAGAGCGGATTAGCTACCCGTGCCCACCTTATAATGAGAGTAACCATCCAACTCCTACATTGTTTAATTTCCCTTCGTGCTTACCGAAGGATGATTGCTATGATGATTGTTATGATCCCGTTGATTCTCTTGAAATATCCCTTTTTGATGATGCTTGCTATGCTTGTGGCCAAGATGCCAATATGAATTATGCTTATGGAGATGAACTTGCTATAGTTCCTTATGTTAAACATGAAATTGTTGCTATTGCATCATGTTTAAATTTCTGAAAGTTGAATTGGGGAAAGCTGAAAGCCTCAGAAATCATTTCAAAAAAATGATCAACATTAAAATTTGCTTCAAATAAACCCAAGAAAATGTTCCTGTTAAAGCTATAAAAATATTGGCAAGAGGTAAAATTCAAACCAATATTTTTGGAGTCATAGAAATATTTATTTTGGGCATTTGAGTTAATCCAATAATTATTTGCATTGGATTTATATAGGTGATATATTAACTATATGTCCAATAATTCTGATAATTGTTGAGGGGCTTTGGAATAAGCCATTTAGTCCCTGCAAAAATTGTCAGAAGCAGAAAAATTAGTTTGGTTCAAAAACCAAATTAAAACAAATGTCAGAAATAGAAAACAAGAACCAAAACACAAAAAAGGGCAAGAACCCTGAAAATGCATTCAGTGAAGCCAAAATGCCCTAAAAATAGTTTTGGTAATTTTGGAAAGAGCTATATATCAAACCAAAATTCTGGAACATTTTTATGGAATAGTTTGGGACATTGAATTTAAATCATATTGTATTTGAATTTGGATCTATATTCTTAATATATAAAATATATATATATTCAAATAACTTTGAAATATTTTATGTGCATCAGGAACAATCCAGTTAGCAACATAAAACAGTGGCAAAAGATAGAAAAAAACAGAAAGAAAATAGAAAAGGACAGACAGAGAGAGAGAAGCCCAGCCACTTACCTGGCCGGCCCAGCTGGCTGGCCCAGCCCACCAGTAGCTTGCCAGTCGTCTTCAACCCCCGCCGACCGAAGCAGCTGCGTGCTGGACGCGCGCGCGTTGACGCCACCTCCTGCTTCGCGCTGTCCCGCGCGCCCTCATCCCTCTCCCCTCGCCAGGGAGATGCCCAGAGCCCTCTCTCCCTCTCCCTCAATCCTCTGGACGCCTCCCTCTCCCTAGCGCCCGACCCCAAGAGAACCGAGCACTGCCGTCGCCGCCGCTCGTTGTTGCCACGGCCACCGGCCCTCCCTCGCCCATCCAACATGCTCCAGAGATCCGCCACGCCTTCCCCGTCAACTCCACCGAGCCACATGAGCTGGGAAGGACTGCAACTCCCTCGACATTGCCGTCTTCTACCTCGGGCCACCGAGATCGCCGGCGCCGATTCGCGCCACCCGGGTTGTCCCCAGCCCCGCTGTCCGCACCCTTCACCTCGTCGTGAGCCCTGGTCCCTTTTCCCCCTTCTCCCCTCGCCGTCCTCGTGTCGCAGCGCAGTACCCCACGAGCTCCCACGCCGCCGTCCGCCATGGCCGGCAGGCCCGTGCTCCTGAGCTCTTCCCCTCACGATCGAGCATAGCAACGCACTCAGCGCGTCTCCAAGAGCTCAAAACACCCAACCACTGCTCCTAACGTGCTATGAGGCGTCGACTTGGTCGATGCCCAAACTCCGGCCGCCGCGTCCATGGTCATGGCCGTCGTTTCCGGTGACCCCGCGGCCTCCCGAGCAGCCAGCTAGATGCGGGCGTGTGTGGGCTATCTTCTGGTGGCCTTCGCGTGTCCACCCGCCGCCTATAGCGCAACCCCGCGAGCTTCCGCCGTAGCTTTGGTCGCCGCCGACGGAACTCCGGCGAGAGCTGACGTGGCGCGGTCGTTATTGCTAATCCCCCCTAATTAGCCACCTCACTTCCACTGACTGTGGGCCCCAGTGCCCACTAATCTTGTAATTAGGGTAAGCACGCACTTGTTTAACTCTGTGACACTGACGTGTGGACCCCACACGTCAGGTTTGACTCCAGCTAATGCTGTTGACTTGCTGATGCAAGCATGACGCAGTAATTGATTTTCTGGATTTTAAATATATCAGGAAATTCCAGAAAATGCCCAAAACTTCTAGAAATCATAGAAAATTATCTATAACTCCAAATAAGACAAATTATATATGAAAAATTATCAGAAAAATCCAATCTATCCATTTATGCTAGTTTCATGCATGTTAGAACACTCTAACCTTGTTGTTTAGGTGAAACAAGTTAATGCACTAATATGACTTCATAAAATGGGTTTGCATTTGAATCCTTGGTTCAACTGGACTCATTTCAATATGTTCTAGCTTGCATTAGCCCAAAACACATTCATATTGCCATGTCATAGCATGCATCATATTGTTGCATATCATCATGTGTTGATTGAGTTCTTTCTCAGTTGTCGGTGTTTGTTCCCTCTCGATAGACGTGGTTCCGATGATGTGATCGATGACACCGATGAAGAACTATACTATCCTCAGAAGTGCCAGGCAAGCAAAACCCCCCCTTGTTCATTCTGATATGATCCCTCACTCTCGCTCATGCTCTCTTTTACTGCATTAGGACAACACCGTTTCAACTGTTACTTGCTGCGGTAGCTGAACCCCTTTCCTCTGCATGACCTGTCATTGCCACGGTAAATAGATGAAACCCACTAGCATGAGTAGGAATTGTTTGAGCCCTGATGTGCCTACTCATTCATGCTTGTTGTCATGCCTGCTACTGCTTAGAGTTGAGTCCGGTCTGATTCATTGGGAATGAATTGGAATGTGGTGAACATGTCCTACCGTTGAGAGCTAAGTGTGTGAACACGATTTGGTAAAGGTAGCGGTGAGAGGCCATGTAGGAGTACATGGTGGGTTGTCTCATTGCAGCTACCCTCAGGAACTGAGTCCTGTGTTTGTGATCCATGAATAGTTACTACCACACATTGGGTTCCGGTAACTCGGCCCCTCTCGGCTTATTAATCAACTCGATCTCTGTCCAGGAGTTGCAACTAGTTTCTGGTGTTTGTAGGTAGTGTTAGTAGTCTACCAAGTGGCACCCGGTACAGGTGGGCTTGGGACAGACTAGGCACAGTGGCATGGTGTACCAAGTGGCACCAGGATGGTGGGCTTGGGAACCCTGCACACATCGTTTGGGGCCGTGAGCGACACCCCGGCCGGATCTCCTTGTGGATGGAACCCGAATAGGCGATAAACCTGGACTAGAGACTTGTTGGTTAGTCAGGTCGTGGCCGACTCCCTCACCCGGCTTCCGCTTGAAGGTTGCCGAGGTAGATGACGTGTACAGGGCGGTAAGTGGCGAGAGCATGTGTGAAGAAGTACACCCCTGCAGGGTTATCATTATCTATTCGAATAGCCGGATTCCTCGAATATGGAAACTTGGACCCCTTGCATAGTTCATAGACAAGCGAAAGTGGATACTCTAAAATGCGCAAGATAAGTGTGAGTGCTATGGATGGCGTTCTCGTAGGGAGACGGGAGTGGATCCATAGTGGTGTATTGGTATGGTGAATTTGTGGACTCGTGTGCGCCACCTCAAAGAGTTACTTGCAGTCGTAGTTCAGGATAGCCACTGAGTCAAAGCTGGCCTGCTGCAGTTAAACTCCACCACCCCCTTTGTTGATACCGGTGCATATGTAGTTAGTTCTGATGTAAGTCTTGCTGTGTACATTTGTACTCACGTTTGCTTATTTTATGTTTTGTAGAGAGACTTCAGTCCCGCTAGTAGTTCCGCTTGGACTTCGACGTTTAGCTCATTACCTCAGCTACGATCTTGTACCTTGGGAGGGTCTTGTAGATAGTCAGGCTTCTCAGCCTTTTTCATTTGTAGATGTCTGTACTCAAACATGTTAAGCTTCCGCATGTGCTTTGACTTCGATGCTCTGAATGTTGGGTCATGAGACCCATGTTTGTAATATCTCGCTCTTCGGAGCCTAATGAATAAATACTTGAGTCGTAGAGTTATGTTGTGATGCCATGTTTACACATATCGAGCATATTGTGTGTATGATTGAAATGCTTGGTATGTGTGGGATCCGACAACCTAGTTGTTTATCCTTGGTAGCCTCTCTTATGGGGAAATGTAGTCTTGTGCTTCCATGAGCCATACTAGTCCGCTATAGCCCGGTTCACCGGAGTCCTGCTAGCCCAGCACTACTGCTCAGGACACTTGACTGGCCCGCATGTGTTTCACTTCGTTCCTGTGTCTGTCCCTTCGGGGAAATGTCACGCGGTGACATCTGGAGTCCTGCCTAGCCTGCTACAGCCCGGGTTCCCAGAGTCCTGTTAGCCCAGTGCTACAGCCCAGATTCACACGCTGCTGACCGACATGCTCGATGTGATACATGTATGCCTCTCCCCATAGGTTGGTGCCGCTTTGGGTTCACGACTAGCCATGTCGGCACGGGTTCTCTGTCATATGGATGCTAGCGAGACTATCATATACATGAGCCAAAAGACGCAAACGGTCCCGGGCCATAGTAAGGCGACACCCGTGGGAATACCGTGCGTGAGGCCACAAAGTGATATGAGGTGTTATATGCTAGATCGATGTGACTTGGAGTCAGGGTCCTGATAGCTTTGGTATCAGAGCCTGACTGCCTGTAGGATTACCAAGCCAAACTGGTCGAAGTCGTGTCTAGAAATGCTTTAGTTATATAAGGGAATTGATTGTGGATGGGAACGTAAGGCTCTTTTTACTCCTTATCCTCATGACCTTCTGATCCGAGTCATCTTATCTTTTCTACGGGGTTAAGAACTAGGCTTCTCTTCTATCTCTCAGGATGACGTGTTACGAAACCGTAGTTGCCTAGGATTGTTGAGTTCAAGCCTCAGTTCAGTTCCTACTACCTCCATATGTTCATAGCCGGCCTCAGAACCTTGATGTTGTGATATTGAGTGGTTATGCCACCATTTTTGCAGGATGTCTCAAATCATTTTGAGCATTTACAGCCGTTATGCTGTTCGAGTCACTCCAGGTTTCTAAATAATCTGATGCATTTGCAAATCCTTCCTCCGTTCCCGATGTACTTTTGGTCAGAATAAGCACACTAGCCAGAGAGTTGAGGTACTCTGCTGCCTCAACATATATGTTGGAGCTATTATTATGACCCTAGGTGTCTTAGAGAGTCACCTAGTAATCTAGCAATGTTTTGTGTTCCCAGTGTGATGAATCTGGCCACCATTCTCGAAAGCATCATGTGATGCCACTTAGTAGTAGGCATTCTACTCTTGGGTTTTGAACCCGAGATTCACCATACTTCATGTTGTTAGTATTTGCTAGTTCCCTTAAGATATTAGTAACCTTGTGATAGTCCTCCAGGCCCGTGGTATATTGTTATTCCAATACCATGAGCCAATATGGCAGAAGTTCTTTTGAACCAAAAGATCACAACTAGAGTGCTCTTGATGAGTTCTTCATTCTATATTGTGACTCTGCCAATTCTATCTCTCCGCATGGGTTATCCGGAAGAAACCTGTTGGACTTAGTTCGACATACTAATCTATGCATCCATAACTCAAAATGTTATATGTTCCTTGAGTTGTTACTCTTGACCTGTATTCCGACCATTGTCTATCATTCGATAGTCAAGAGTATGTCTGCAATCATGTTCATCGATGGCTATTATTCTTGTGGTCCATCAAGCCATTCTGGTTCAGCATGACTAGGAGAAACAAAACTCCAGTACCTCATCCATATCCAGGATTGGGTCAAACTAGTTGTATTTCACAGATCAAAATGCCAATCCAGCTTTTGCTTTGTTCTACCTTGGAGTGTTACCATCTTTATGTCAGGAATGTCATGAGAATTGCACCGCCTCCTATGAACTCTTGACGCAGTGATACTTCTCTCCATCATTATTCATTCCTCGGTTCCGTGTTGTTGTAACCGGAATGCCGACGAGTGAACCATGATGTGTGAAATCAATACTCCTAGCAACTGTGTTGCTTGGTAGTTATGGACATTATTATCATTCTTAGCGTGTTGGTTATCGGATCACTATTCTAGGATTGATCGTGCTACCTTGTCCTTATTTCTGGTGCACTATTCGATCAATGAGTTAGGATTGTGTCAAACCCTTGCTCTATTGGTCACATCGTCTTGCCTCGCAAAGCAAGATTGTTCTCGAGCTTCGTAACATATCGGTGGTTCGTTAATTTCCGAATATCTTCTCGGAAGTGTTACCAGGTTGTCACCTGACCGCTATGTTGAGTTCGTGATCAAGTTGGTTTCTTGTTAACCACTCCTTCTCCAAGAATCTGTGTTGGATACCCCTGAGCTAGTTGGTCAAGCTAAATAACAACTTGGAGAGTTGGAAGAAAAAAGCTTAATCCACTTAGTTCACTCCAAAGGGGATATCTTATGTGTGTGTGTGTTGACGAGAGATGATACCTTCATCGATTGTTCCTCGTGATCGGTTGTTGAATCTATCATCTTGTCCAAACCTTGATTTGAGTGTGGGCTATCGTCAAATCAAGTTAGAGCCAATGATATTCATAATGTTGTCTTACTCGTGGTTGTTCCTCGAGCATACACCATTACATCCTTTGGTCTGACCAATACTATCACATTGTTCACATATTGGTGGAATTCCAGTGATATGGAAATTCCGATGAGTTGCTGTTGAGCCCATCAGCAGCATCTTGTCTCCTCCATGATTCATGTTGAACATTGAGCTAGTGTTGGAACTTTTGCAATCATTGCCTTCGTGTTCAGCTTGTGAGGTATATGTTTGGGTGAAAGAAGTGAATTTCTCTAAGTTCACGTGCATTAGGTGTAAGTTGCCGCCATGAATTTGAGAAAGGATTGTTTTGTTTCCTTGGGATCATCCCAAATCAGTCATGCATATGTGCGAAGTATTCTATGGTTTGGTAGATTAATTACCTCCACTCCATATGTGTTCCTAGCACACCAAGCCACTGATTGATTTGTTCATGGAGAAGAAGTTCCTTTTTAAGAGCTAACCCGAGCTTAATCAAGGACTTCGTTATCCGCAATGATGGTTCCCCACCTGAACTCGGTAGTGTTTCATTGTAAGACTACTACGTGGTCATGCTTGTCTGGGACAGCGTGTTCACATGTTTGTAGCAGAACCAGCTCATGTTTTGGAGCTTACCACCATAGTCCATTTCCCGAGAATCCTGTAACGTCATCTCATCGACTTGTGTTGCAAACTTTCATTTTTCTCTCTAGACTTGATGAGTCTAGAATATCCTGACACCAACCAGATCTGAATCTCAGGCAGATATGATGGTTGGAACGTTTCCCAAGGACTATAAAATTGGTCTCTCTGTAACCGGTAAAGTGGATGTCGTGGCCAACACACCCAGCCGGAAGATCTATTATTGTAGTATATCTTGATTGGGGAAGTTGGCCACCTCCCCATAAGGATTTTGTAGGATTTACTCCAGAAGATGTTCTTTATGGATCCTTTGTATTCCGAAGTCCGACCACTACTTGATGGCTATGTTGATGCTTTAAGCATGACCGTAGTAACCAGTACATCAAGGAGAACATTAGAAGCGGAGTGCTAAATGTCTCTCGGTCGATCATCCAGATTTCGTTTCCTTGGCCTCGCTAAGGTGAAATCTGAGAAAGGGTTGTCTTTCTATGCATCTGCATTGTCCATCTCTATTCGTCAAGGTAGTAAGATGTGTTGCCAGGATCCTTGATATGGATGTTGGTAGAACCTTGATGAATATGGAAATGCTCAAGTTCTTGAGAGCACGCGCAAGAAAAATCGTCCATTGCGTTGTCTTCAACCAGGTAGTCCACATCATTCATTCTAGTTCGAGTATGCCATTTCTTCGAGCTCCTTCACACGATCGTTTGTGATTGCCTGAGGCTGGTATAAAGAGTTTCAATGATCTTTGTATCAAAAGTAATTCTTTTTGCCACTTAAGGGAAATGCTCTATGAGTCACCTTTCCCTAAGGTGTCCCATTATGGAATCATGGCAATTACCTCCTCGCTACTTTGAAACCATGCACCATCCTACTCCAGCGTGGAATTGTTGCATACCAATTTGAACCCTTGTCATCTATTACCTTCCATCTCTCTCGATGTGTGTTTTGCCTCTCAGCTATAGAGAAGTTACTATGTCTCATTCCATGAGTTGATCTTGTGATCATTAAGATGATCCTAAGTTGCTCGAACCTCAGGAAGGTCGATTCTTCTTAAATTCTCCCTTTCTACTCGTTGTCATGTTGGATGTAGTTCTCAAAGCAAGACGTCGAGATCAAGGTGATGCAATGAATCAACATCCTCGAGAAAGACACCTGGATCGTGAAGATTGTGTTAGCTTGTGTCCCTCTATCTTCTTACCTCACGACTTGAATCTCGGGACGAGATTCTTGTTTAGTAGGGGTGAGCTGTCACACCCTAGCTTCTGGTGCTGCCTAGTGTTTGCATCTTGCTTGCATCATGTTTAAATTTCTGAAAGTTGGATTGGGGAAAGCTGAAAGCCTCAGAAATCATTTCAAAAAAATGATCAACATTAAAAATTGCTTCAAATAAACCCAAGAAAATGTTCCTGTTAAAGCTATAAAAATATTGGCAAGAGGTAAAATTCAAACCAATATTTTTGGAGTCATAGAAATATTTATTTTGGGCATTTGAGTTAATCCAATAATTATTTGCATTGGATTTATATAGGTGATATATTAACTATATGTCCAATAATTCTGATAATTGTTGACGGGCTTTGGAATAAGCCATTTAGTCCGTGCAAAAATTGCCAGAAGCAGAAAAATTAGTTTGGTTCAAAAACCAAATTAAAACAAATGTCAAAAATAGAAAACAGGAACCAAAACACAAAAAAGGGCAAGAACCCTGAAAATG
Organism: Triticum dicoccoides; assembly: GCF_002162155.2. Lineage (NCBI taxonomy): Eukaryota > Viridiplantae > Streptophyta > Magnoliopsida > Poales > Poaceae > Triticum > Triticum dicoccoides. The sequence continues at coordinate 274,751,012 of NC_041384.1, read as the reverse complement.
CATTCAGTGAAGCCAAAATGCCCTAAAAATAGTTTTGGTAATTTTGGAAAGAGCTATACATCAAACCAAAATTCTAGAACATTTTTATGGAATAGTTTGGGACATTGAATTTAAATCATATTGTATTCGAATTTGGATCTATATTCTTAATATATAGAATATATATATATATATATATTCAAATAACTTTGAAATATTTTATGTGCATCAGGAACAATCCAGTTAGCAACATAAAAATATTCAAACGTTTATTGGCACTGTTTGAATTCTGTTTTGAATTTGAAAACAGTGGCAAAAGATAGAAAAAAACAGAAAGAAAATAGAAAAGGACAGACAGAGAGAGAGAAGCCCAGCCACTTACCTGGCCGGCCCAGCTGGCTGGCCGAGCCCACCAGCAGCTTGCCAGTCATCTTCAACCCCCGCCGACCGAAGCAGCTGCGTGCTGGACGCGCGCGCGTCGACGCCACCTCCTGCTTTGCGCTGTCCCGCGCGCCCTCATCCCTCTCCCCTCGCCAGGGAGATGCCCAGAGCCCTCTCTCCCTCTCCCCTCTCTCCTCTGGACGCCTCCCTCTCCCTAGCGCCCGTCCCTAAGAGAACCGAGCACTGCCGTCGCTGCCGCTCGTTGTTGCCACGGCCATCGGCCCTCCCTCGTCCATCCAACATGCTCCAGAGATCCGCCACGCCTTCCCCGTCAACTCCACCAAGCCACATGAGCTGGGAAGGACTGCAACTCCCTCGATGTTGCCGTCTTCTACCTCGGGCCACCGAGATCGCTGGTGCCGATTCGTGCCACCCGGGTCGTCCCCAGCCCCGCTGTCCGCACCCTTCACCTCGTCGTGAGCCCTGGTCCCTTTTCCCCCTTCTCCCCTCGCCGTCCTCGTGTCGCAGCGCAGTACCCCATGAGCTCCCGCACCGCCGTTCGCCATGGCCGGCAGGCCCGTGCTCCTGAGCTCTTCCCCTCACGATCGAGCATAGCAACGTGCTCAGCGCGTCTCCAGGAGCTCAAAACACCCAGCCGCTGCTCCTAACGTGCTCTGAGGCGTCGACTTGGTCGATGCCCGAACTCCGGCCGCCGCCTCCATGGTCATGGCCGTCGTGTCCGGCGACCCCGCGGCCTCCCGAGCAGCCAGGTAGATGCGGGCGTGTGCGAGCTATCTTCTGGTGGCCTTCGCGTGTCCACCTGCCGCCTATAGCGCAACCCCGGCGAGCTTCCGCCGTAGCTTTGGTCACCGCCGACGGAACTCCGGTGAGAGCTGACGTGGCGTGGTCGTTAGCGCTAATCCCCCCTAATTAGCCACCTCACTTCCACTGACTGTGGGCCCCCAGTGCCCACTAATCTTGTAATTAGGCTAAACACACACTTGTTTAACTCTGTGACACTGACGTGTGGACCCCACACGTCAGGTTTGACTCCAGCCAGCGCTATTGACTTGCTGACGCAAGCATGATGCAGTAATTGACTTTCTGGATTTTAAATAAATCAGGAAATTCCAGAAAATGCCCAAAACTTCTAAAAATCATGGAAAATTATCTATAACTCCAAATAAGACAAATTATATATGAAAAATTATCAGAAAAATCCAATCTATCCATTTATGCTAGTTTCATGAATGTTAGAACACTTTAACCTTGCTGTTTAGGTGAAACAAGTTAATGCACTAATATGACTTCATAAAATGGGTTTGCATTTGAATCCTTTGTTCAACTGGACTCATTTCAATATGTTCTAGCTTGCATTAGCCCAAAACACATTCATATTGCCATGTCATAGCATGCATCATATTGTTGCATACCGTCATGTGTTGATTGAGTTCTTTCTCAGTTGTCGGTGTTTGTTCCCTCTCAATAGACGTGGTTCCGACGATGTGATCGATGACACCGATGAAGAACTATACTATCCTCAGAAGTGCCAGGCAAGCAAAACCCCCCCTTGTTCATTCCGATATGATCCCACTCTCTCGCTCCTGCTCTCTTTTACTGCATTAGGACAACATCGTTTCAACTGTTACATGCTGCGGTAGCTGAACCCCTTTCCTCTGCATGACCTGTCATTGCCACGGTAAATAGATGAAACCCACTAGCATGAGTAGGAATTGTTTGAGCCCTGATGTGCCTACTCATTCATGCTTGTTGTCATGCCTGCTACTGCTTAGAGTTGAGTCCGGTCTGATTCATTGGGAATGAATTGGAATGTGGTGAACATGTCCTACCGTTGAGAGCTAAGTGTGTGAACACGATTTGGTAAAGGTAGCGGTGAGAGGCCATGTAGGAGTACATGGTGGGTTGTCTCATTGCAGCCACCCTCAGGAACTGAGTCCTGTGTTTGTGATCCATGAATAGTTACTACCACACATTGGGTTCCGGTAACTCGTCCCCTCTCGGCTTATTAATCAACTCGATCTCTGTCCAGGAGTTGCAACTAGTTTCTGGTGTTTGTAGATAGTGTTAGTAGTCTACCAAGTGGCACTCGGTACAGGTGGGCTTGGGACAGACTAGGCACAGTGGCACGGTGTACCAAGTGGCACCCGGATGGTGGGCTTGGGAACCCTGCACACATCGTTTGGGGCCGTGAGCGACACCTCGGCTGGATCTCCTTGCGGATGAAACCCGAATAGGCGATAAACCTGGACTAGAGACTTGTTGGTTAGTCAGATCATGGCCGACTCCCTTGCCCGGCTTCCGCTTGAAGGTTGCCGAGGTACATGACGTGTACAGGGTGATAAGTGGCGAGAGCGTGTGTGAAGAAGTACACCCCTGCAGGGTTATCATTATCTATTCGAATAGCCGGATTCCTCGGATATGGAAACTTGGACCCCTTGCATAGTTCATAGACAAGCGAAAGTGGATACTCTAAAATGCGCAAGATAAGTGTGAGTGCTATGGATGGCGTTCTCGCAGGGAGACGGGAGCGGATCCATAGTGGTGTATTGGTATGGTGAATTTGTGGACTCGTGTGCGCCACCTCAAAGAGTTACTTGCAGTCGTAGTTCAGGATAGCCACCGAGTCAAAGCTGGCCTTCTACAGTTAAACTCCACCACCCCCTTTGTTGATACCGATGCATATGTAGTTAGTTCTGATGTAAGTCTTGCTGGGTACATTTGTACTCACGTTTGCTTATTTTATGTTTTGTAGAGAGACTTCAGTCCTGCTAGTAGTTCCGCTTGGACTTCGATGTTTAGCTCGTTACCTCAGCTACGATCTTGTACCTTGGGAGGGTCTTGTAGATAGTCAGGCTTCTCAGCCTTTTTCATTTGTAGATGTCTGTACTCAGACATGTTAAGCTTCCGCATGTGCTTTGACTTGTATGCTCTGAATGTTGGGTCATGAGACCCATGTTTGTAATATCTCGCTCTTCGAAGACTAATGAATACATACTTGAGTCGTAGAGTTATGTTGTGATGCCATGTTTACACATATCGAGCATATTGTGTGTATGATTGAAATGCTTGGTATGTGTGGGATCCAACAACCTAGTTGTTTATCCTTGGTAGCCTCTCTTATGGGGAAATGTAGTCTTGTGCTTCCATGAGCCATAGTAGTCCGCTACAGCCCGGTTCACCGGAGTCCTGCTAGCCCAGCACTACTGCTCAGGACACTTGACTGGCCGGCATGTGTTTCACTTCGTTCCTGTGTCTGTCCCTTCGGGGAAATGTCACGCGGTGATATCCGGAGCCCTGCCTAGCCTGCTACAGCCCGGGTTCCCGGAGTCCTGTTAGCCCAGTGCTATAGCCCGGATTCACACGCTGCTGACCGACATGCTCGATGTGATACATGTATGCCTGTCCCCATAGGTTGGTGCCGCTTTGGGTTCACGACTAGCCATGTCGGCCCGGGTTCTCTGTCATATGGATGCTAGTGACACTATCATATACGTGAGCTAAAAGACGCAAATGGTCCCAGGCCATAGTAAGGCGACACCCGTGGGAATACCGTGCATGAGGCCGCAAAGCGATATGAGGTGTTACATGCTAGATCGATGTGACTTGGAATCGTGGTCCTGACAGGAAGAGAGTTAGACTTCGTTGTTACATGATATATGTTGGTTTGTGCTCACTATTAAATTACAAATCATTGTTAATTAAAATTGGCTTTGATATACCTTGGGATCCGGGTGGATTCACTACTTGAGCACTATATGCCTAGCTTAATGGCTTTAAAGAAAGCGCTGCCAGGGAGACAACCCGGAAGTTTTAGAGAGTCATTTATTTTTGTCGAGTGCTTTCATATAGTTTAAAAACAACAAAAATAAAGAGGGGAACCCAAAACTTTTTCAAAAAGGAAAGTGAAAGTGAGAAAGACAAGCATTGTTGAAGTGGGAGAGCTCCTTGAACTTTGTTCATGCTCACGGCAACTTTGTGAATATTGATTACAGAAACTTCTCAAGAAAAATAATTATCCCCTTGTACAATTCGATTGTATTATAAAAATAATGTGCCAAGGTTTGCCTTTAGGATGTTTATTACATTAGCTTGATGGTCTGTACGGTGCAGGACAGAAACTTTGGCTGCAGTGCGCGATTTTACATTTTTAGCTGGAACATCAAATGGTTCTGATTCTTTTTGCACTGCCTTTATATACAAATTTTTTATTTTGCCTAATTTTGGCAGAATGTTTCAAGTATCAGAAGTATGGTGAATGTTAAAATTATTACAGACTGTTCTGTTTTAGACATATTCTGTTTTTGATGCATAGTTTGCTTGTCTTGATGACACTATTGATTTATATCAGTGGATTAAGCCATGGAAAAGTTATATTACAGTAGACACAATGCAAAAACAAAATATGAATTGGTTTGCAACAGTACTTAGAGTAGTGATTTGCTTTATTATACTAACGGATCTTACTGAGTTTTCTGTTGAAGTTTTGTGTGGATGAAGTGTTCGATGATCGAGAAGGTCTCGATGTGAGAAGAAGGAAGAGAGGAAAGATATCAAGCTTGGGGATGCCCGAGGCACCCCAAGTAACCATTCAAGGAGACTCAAGCGTCTAAGCTTGGGGATGCCCCAGAAGGCATCCCCTCTTTTTTCAACAAGTATCGGTATGTTTTCGGATTTGTTTCGTTCATGCGATATGTGCAATCTTGGAGCATCTTTTGTATTTAGTTTTCATATTTCTTTTATGCACCATGCTGGTATGAGATAGTCCTTGGTTGATTTATAGAATGCTCTATGCACTTCACTTATATATTTTGAGTATGGCTTTATAGAATGCTTCATGTGCTTCGCTTATATCACTTGAAGTTTGGATTGCCTGTTTCTCTTCACTTAGACAACCGCCATTTGTAGAATGCTCTTTTGCTTCACTTAGATTTGTTAGAGCATGGGTATATCTTTTGTAGAAAGAATTAAACTCTCTTGCTTCACTTATATCTATTTAGAGAGATGACAGGAACTGGTTATTCACATGGTTAGTCATAAAATCCTACTTAAACTTGTAGATCACTGAATATGATATGTTTGATTCCCTGTAATAGTTTTGCGATATAAAGATGGTGATATTAGAGTCATGCTAGTGGGTAGTAGTGGATTAGTAGAAATACTTGTGTTGAGGTTTGTGATTCCCGTATCATGCACGCACGGTGAACTGTTATGTAACAAAGTCGGAGCATGAGGTATTTATCGTTTGTCTTCCTTATGAGTGGCGGTCGGGGACGAGCGATGGTCTTTTCCTACCAATCTACCCCCTAGGGGCATGCGTAGTAGTACTTTGCTTCGAGGGCTAATAAACTTTTGCAATAAGTATGTGAGTTCTTTATGACTAATGTTGAGTCCATGGATTATACACACTTTCACCCTTCCATCATTACTAGCCTCTCTAGTATCGCGCAACTTTCGCCGTTACCATAAACCCACCATATACCTTCTCCTCAAAACATCCACCATACCTACCTATCATGCCATTTCCATAGCCATTCCGAGATATATTGCCAGGCAACTTCCATCATCATCATATACATGACTTGAGCATTCATTGTCATATTGCTTTGCATGATCGTAAGATAGCTAGCATGATGTTTTCATGGCTTGTCTGTTTTTTGATGTCATTGCTACACTAGATCATTGCACATCTCGGTACACCGCTGGAGGCATTCATATAGAGTCATATCTTTGTTCTAGATATCGAGTTGTAATATCGAGTTGTAAGTAAATAAAAGTGTGATGATCATCATTATTAGAGCATTGCCCCAGTGAGGAAAGGATGATGGAGACTATGATTCCCCCACAAGTCGGGATGAGACTCCGGACGAAAGAAATAAAAAAGAGAAAGGCCCAAAAATAAAATAAAATAAAATAATAAAAAAATGAGAGAAAAAGAGAGAAGGGGCAGTGTTACTATCCTTTTACCACACTTGTGCTTCAAAGTAGCACCATGTTCTTCATATAGAGAGTCTCTCGAGTTATGACTTTCATATACTAGTGGGAATTTTTCATTATAGAACTTGGCTTGTATATTCCGATGATGGGCTTCCTCAAACGCTCGAGGTCTTCATGAGCAAGCAAGTTGGATGCACACCCACTTAGTTTTCAGTCTGAGCTTTCATACACTTATAGCTCTTAGTGCATCCGTTGCATGGCAATCCCTACTCACTCACATTGATATCTATTGATGGGCATCTCCATAGCCCGTTGATACGCCTAGTTGATGTGAGCCTATCTTCTATTTTTTGTCTTCCCCACAACCACCATTCTATTCCACCTATAGTGCTATATCCATGGCTCACGCTCATGTATTGCGTGAGGGTTGAAAATGCTGAAGTGCGTTAAGAAGTATGAACCAATTGCTCGGCTTGTCATCGGGGTTGTGCATGATGTGAATATTTTGTGTGGTGAAGATGGAGCATGGCCAGACTATATGATTTTGTAGGGATAACTTTCTTTGGCCTTGTTATTTTGGAAAGACATGATTGCTTTATTAGTGGGCTTGCAGTATTATTGTTTTTATGTCAAATGGTAGACTATTGCTTTGAATCACTCGTGTCTTAATATTCATGCCATGATTAGATATGTGATCAAGATTATGCTAGGTAGCATTCCACATCAAAAATTATCTTTTTATCATTTACCTACTCGAGGACGAGCAGGAATTAAGCTTGGGGATGCTGATACGTCTCCGTCGTATCTATAATTTTTGATTGTTCCAGGCCAATATTCTACAACTTTCATATACTTTTGGCAACTTTTCATATTATTTTTTGGACTAACATATTGATCCAGTGCCCAGTGCCAGTTCCTGTTTGTTGCATGTTTTATGTTTCGAAGAATATCCATATCAAACAAAGTCCAAACAGGATAAAAACGGACGGAGCTTATTTTTGGAATATTTGGAAAATATGGGAGAAAGATCAACGCGAAACGATGTCCGAGGTGGGCATGAGGTAGGGCGGCGCGCCCCACCCCCCTGGGCGCGCCCCTGACCCTCGTGGTCCACCCGTAAGGCGGTTGATGCCCTTCTTCGGCCGCAAGAAAGCTAATTTTTGGTAAAAAATCACGGCGAAGGTTTCGGTCCAATCGGAGTTACAGATCTCCATATATATACGAAACGGTGAAAGGGCAGCAGAGGACAACGCAGAAACAGAGAGAGACAGAGAGACAGATCCAATCTCGGAGGGGCTCTCGCCCCTCCCATGCCATGGAGGCCAAGGACTAGAGGGGAAACCCTTCTCCCATCTAGGGAGGAGGTCAAGGAAGAAGAAGACAAAGGGCCCCCTCTCCCCTTCTCTTCCGATGGTGTCGGAATGCTGCCATGGCCATCATCATCATCACCCGATCTACACCAACACCTCCGCCATCTTCACCAACATCTCCATCACCTTCCCCCCTCTATCTACAGTGGTCCACTCTCCCGCAACCCGATGTACCCTCTACTTGAACATGGTGCTTTATGCTTCATATTATTATCCAATGATGTGTTGCCATCCTATGATGTCTGAGTAGATTTTCGTTGTCCTATCGGTGGTTGATGAATTGCTATGATTGATTTAATTTGCTTGTGGTTATGTTGTTGTCCTTTCTTGCCCATCATATGAGTGCGCGCGTGGATCACACCCTAGGGTTAGTTGTATGTTGATAGGACTATGCATTGGAGGGCAAGAGTGACAGAAGCTTCAACCTAGCATAGAAATTGATGCATACAGGATTGAAGGGGGACCAATATATCTTAGTGCTATGGTTGGGTTTTACCTTAATGAACGTTAGTAGTTGTGGATGCTTGCTAATAGTTCCAATCATAAGTGCATAGAATTCCAAGTCAGGGATGACATGCTAGCAGTGGCCTCTCCCACATAATACTTGCTATCAGTCTAGTAAAGTAGTCAATTGCTTAATGGGCAATTTTGCAACTCCTACCACCACTTTTCCACAATCGCTATATTTACTTTATCGCTTCTTTACTTACAATAGCTCCTACTTTTTATTTACGTAATCTTTATTATGTTGAAAACCTATCCAACAACACCTACAAAGTACTTCTAGTTTCATACTTGTTCTAGGTAAAGCAAACATCAAGTGTGCGTAGAGTTGTATCGGTGGTCGATAGAACTTGAGGGAATATTTGTTCTGCCTTTAGCTCCTTGTTGTGTTCGACACTCTTACTTATCAAAAACTGTTGCGATCCCCTATACTTGTGGGTTATCACCTATATAGATGATCATGCCTAGACATTCTCATAATTATTCTCTTTTCTATCAATTGCTCGACAGTAATTCATTCACCCACCGTAATACTTATGCTATCTTGAGAGAAGCCACTAGTGAAACCTATGGTCCCCAGGTCTATTCTCCATTATATTAATCTTCCATCAACAAGCTATTTCTATTACCTTTTATTTTGCAATCTTTACATTTAATATTTATCATAAAAATACCAAAAGTATTATCTTATCATCTCTATCAGATCTCACTCTCGTAAGTGACCGTGAAGGGATTGACAACCCCTTTATCACGTTGGTTGCGAGGTTCTTATTTGTTTGTGTAGGTACGAGGGACTTGCGTGTGGCCTCCTACTGGATTGATACCTTGGTTCTCAAAAACTGTGGGAAATACTTACGGTACTTTGCTGCGTCACCCTTTCCTCTTCAAGGGAAAACCAACACAGTGCTCAAGAGGTAGCAAGAAGGATTTCTGGCGCCGTTGCTAGGGAGTCTACACACAAGTCAAGACATACCAAGTACCCATCACAAACTCTTATCCCTCGCATTACATTATTTTCCATTTGCCTCTCGTTTTCCTCTCCCCCACTTCACCCTTGCCACTTTATTCACCCTCTTCTTCCGTTCCCCTTCTCTTTTCTTGTCCATCTCTTTTTGCTTGTTTCTTGTTTGCTTGTGTGTTGGATTGCTTGCTTATCAAGATGGCTCAAGACAATAATAAATTCTGTGATTTTTCCAATACCAACAATAATGATTTTATTAGCACTCCGGTTGCTCCTCTTACCGATACTGAATCTTGTGAAATTAATGCTGCTTTGCTGAATCTTGTCATGAAAGATCCGTTTTCCGGCCTTCCTAGTGAAGATGCCGCTACCCATCTAAACAACTTTATTGATTTGTGTGATATGCAGAAGAAGAAAGATGTGGATAATGATATTGTTAAACTGAAGCTATTCCCGTTTTCCCTTAGAGATCGTGCTAAAACTTGGTTTTCGTCTTTGCCTAAAAATAGTATCGATTCATGGAATAAGTGCAAAGATGCTTTTATCTCTAAGTATTTTCCCCCCGCTAAGATCATCACTCTTAGAAACGATATTATGAATTTTAAGCAACTTGATCATGAACATGTTGCACAAGCTTGGGAGAGGATGAAATTAATGATACGTAATTGCCCTACACATGGTTTGAATCTTTGATGATTATACAATTTTTTTATGCTGGATTGAACTTTGCTTCTAGGAATCTTTTAGATTCGGCCGCAGGAGGCACTTTTATGGAAATCACTTTAGGAGAAGCTACTAAAATCCTAGATAATATTATGGTTAATTATTCTCAATGGCATACTGAAAGGTCTACTAATAAAAAGGTGCATGCTATAGAAGAAATCAATGTTTTGAGTGGAAAGATGGATGAGCTTATGAAATTGTTTGCTAATAAGAGTGTTTCTTCTAATCCTAATGATATGCCTTTGTCTACCTTGATTGATAATAATAATGAATCTATGGATGTGAATTTTGTTGGTAGGAACAATTTTGGTAATAACGCATATAGAGGTAATTTTAATCCTAGGCCGTTTCCTAGTAATTCCTCTAATAATTATTGTAACTCCTACAACATTTCTTATGTAAATTATAATAAGATGCCCTCTGATTTTTAATCTAATATTAAATAATTTATTAGTACGCAAAAGAGTTTCAATGCTTTGATTGAAGAAAAAATGTCTAAGATTGATGAGTTGGCCAGGAACATGGATAGAATTTCCATTAATGTTGATTCTTTGAAACTTAGATCTATTCCACCTAAGCATGATATTAATGAGTCTCTCAAAGCTATGAGAATTTCCATTGATGAGTGCAAAGAAAGAACCGCTAGGATGCGTGCTAAAAAAGATTGTTTTGTGAAAGCGTGTTCTTCTAGTTTCCATGATAATAATGATGAAGATCTAAAAGTTATTGATGTGTCCCCTATTAAATCTTTGTTTTGCAATATGAATCTTGAGAATGATGGGACTTGAGATGAGTCAACTTTAGTTAGAAGGCGTCCCAATGATGCAAAAGTTGATAAAAGTGGGATTGGAGAGGTCAAAACTTTAAATAGCAATGAACCCACTATCTTGGATTTCAAGGAATTTAATTATGATAATTGTTATTTAATAGATTGTATTTCCTTGTTTCAATCCGTGCTAAATTCTCCGCATGCTTATAGTCAAAATAAAGCTTTTACTAAACATATCATTGATGCTTTAATGCAATCTTATGAAGAAAAGCTTGAATTGGAAGTTTATATCCCTAGAAAACTTCATGATGAGTGTGAACCTACTATTAAAATTAAAATTAAATATCATGAATGCTTTGCTTTATGTAATTTGGGTGCTAGTGTTTCCACGATTCCTAAAACTTTGTGTGATTTGATAGGTTTCCGTGAATTTGATGATTGTACTTTAAACTTGCATCTTGCAGATTCCACCATTAAGAAACCTATTGAAAGAATTAATGATGTTCTTATTGTCGCAAAAAGGAATTATGTGCTCGTAGATTTCATTGTTCTTGATATAGATTGCAATCCTTCATGTCCTATTATTCTTGGTAGACCTTTCCTTAGAACGATTGGTGCAATTATTGATATGAAAGAAGGGAATATTAGATTCCAATTTCCGCTAAGGAAGGGCATGGAACACTTTCCTAGAAAGAAAATTAAATTACCTTATGAATTTATTATGAGAGCCACTTATGGATTGCATACCAAAGATGATAATACCTAGATCTATCCTTGCTTTTATGCCTAGCTAGGGTTGTTGAATGATAGCGCTTGTTGGGAGGCAACCCAATTTTATTTTTGTTCCTTGCTTTTTGATTCTGTTTAGTAATAAATAATTCATCTGGCCTCTATTTATATGTGGTTTTATGCTTTTAGTTAGTGTTTGTTCCAAGTAGAACCTTTGGGAAGACTTGGGGAAAGTCTTTGCGATCTTGTTGTAAAAAACAGAAACTTTAGCGCTCACGAGATGTTCTGCCATTTTTTTACTGGAGAGTGCTATTTAGTTAATTATTTTTGAAAATGATTAATATATAAATTCCTCACGTCCAGAAATTTATTTTAGAATTTTTTGGGTTCCATAAGTATTCGAAACCTTCAGATTACTATAGACTGTTCTGTTTTTGACAGATTCTGTTTTTCGTGTGTTGTTTGCTTATTTTGATGAATCTATATCTAGTATTTGAGTGTATGAACCATAGAGAAGTTGGAGTACAGTAGGTTTAACACCAATATAAATAAAGAATGAGTTCATTACAGTACCTTGAAGTGGTGGTTTGTTTTATTTTACTAACGGAGCTCACGAGATTCTCTTTTAAGTTTTGTGTTGTGAAGTTTTCAAGTTTTGGGTAAAGATTTGATGGATTATGGAACAAGGAGTGACAAGAGCCTAAGCTTGGGGATGCCTAAGGCACCTCAAGGTAAAATCCAAGGACAATCAAAAGCCTAAGCTTGGGGATGCCCCAGAAGGCATCCCCTCTTTCGTCTTCGTCCAACGGTAACTTTACTTGAAGCTATATTTTTATTCGCCACATGATATGTGTTTTGCTTGGAGCGTCTTGTATGATTTGAGTCTTTGATTTTTAGTTTGCCACAATCATCCTTGCTATACACACCTTTTGGGAGAGATACACATGAATTGGAATTTATTAGAATACTCTATGTGCTTCACTTATATCTTTTGAGCTAGATAATTTTGCTCTAGTGCTTCGCCTATATCTTTTAGAGCACGGCGGTGGTTCTATTTTATAGAAATAATTGATCTCTCATGCTTCACTTATATCATTTTGAGAGTCCCCTATAACAACATGGTAATTCACTTTGTTATGAATTTAGTCCTTTTATGATAGGCATCCAAGATCGGTATAATAAAAACTATCATAAAAAGTGCATTGAATACTATGAGAAGTTTGATACATGATGTCGGTGTACTAGAATAGGGGTACCCTAGTACCCCGAACTTGTGCACGGGCAGTTGCAGCACCCCGCGGCAAGGCTTGCCGGGCGAACGCCAAGATCCTCCGTGGTTCCCTTGGAGCCATTCAAGAACAAAGTATTTAAGCTCAGGAGACAAGGCCCCGGCAAGAGGAGCTTGCCGGGAAGGCCAACCAAGGCACTCCAAGGAACTTGCCGCGACGCGCCATGCGCTCCGGCAAGGCAACAAGGCCCCGGCAAGAGGAGCTTGCCGGGAAGACCAACCAAGGTACCTCGAGGCCCGGTGAGCGACAAGCTTCCGGACCCGACAAGATAACAGCAGCGGCAAGGCGCTTGCCGCGGCAGGCGGCCACTCTGTGCCCACGCTCCAGCGCATCCACCAACGTGTCGCTCTGGGGGCCTCTCCAGGCGCGCGTGGCGGGAGGCTGTGCAGCCAGCGGTGCGCAGTGGCATGCGAAGCTGACAAGATCGCCATCGTGGCGAACGGTGGCGCCCCTAACGGTCCTTTTCTGCACTATTTGGGCGACTCAGACGGGCATTTAATGCCCTTGTCCCCTGCCGTCAGGGTTAGGTAGGGTGCACTGTACAAGTAATTGTACCAACCACCTCACTTTTTACATTTGTACCCTTCTCTGCGTTGCCACCTGTCGGTGACCCCTTTAGCGTATAAAAGGAGGCCCATGCGCAACGTAGAGGGGGTTCGACTGGTTGGACAGGTTCGACTAGTTCGGACCCCAGAAAAACACTACGCTCTCTCTCTGGAGCAAGAACTCAAGATAATCAAACAAGCAGCAGTAGGAGTGTTATCTCTCCGGAGAGCTCTGAAGCTGGGTAAACTGCTCGTGTGCTTCGCCTCGATCTGCTCTTCGTGTGATCTCCGCCCCCCGCCGAACCGAAAGGGGCTCGGTCCGCCGGCCCCATAGGTGTTCGTGGATCAGTTTCCCCGACATCTTTGGCGCGCCAGGTAGGGGGCGTCGAGATTGTGTGAACCTGATCCGGTGTTCACACGAGCTAGATCTTCATTCCCTTCATCAACATGCCACCGAAGAAGAAGACTTCGGCGGCAGCCGCTCCGTCCACGTCACTTCCGCCACCGTTGGAGCAAACGGGTGGTGGAATGGACGCCGACGGAAGAATGGACGTCGACGAGGAAGCTTATGATGCTGCCAGGTCCAAGGACAAGGCTGCACAAACCTCGGCGACTGTACATGTTCCGCGCCACTCTCAGGAGGCGCAAGACCAACAGCATCATGGCACTCGCAGTGCCATACGCATGATAGGCCAAGACCAAGCTGGTGGATCTCGGGGCGCTCAAGACCAGCATGCACGCCAGCGTGCTGGCACGAGCGGGGCACGATCGCCTGGACGGGATACTGCTCCTTCTAACATCTTTAGAAGTCCGAGAACGTCCCGCTCATCGCGCCGTCCGCCACTGCCACCCACCTCTCCAGCAGAAGCTTTGGCGCGAGCTCAACTGCTCCTAGATTACCCTCCGATGTCAGACAAGATCGACGAATGGAGGGCCACCATTCAGAGTCTCATCGGCTACGCCAACGGCGACACTCCACGGCGGCCGAGCGCGTCGCCGCCGCGGCAGGGTTGCCGGGCGCGAGCCGGTGGCGACGAAACGGGTGGAGGTGCAACTACCATGCAATCACCACCCCGAAGGCCAAGATCGCCGACTCGCCGGATCCACCTCGACAGCGACTCCACCGCATCGTCGGATCCACGAGCTCGTCGCGATCAGCGCCAAGTTCTTCATGATCGACAACAAGAAGATGCTCGAACTCGCATCGAGCACCGAAGAGAAGCGCGACGTCAATCCGACAAGCGCGCTGGGCCCTCTGTTGACATGCATGCGCCAGGGGAACCAGGCGATCTGTCGTACGCGGTAGGTTGCCCTGCGTTCACTCATGAGCTGCAGCAAGTCCAGTGGCCCAGCACGAAGAACTTCAAGCCAGACGTACCGGAGAAGTACGACGGCAAGACGCATCCGTCGGAGTTCCTCAGCATCTACACCATTGCGGTGTAGGCTGCCGGGGGACGGGATGACAAGATCCTTGCCAACTACTTCCCGCTGGTGCTCAAGCCCAACGTCAGATCCTGGCTCATGCACTTGCCGGACAACTCCATATCCTCTTGGGCTGATCTGTGCCATCAGTTTGTCGGCGCCTTCACAGGCGGACACAAGCCTCATGGCCAGGAGAGTGATCTTCATCTGCTCGCCCAGAAGGAAGGAGAGCCCCTGCGCAAGTACATTCAGAGATTCAGCAGTGTGCAGCACAACATCCCAGACGTCCACCCTGCCGCGGTGGTCAGCGTGTTCCATCAGAACGTGCGAAACCGCAGGATGCGGGAGGAAATGGCGATGTGCAAGATCAGGGACGTCAGTGAGTTATATGCACTGGCCGACAAGTGTGCATGTGCTGAGGAAGGGAGGAGACTCCCCGGAGAGAATGTAGGAGCGGGAGGATCTGGCAGTGAAGATGCTGCCCCGGCAAGGAAAAACCGGCGGCGGAACAACAGGAAGAGGAAAGTCAAAGAGGTGCTAGTTGTTGAGCAGTCCGGCAACGGTGGTGGCGCCAAGAAAGCCAAAGCTGGTGACTCCGGCAAGGAGGTTGCTGCGGAGGTGGCGGTCGCCGACAAGCAGGACGGCACCAACAAGCAGTATTGCAAGATCCACCGCACCAAGGGCCATGATCTCCAGAGCTGCAAGAAAGTCGAGCAGCTTGTTGAGCAACAGAAAGCTGAATACGAGCGGCGCGACAAGGAGAAGGCCCAGGAAGGTGCTGGGGGATCCGGCAAGAAACGTCCCGGCCGAGGAGGACGCCGCGGCAAGGCCAAGCAGCGGCAAGGAGACAGACCTCCTCGCGGCCGCGACAAGGATGAAGATGATGACGACGATGAAGACATGGATGATGAGGAGACTGATGAGCAGGAGTTCCAGAAAGCCACAGAGGTCCTGTGCGTTGACGGTGGTGCTTCTCTACATACCTCGCACCGTCAGCTCAAGCAGTGGGTGCGGGAAGTTAATGCAGCAGAACCACCCATCGAGTCACGCAAGCCTCTGAAATGGTCCAGCACGCCTATCATCTTTGATATTGAGGACCACCCTGATCGCATAACTGCGGTCGGGTGCTTGCCGATATTGGTTTCACCAACAATCCGCAACCTCAAGGTCACTAAGATGCTAGTTGACGGCGGGGCCGGCTTGAACCTGATCTCCTCCGCGGTGCTCCAGAAACTCCAGATCCCTGACAGCGA
Organism: Triticum dicoccoides; assembly: GCF_002162155.2. Taxonomy (NCBI): domain Eukaryota; kingdom Viridiplantae; phylum Streptophyta; class Magnoliopsida; order Poales; family Poaceae; genus Triticum; species Triticum dicoccoides. The sequence continues at coordinate 274,735,132 of NC_041384.1, read as the reverse complement.
GCTCGAAGAGACTGGTGCATTTCAAGGAATCAACCCGGGAAGGAGCAAGCCAAAGGGAAAGATCACGTTGCCGGTAACATTTGGCAGCGAGCTGAACTTCAGGACTGAGAGGGTCACGTTTGATGTTGCTGACTTTCCATTACCTTACAATGGAATCCTTGGCCGTCCGGCACTCGCCAAGTTCATGGCAGCCTCTCACTATGCGTACAACGTATTGAAAATGCCAGGCCCGATAAGTGTCATCTCTCTCCCTGGCGACAAGAAGGATGCTCTTATCTGTGCCGACAAGATCTACCGGGAAGCAGCAGCCGCAGCAGAACGCAAGACACTTGCCGCTGAAGCTCCCGGGGGGAAGAAGAAGACCAAGTCCGGCAAGAGCTCTGATGCCCACTCCGGCAAGCGCACCTCTTCGGAGTGCTGCGCTACCGTCGAGGACGCACCATCGAGCTCCACCGGCAAGTGTAAGAAGGCAATGGCAGCTCCACCTGAGACCAAGAAGGTGTCCGCCAAGGAGGACGACACTGATGGTACCTTCACCATCAGCGCCACTCTTGACCCCAAATAGGAAAGCGCGCTCGTTGCTTTCCTACGGGCGAATGTCGACGTGTTTGCGTGGCAACCGTCTGATATCCCCAGTGTTCCCAGGAAAGTAATTGAGAACCACCTTGCCGTCTGTCCTCATGCGCGTCCCGTCAAGCAGAAAGTCAGGAAACAGGCAGTGGAGCGCCAAGAATTCATCGCAGAAGAAATCAAGAAGTTGGAAGCAGCAGGCCTTGTCAGAGGAGTGCTCCATCCCACGTGGTTGGCCAATCCTGTTGTCGTGCGCAAGGCTAACGGGAAATGGAGGCTTTGTATTGACTTCACTGATGTTAATAAAGCTTGTCCCAAAGACCCATTTCCCTTGCCGCGCATTGACCAGATTGTTGACTCCACAGCCGGATGTGATTTGCTTTCATTTCTTGATGCGTACTCAGGATACCATCAGATCTTCATGGCAGAAGAGGATGAAGAGAAAACCGCATTTATCACCCCGTGTGGCACGTACTGCTTCGTACGGATGCCTTTCGGTTTGAAGAATGCTGGTTCAACATTCGCAAGGGTAGTCCACCACGCTTTTGAGCCGCAGATGCACAGAAATGTGGAAGCCTACATGGATGACATAGTGGTCAAGAGCAAGAACAGGGCGACCCTGATTCAAGATTTAGACGAGACATTTGCAAATCTGCGCAAGATCAACCTCAAGCTTAACCCCAAGAAGTGCGTGTTTGGAGTCCCTTCCGGCAAGCTTCTCGGGTTCTTCGTGTCTCAGCGGGGAATTGAAGCCAATCCCGACAAGATCAAGGCCATTGAGCAGATCGAAGCACCAAAGCGCGTCAAGGATGTACGAAGGCTTGCCGGTTGCGTGGCTGCTCTCAGCAGGTTTATCTCTAGATCTGCTGAGCGCGCCCTGCCATTTTTCAAAATTTTGAAAAAGGCAGGTCCAATAAAATGGACTCCGGAGGCGGAGGCTGCGCTGCAGGACTTGAAGAGATACCTGTCCTCCACTCCAACACTTGTCGCACCTAAGCCGCAAGAGAAGTTGCTGCTGTATATAGCGGCAACCAATCAAGTGGTTAGTGCTGCGTTAGTGGCGGAGAGGGAGGCAGATGATGAGCCAGCAACCACGGCAGATGCATCTAGCGACAAGCAGGGGGCTCCGCCGACAAGCTCTGGTCCCGACAGAGATGGATCTACGTAGGAGCATGATAAGATGCAGAAGAGAATGGTGCAGCGTCCAGTTTACTTTGTCAGTTCCCTTCTACAGGGGGCTAGATCAAGGTACTCTGGTGTGCAGAAGTTGCTTTTCGGCCTCCTCATGGCCTCGAGAAAGCTGCGCCATTACTTCCAAGCACATGAGATCACAGTCATCACTCGCTTTCTGCTGAAGAGGATACTGCAAAATCCAGAAGCGACAGGCAGGATTGTCGAGTGGGCGCTGGAACTGTCAAGCTTTGGCCTCAAGTTTGAGAGCACTTCAACTATCCAAAGCAGAGCATTGGCAGAGTTCATAGCAGAATGGACGCCAACACAAGATGAAGAAATTCCAGAGACGAGCATCCCCGTCAAAGAGGCAAGCAAAGAGTGGCTGATGTACTTTGATGGTGCCTTCTCGCTGCAAGGCGCCGGTGCAGGCGTGCTGCTTGTCGCGCCCACCGGAGAGCACCTCAAGTACATAGTCCAGATGCTCTTTCCCAAGGAGCAAGCAACCAACAATACTGCAGAGTATGAAGGATTGCTTGCCGGTCTCAGAATCGCAGCAGACCTTGGGATCAAGAAGCTCATTGTCAGGGGTGACTCACAGCTTGTCGTCCGCCAAGTGAACAAAAGCTACCAGAGTCCATTGATGTAAGCATATGTTGATGAAGTGAGGAAGCTAGAAGAGCACTTTGACGGCCTACAGATGGAGCATATCCCAAGAGCTCAGAACGACATTGCTGATGGCCTGTCAAAGTGCGCCACGCTAAAGTTACCTGTGGAACTAGGGATCTTTGTGCTCAAGTTGACTCAACCATCCATAACACCATCAACTGGACAAAGCAAGAAGAGGAAGTTGGTTTCTGGTGACTACTTTCCGGCAGAGGTCCCCGAAGCCGCCGCCAAGAAAGCCCCCAAGATCAACACCAAGGATGCTGAGGGGCAGTCTGCTCCGGCAAGCCTTATGGTTTGTTCCGTTGAAGCAGACGCTCCCGACAAGTTTTGCTCCGGCAAGCTTGTCGGGGAACATCAAGCTCCGGCAGGGCCGCAAGTCCTTGCCGTAGAAGCGGATGTTCCCGCAGCAGCAGATGTGCCTTTAGTCCTTGTTGTCGAGCCACAAGCTCCAGCATGGGCACAACAGATTGTCCATTTCCTTCAGACAGGAGAACTTCCTGAAGAGCAAGAAGAAGCGGAAAAAGTAGCCCGGCAGTCAAGTATGTACCAGTTTGTCGATAGCATACTGTACAGAAGAAGACTCAATGGTGTGAAATTGAAGTGTATTTGCCGGGAAGATGGACAAAAGCTGTTGGCAGAGATACATGGAGGCATATGTGGCCACCACATTGGCACAAGAGCACTTGCCGGCAAAGCTTTCCGGCAAGGTTTCTTTTGGCCGACAGCCCTCCAGGATGCAACTACACAAGTAACCAAGTGTGAAGCATGCCAGTTCCACTCCAAACAGATACACCAGCCAGCTCAAGCTCTCCAGACGATCCCTTTATCCTGGCCATTTTCGGTCTGGGGGCTCGATATCCTCGGCCCTTTCCCCCGAGCTGTCGGGGGCTTTGAGTACTTGTACGTCGCAATCGACAAGTTCACAAAGTGGCCGGAAGTGCAGCCAGTGAGGAAGGTGACCGCACAGTCAGTAGTCAAGTTCTTCAGGTCAATTGTTTGCTGTTTCGGGATCCCTAACAGGATCATCACCGACAACGGCATGCAATTCACGAGCCGCACCTTCATGCAGTACGTCCAAGACCTTGGCGCCAAGGTCTGCTTCGCTTCTGTTGCTCATCCGAGAAGCAACGGTCAAGCAGAGAGGGCAAATGCTGAAGTGCTGCGCGGGCTCAAGACCAGAACTTTCACAGGCTGCGTAAGTGCGGAGGAAACTGGATCGAGGAGCTGCCGGTAGTTCTTTGGTCGATCAGAACGACGCCAAATCGAGCCACTGGCCAGACGCCTTTCGCTCTAGTCTATGGAGCAGAGGCAGTTCTCCCCACGGAACTCGTATACGGATCGCCTCGAGTGCTCGCTTATGATGAGCTTGAGCAAGAACATCTGTGACAAGACGACGCGTTGCTCCTTGAGGAAGATCGTCTTCAGGCTGCTGTACGAGCTGTTCGATACCAGCAAGCTTTGCGCTGCTACCATAGCCACAAAGTTAAGGCCAGAAGCTTCGAGGAAGGCGACCTTGTTCTTCGGCGCGTTCAGTCCGCCAAGAATTCCAACAAGTTGACGCCGAAGTGGGAAGGCCCTTATCGGGTCAAACGAGTCACAAGGCCCGGCGCTGTCCGCCTTGAGACCGAAGATGGCATTCCGGTGAGCAACTCCTGGAACATAGAACATCTTCGTAAGTTTTTCCCGTAGGGCGCGGTTGCCGGAACCCGTTCCGGCAACCACCTTTTGTACAAGTCTTGCTGTTGTTGCATGTAATCCTTTTTACAAAGCCGGGCGCAGATCCCGTGCATAAATAAAACCCCATGTGCTCCGCACAACTTGTCCATTTCATGCATTAGTTTCTTTCTTGCATGCATTATCTGACACTTTGTGCAGCACCTACATCTGGTAAGCAATAACGAGCCGAAGGGCTCCATATCATTATTTTCTCTTCTATCTTTTTTTCTCAACAAAGGAAAAGAAGGTTCCCTCGCACACAAGTTTGCCGGGGGGAAGGAGAAGATTGTGGTATGGACCAGGCATCATTCAAGCAAAGTTTTGCCTTGCCGGGAAGCAAACGACAGAAAAGCTAAGTTGCCAAAGTTTGAGCAATCAGTTTTTAAATTTTTGAGTTATCTTCCTCGAACGACCCTGCTTTGTATGGAAAACCTGTGCGCGGAGGAACCAACTCGTGGCTAGTTGCGCCCTTACTTTGTTTCGAGTCTGCTCAACAACTTAAGTGTGCTGCATCTAGTCGCGACAAGGTTTCTTGTCGGAAGCAGCACCGCCAGCAGGCTGCTGACGTTCCGCACTCAGCGCTCGCGGCTCGGGTGCCTGCGCCGACAAGTTCCCTAGAAGCGTAGGGTAAAAACATACAAAGGAAGGAATCTAGTAGAGGAAATAGCATAGCAATTGATAACAGAAATAAAGTTATATTACAAGATAACTTGTCGCAGCTCTAACAGACTGTTTTTCATAACATGATTAGCAGCGACAAGGGAAAAGAAGAAATGGGCCGCCTAGTCTACGCGATCGCCCTCAACCCTCTTGATCTCGCTCACCTTGTCCACAATGGGTGCGACAAGGGCCTTGAGTGCGTCCCGATCGGCGTCTGGCGGCAAGGACTTGAGGATGTTGGTGAAGCTGAGGCCTGGATTGCAGAAGGCCACCTTCATCAGCACCTTCTGGAGAACCCCGGCGCAGATTTTGCGTGACTCATCGGCCAGCTGCTTTGGGATCCTCTCCCGGAGCCGCTGAAGTGCCGTCGCCACGCCCTTGAAGAACAGGCTAAGCTTGGCGCTGGGTTGGAGATTCTCGTCGGAGGGATACCCAAAGTCCTCCATCCCCAGCTGCGCCAGCTCCTCGTCGATGACTGCGGCAATATTCACCAGACCCTCGGTCCAGTGCTCCACAGTATCTCTGAATGAGTTCTGGGTAACTGCGATGCTCTCCAGCAGCGCCTTGTCAGCCTTGACCTTCTCCGACAAGGTCTTCTCCCGCTCCTTGGCGTCGTCCAGCGTCTGCGTCAGCGTGGCCAGCTTCAACTCCAGGTCTGCATTGGAATCCTTGGTGGCGCTGAGCTCCTTGCCCCTCTCAGCAAGAAGACCTTGCAGCTCACCGTGGGCGGCAGCATCCTTCTCACGCTTACGCTTGAGCGCGGAAAGCTCCTCGCCGCTCTTCCCGATGTTGGCCTCCAGCTGCGCCACCTTCTCCTCCAGCTCTTTCTTGGCGGCCTCTGCGGTTGCGGCAGCGTCCTTTGCTTCCTTGAGCGCCCCGCCAAGTGCTTGCTCGCGCTCGGCGAGCTCCTCCTCGTAGCTGTCGAGGTTGGCCTTCCGCTGCACCAATTCGCCTTCTCGCGCGGACTGCTTCTCGGCGGCCAGCCTTTGTTCCTCCTCAGCTTCGGCCTTCTCGAGAAGGAAGGCCGTGCGCTCCTCGGCGAGTCGCTCCCGCTCCTGTGCCACGGACCGGAGAGCTTCTTGATTGTGGCCCCGGAGCTCCTCCACGCGCTTCTCCATATCAACTACCGCCTTCGCGACAAGCGCTTCCCGGGAAGCCAGCTTGGCTTGCCGTGCGCGGTAGGGTGACAGCAGCTTCCGCAGCAGCTGCTCCTCCTCAGGCTCGCCACTGCTGCTGCTGGGCGCGTCGACCAACGACAGTCCAGTGGAGGCGAGCACCTCCTCATCGAAAGTTTCCCCCTCGACCGGCGCCCTGGAGCTCGACGCCCAGGGTAGCTTGATGAAGATATCGTCGCCGGCCTTCAAGTAGGCGCCGGGCTGGGGCTCCTCGGAGCCCGGCTCCACAGCAGCGGCAGAGGGATCGGCGGTCGGCGCAGCGCCTGGCGCTCCTGCGGCCTCAGGGTCGTCAGTGCGATCGCCCGACTCCTCACCGGCTTCTGCGGCGGCAGCCTTGGCGGCCTCCTCGCTGGCAGTCTCATCAGCACCGGCCCCTTCTTCGTTGGCGGCGGCGTTGTCAGTGCTGCCATGCGCGCCTTCCTCGCCGGCGCCCTCTGTCTCCATTGGCTCAGCAGCAGATAGGTCTGAAGAACGAAGAAGGGAGAAAAATCAATCAAAAATCCAAGAGAAGAAAATCAAAAGAAGAAGAACCCAAGGGAAAGTTTTTGGACAAGTGAATTACCTGTGCCAAGATCTGCAGTTGCAGTCTCGGCCGCCGCAGGATCGACGGTGCTGTCCCTTGCTGGAGAACTGCCTCTTGCCGGAGAGTTCTCCCTTGCCGGAGAGCGCTCCCTTGCCGGGGACTCCTCCCTTGGCGGCATAGTCGAAGCAGATGGCACTTCGGGACCAGCTTCCGGCGCTCCTGATGTGGATGCTCTGCTCCTACACAAATCAACAAGCAAGATATCAACAAAGGAAAAAGCACTCATGCGCGCCTGACAGCAGAAAGCTAACGATGAACTTACGCTGGGGGCTGCGGTGGGGGCTGCTTTGAGGAGTGGTTGCCGGGTCCATCAAGGTGGTCTCGGACCCGCCCCCTGCTGACACGGTGGGGTCATCTTCGATGACAATCACCGCGGCCTTGGCCCTCTTCGCCGCTCTCTAGGCCAGCGTCCTGAAAAAAAAGGAGTTCAGATTGAAGCAAGTCAGATACAAGATAAAACGGCAAGATTGAAGAACTACAAGAGCACCAAAGAAACTTACTCTTCTTCCTCCTCGTCGGAGCTGAGCGCGGAAAGATCGAAGTCCGGCTCCCCTCCGGTGCGGCGAGGCGGAGGAGTAGGATCCCTTGCCCGCTTGGCGGGGGCGGGGGCGGTGGCCCGAGAAGATCCCGCTCCAGTTGTCGCTGCTGCGTGAGGCGCTCCCGCGGCAACATTGCTTGCCGCGGTAGAGCGTGTCACACAGCTCGGCGGCTGTTGACCCGGCTGCCGCCCCGCTACGTCCGCGGCCCTGCGAAGACGCCTTCTTGGCGGGGCCGAGGGCTCCGCCTGCGGCAAGCTTTCTGAAGGCTCGGGCTCTTCCTCGCCGGCCTCGCTCAGCTCAGCTTCAGAGCCGGCAAGCTCTTCCTCGCCAATGAACTCCGCGCGCTCGGCGAGGTTTGCCGCCTCTGCCGCCTCTGCCGCCTCCGCCTCCTCCACAGTGAACCCGAACGCGCCCGCGGCAGCTGCGGCCGCAACCTCTTCCGCCCTAGCAGCGATGCGCTGCAGCTCCTCGTCGGTGGTGTCACGGGTGAGGCTCTTCTGCTCGTCAGTGCGGACCGGCAATTCTTCCAAGTTGTCGAAGAACGCCTACAACGCCTACAGTGAGCCCGGCAAGCCTGAGGCGAAGGATCCTAGTGATGGCGATCTTCAGCCTCTTGTCTTCCAGGGCCACATTGCTCCAGTCATTGCCGCGCACTATTGGAGCTTGGCGCACGGCGGTGAAGGGCTGCGGATTCTCCTCGACGATCCAGCACCACTCCGCTCTCCACTCCTCCCACTTGCTGCGGAGCTCACCCTCCAAGTACGCCTCCTTCTTGCCGACTCTCGAGATCCAGGCGATCCCTCCGGTAAGGGGCTCTCCTCTCTCTACCCGAGGCATGAAGAAGTGGCGGAAAAGGGCAACATTGGGGTGGACTCCGACAGAGTTTTCGCACAAATGTGCGAAAACTGCCATGGTCAGAACGGCGTTGGGGGTGAAATCAAGGAGGCGGAGGCCGTAGGTGTTCATGATATCGCAGAAGAACTCCGAGAAGGGCGGGCAGAGCCCGCAATAGAAGAACAGCGCGAAGAATGGGTACCCGTTTGGAGCCAGTTCCGAAGCAGCGGCCGAGAGTACCCTCGTGCGCGGATGCGCACGCGTCTCCGTCGCCCAAAAGAGGTAGAAGTACTCCCTCAGCTCCTTCGCGCCGAGCTGGGGGGAGAAGATCGCCCGCTCCTTCCGCAGCGCCGCGAGCCGCTGCGCCTCGACCGACTTCACGCCCTTTCCCTTGTCGGCTTTCGGAGCCATGGCGGAGGTGGTGGGGGAGGTCGATGGCGTTGGTGATGCTGGTGGCAATGGGGGGCGGAGCGCTGCTCTCTCTGCTTCGGGAAGAAGGGGGGGGGGAATGGCGGAGGTTCGTGAAGATGGAGTAGTAGCAACCAGCAAGGGGGAACGAACTGCCCCTGTTTCCTCTGCTTATAAAGAGGGACGGGGCGGACATTTCGCCCTTCCGAATAAAGAACCACCCACGATCTCTCCCACGACACCGCATTCAACGCGTGCCGTTAGGGGAGAGCGCGGTGGATACGGAGCGAGATTCGGCGTGGCCCAGTCCGTGTGTGCCCGTGCCCTGTCTTGGGCCTGGCCCAACAGCGCTCGGCACCGTGTCTGGCCCAGGCCCGGGGGCTCCTGTCGGTGTACTAGAATAGGGGTACCCTAGTACCCCGAACTTGTGCACGGGCAGTTGCAGCACCCCGCGGCAAGGCTTGCCGGGCGAACGCCAAGATCCTCCGTGGTTCCCTTGGAGCCATTCAAGAACAAAGTATTTAAGCTCAGGAGACAAGGCCCCGGCAAGAGGAGCTTGCCGGGAAGGCCAACCAAGGCACTCCAAGGAACTTGCCGCGACGCGCCACGTGCTCTGGCAAGGCAACAAGGCCCCGGCAAGAGGAGCTTGCCGGGAAGACCAACCAAGGTACCTTGAGGCCCGGTGAGCGACAAGCTTCCGGACCCGACAAGATAACAGCAGCGGCAAGGTGCTTGCCGCGGCAGGCGGCCACTCTGTGCCCACGCTCCAGCGCATCCACCAACGTGTCGCTCTGGGGGCCTCTCCAGGCGCGCGTGGCGGGAGGCTGTGCAGCCAGCGGTGCGCAGGGGCATGCGAAGCTGACAAGATCGCCATTGTGGCGAACGGTGGCGCCCCTAACTGTCCTTTTCTGCACTGTTTGGGCGACTCAGACGGGCATTTAATGCCCTTGTCCCCTGCCGTCAGGGTTAGGTAGGGTGCACTGTACAAGTAACTGTACCAACCACCTCACTTTTTACATTTGTACCCTTCTCTGCGTTGCCACCTGTCGGTGCCCCTTTAGCGTATAAAAGGAGGCCCATGCGCAATGTAGAGGGGGTTCGACTGGTTGGACAGGTTCGACTGGTTCGGACCCCAGAAAAACACTATGCTCTCTCTCTGGAGCAAGAACTCAAGATAATCAAACAAGCAGCAGTAGGAGTGTTATCTCTCCGGAGAGCTCCGAAGCTGGGTAAACTGCTCGTGTGCTTCGCCTCGATCTGCTCTTCGTGTGATCTCCGCCCCCCGCCGAACCGAAAGGGGCTCTGTCCGCCGGCCCCATAGGTGTTCGTGGATCAGTTTCCCCGACACATGATGATTGTCTTGAGATATGGAGATGGTGATATTAGAGTCATGCTAGTTGAGTAGTTGTGACTTTGAGAAATACTTGTTCTAAAGTTTGTGATTTCCGTATCTTGCACGTATGGTGAACCGTTATGTGATGAAGTCGGAGCATAATTTATTTATTGATTGTCTTCCTTATGAGTGGTGGTCGGGGACGAGCGATGGTCTTTTCCTACCAATCTACTCCCCTAGGAGCATGCACATAGTATTTTGTTTCAATAACTAATAGATTTTTGCAATAAGTATGTGAGTTCTTTATGATTAATGTTGAGTCCATGGATTATACACACTCTCACCCTTCCACCATTGCTAGCCTCTCTAGTACCGCGCAATTTTCGCCGGTACCATAAACCCACCATATACCTTCCGCAAAACAGCCACCATACATACCTATTATGGCATTTCCATAGCCATTCCGAGATATATTGCCATGCAACTTTCCACCGTTCCGTTTATGACACGCTTCATCATTGTCATATTGCTTTGCATGATCATGTAGTTGACATCGTATTTGTGGCAAAGCCACCGTTCATAATTCTTTCATACATGTCACTCATGAGTCATTGCATATCCTGGTACACCGCCGGAGGGATTCACATAGAGTCATATTTTGTTCTAAGAATTGAGTTGTAATTCTTGAGTTGTAAGTAAATAAAGTGTGATGGTCATCATTATTAGAGCATTGTCCCAAGTGAGGAAAGTATGATGGAGACTATGATTCCCCCACAAGTCGGGATGAGACTCCAGACTAAAAAAGAGGCTAAAAAAGAGAAGAAGGCCCAAATAAAAAATGAGAGAAAAAGAGAGAAGGGACAATGTTACTATCCTTTTTCCACACTTGTGCTTCAAAGTAGCACCAGATCTTCATGATAGAGAGTCTCTTATGTTATCACTTTCATATACTAGTGGGAATTTTACATTATAGAACTTGGCTTGTATATTTCAATGATGGGCTTCCTCAAAATGCCTTAGGTCTTCATGAGCAAGCAAGTTGGATGCGCACCTACTTAGTTTATTTTTGAGCTTTCATACACTTATAGCTCTAGTGCATCTGTTGCATGGCAATCCCTACTCACTCACATTGATATTTGTTGATGGGCATCTCCATAGCCCATTAACACGCCTAGTTGATGTGAGACTATCTTCTACCTTTTTGTCTTCTCCACAACCACCATTCTATTCCACATATAGTGCTATGTCCATGGCTCACGCTCATGTATTGCGTGAAGATTGAAAAAGTTTGAGAACATCAAAAGTATGAAACAATTGCTTAGCTTGTCATCGGGGTTGTGCATGATTTAAATACTTTGTGTGGTGAAGATAGAGCATAGCCAGACTATATGATTTTGAAGGGATAACTTTCTTTGGTCATGTTATTTTGAGAAGACATAATTGCTTAGTTAGTATTCTCGAAGTATTATTATTTATATGTCAATATTAGAGTTTTGTCTTGAATCTTTTCGATCTGAATATTCATGCCACAATAAAGAGAATTACATTGAGAATTATGTTAGGTAGCATTCCACCTCAAAAATTCTGTTTTTATCATTTACCTACTCGAGGACAAGCAGGAATTAAGCTTGGGGATGCTTGATACGTCTCCAACTTATGTATAATTTTTGATTGTTCCACGCTATCATATTATCTGTTTTGGATGTTAATGGGCTTTATTTTACACTTATATATTATTTTTGGGACTAACCTACTAACCCAAGGCCCAGTGCAAATTGCTGTTTTTTGCCTATTTTAGTGTTCCGCAGAAAGGGAATATCAAACGGAATCCAATGAAACCTTCGGGAGAGCTATTTTTCGAACAAACGTGATCTAGAGGACTTGGAGTGGACGTCAATAAAAAAACGAGGAGTCCATGAGGCAGGGGGGCACGCCTACCCCCTGGGCGCGCCCTCCCTCCTCGTGGGCCCCTTGTGGCTCAACCGACATACTTCTTCCTCATATATATATTCATATACCTCCAAAACATCGAGGAGCACCACAGAACCCTATTTCCACCGCCGCAACCTTCTGTACCCAAGAGATCCCATCTTGGGGCCTTTTCTGGAGCTCCGTCGAAGGGGGCATCAATCACGGAGGGCCTCTACATCAACTCCATGGCCTCTCCGGTGATGTGTGAGTAGTTTACTTCAGACCTTCGGGTCCATAGTTATTAGCTAGATGGCTTCTTCTCTCTCTTTGGATCTCAATACAAAGTTCTCCTTGATCTTTGTCGTGGAATTGTCACGGCAGATGTCCTAGCAAAAGGACTTAGTCGTAGGGCCATCGCAATTAGGAAGCTTAAAGGGGTTAATCGGGACAAAGGACACGAGAGGTTTTATACTAGTTCGGCCCCTTACGATGAAGGTAAAAGCCTATGTCTAGTTGTGTTGATATTAGTGGGGTTTCGATCACCAAGGGGCTAGTTCGCCGGCTTGGTTATGATCTCTTGTTTCTCGCCCTATGCCACCACCGGGACGTCCCCTTATATACACGGGTTGACGCCTGGTGGCCTACAGAGTCCCGGCCGGCTCATAAATTGTGTCCGGCTCGGTTACTTCTTTTACATTCCTTTCCTTACAAGTCGTTCCTTACATATGGCGGTTTACAATATTGGGCCTTAAGCCGCCGCTAGGCCTTTAGGCCTTCTATAAGGTTTAATAACCTATCGCCTTGAATGTCTATTGGGCTTCCTCTTTGACCCGCCATTGGGGCTGACCCGGCCCCTCCTGGGCGGATCATAACTGATAGCTATATCCCCAACATTAGGCCCCAGGTTGATTTGAACTTCGTTCTTGTCAATCTTCAATACTCAAAAAAAATCCACCTATTACTGTTTTGCGAAAGCTTTGTAACCCGCCATGATGTCACCTCCTGATTTTTTGGGAACCCGCCATCATGTCATCTTTTAACGGATCTTTATCTTTAATGCCTTCCGAAAATCGGGGCGCCTGGGTAGCCGGATAATCATGTTTTGGTCTCCTCGTTTTTCTTGCCCACTTATCACTCTTCTCCTTATAAATAGGCACGACTAACCTTTCTTGATTCTCCCCCTTTTCCATCGTCTTCTTCCTCTCTCGCAACCCTTCTATCGCTCGAGCTCCGCCCCCGCCGCAGCGCTCATCGTCGTCCTCAACCTCGGCCGCTGCATCACCCTGAACTGTCCAGAGAAACGGTGACGACCCTCCGCAACATATCCGCATCCGTAAGTTCTTGCCTTCTCACACCTTTAGATCCGCATTAGGGTTTGCGAGTTCATCGGTGTTCTTCGCTGTTCATCATGAATCTTCTGGTAGTTCTTCTTTCATAGCCTCTCTTGATCAAAAAGGAACACCTAACTTGTGCGGTAGTGGTTTTACACCCATTTTAGATGTTAGTAGATCCCTTTCCTTTGCACAGATACCTTCTTAGAGCTGATGAACTCATCTGGGCTATATTTTTAGGTATAGGAAATTTTTAAGTTTGAACGGCCATTTGATCCATAGTAATATCCAGAAGTTAAGAAACCTGTTTGTCTCCATACTTAACCAATTCTGCCGCTGGTATTTCTCAAATGTCTGTAGTCATGGCGGCTTACCGTGCCGGCTAACTTTTCCTTATATGACATTAGCCCTTATTTAAGCCGCCATTACTCCCCTGTACCATTATCACGTAATTTAACCATTATCATTGAATTGAACCGGCATGTTGCTTTCCTTTTAGTTCGTTTTTGAACATCATGCTATCCAAAGCGCCGATTGTCTGCAACTAGGTTCCCTCAACAGTCACTGAGGACACTCTGAAGGATTTCTTTACCATAGGTTTTTTGCCAGGGAAGAATATTATGTCCTACCGTGCGCCTGACCCGGAGGAGGAACGGCCCAATCCAAAAGATGGTGAAGTTATCATCTTTTCTGATCACATGAACTGTGGCTTTTCCCCACCCAGCTCAAAGTTCTTCAGAGATGTCCTCATTTTTTCAAACTCCACCCTCAAGACCTCGGGCCTAATTCCATATCCAATATCTACAACTTCCAAGTTCTGTGCGAGGTGTACCTTCAAGAAGAACCGACTGTAGAACTCTTTAGAGAGTATTTTGATCTGAACCGTCAGAATGAGTGCACCAATGGCCTTAGCCTGGAACTTGGAGGTATCTCAATTCAGTGTCGACAAGGCGCCGTCTTCCCCCTTATAGTCTTGCCAAGTCATCTCAAGGACTGGAATCAGACTTCATTTTATTGTCAAGACACTTCACCAGCAAATGAGCATCCACTGCCGGGTTACCGCTCAAAGCGTCTTGACTCCAAATTTGCACTCCCTGACAAACTCACTGCTACTGAACGCAAGAAGCTGATACCATCCATTAAAAGGATTAATGCTTTATTGGGGAACGACTTAACCGGAGTTGACTTCACCCGTTGCTGGCTTGCGTGGTGGGTCATCCCTCTAAGCCGTCGATCAAAATTGATGTACGAGTATGGTGGAGGCCCAGATGACTCTCTTCGTCACAGCTCCGTTCAATTAACTGAAGAAGATATTATTTTAGTGTCAACCCTTTTGGTGAACGGAAAATACGAAGACTGTAGTAAAGTCGGGTTAAACCCCTTCTGCAAGCTTAACCCGGTGCCAGAGGTAAAGAAACTCCGGTCTCTCTCCTTTGTATTTTTCCCAGCCATATTGTTTCTTAATACTTGCATGACCTTTCATCTTTTTTTTACTTGTTTACAGGCCAAATCTGATTTCTAGAAAGCCAAATATGACCACGAAGCTGCCAAGAAGGCGAGAGTCGCCGCCATAAACGCCAAGAAGACGACCCGGAGATCTGAAAAGAAGAAGAAGAGCACCGCTGAAGACCTGATGAAGCTTGACGATACTTATGAGTCGAAGGTAGCCCTTGACTCCCCTGGCCAACTTTTTAATAATCTTATTAACATTGATCATTACCAGGACGAAACTGAGGCTAGTCAGGCCGTGGAAGAAGATGTAACTATTTCCTCTGACTCAGCCCATTTGCCAAGACAGAAACTTCGAGTCGTAACCCGGAAAGTAAGGTTTTCACACCCTTTGGCTTATTTGGACCCTCACTTTATTTTGAAAAAGCAGCAACATGAGAGCCGACGTCAAGCCCTGACCGAAGATGAACCGCCTATTGTTCTTCAACAAACTCCTCAAAAGCGCCGGAATGATGTTTACTTCTTTGTCTTCGACTTTCTGTTTAATGGATCCTTTCCCTTGCATTACTTAACTTTATTTTATCTTTGCAGGAGGTGTCTTGCTCTTCTGGCGACTCGTCTCAGACCCAATTTCCGGCCTTCAAGACTGCCCCTGGGTAAGGAAAAAATCCTCTTTCCTCCGTGTTTTTCAAACTGTATCTTTTTACTGACAGTCCTATAACATTTCTCTTAGTGGTCAAGATAAGTCCAAGAAGGCAAAGGTAACTAAGCTGATGGAAGACCCGCCAGTTCCTACCCCTGAACCGGTCATGCCATCTTCTCTTCCATTAACTGAAGCTCCAGAAGACCCGCCTGTCAACACAGAAGTAAATCCTCTTGAGCCGTCGATTGACGATACCACCGTTAACCCTTCTGCCACTAGACCATCCAGCTCGGCTAACCCGCCATCATCGTCTGCTCAAGACGTTCTGATCACTGGAGCCGATTCATTGAGCCGGGGAATCCCACCGTGTTGGCTCATCATACTATGAAACAAGAGGTGCTAGAGAAACAAAAAGTGCATTTTGATATTTCACATTATGACCATATGAATGCCAACGACATATTATCCGGCTATCTCAGCCATGTGCACTCCAGCCGTGACTCAGAGATCGAAATGGTCAAGCAGTTGCAACTAAAGTACAAGGTATGTTCTTCCGACTTACTTATATTCTGCCAGCCCCAAGTCACCAGATTATGAGAAAACCGGAATGATCTGTAGACTTTATGATATAGGCTTAGACTTTACCTTTAGATTTTTCTGGAGTCCAATAAAATAGAACAAAGCTTCACCTATATTCCCCAAGGGCTGGTTCATTTGACCATAAATGAGCCGGTTCTTTGAATTTTCATAACCGTCTTGTACCGAACTCAAGAAATTCTGTAGTCCGGCTTACCCTTGAGATACTTGCTGAATATCATACATTAGACCCCAAGTGCCAGGTGCTGTTACTTTGTAAAGTACTTGGGACTTGAAGTATAGTAGAGTCATAAGAATTTGTTTTGGCTTACATTAGCCCCCAAGTGTCAAGTGGTTTTGCAGTGCAAAGGCACTTGAGACTTGAATCTTGAATTTTGAGCTTTGATACACCTGTATATGTTTTGCAGAACGCCCTATCTGAATTGGGTTCGCAATTGACGAACGCCAAGACCCGACTAGCGGATCAGGAGGTAGAAATCAAGGCTGCCGACTCCAAGCTTCAATTAAGTCTTGCTGAGACGGAAAAACTAAAAAACAGCTTGACTGCCAAGAAGAAAACTGGGCTGAAGAGAAAACACGTCTAACACAACGCGCCGAAAAGGCGGAAGCAGCTCTTGAGGAAGTTACTACAGAGCTGACCGGTTTAAAGAACCGGGTATCTCAAATGGCATCTGCCATCTTTGGTAAGCCATCTGTAATGACCTTTTGTACCTTATGCTGACCCGGAATATAAACCGCTGGCTGACCCTTTGTTTACAAAACATGTGCAGGCCCACGAAGCAAGAATCTGAGCCAAGACAACATGATTAAACTGAAGGTGGTGTATACCTTAGTAGAGCAATTGTACACTGGCGCACAACGAGCAGTTGCCACTATTGCTCCTGCCAATCAAGGACCCAACCGGCTTAGTGATGTCTTAAAAAAGCTATCAATCTTACCTGCTAGGTTCCAAGAAGTTAAGCGATCATGTGCCGGAGCCGGAGCTTTGACTGCCCTGAGCCGCTCCAAGGCTTGGGTGCCAGATCTAGACCAGGCGGATGTAGCCAGAGGATACCCCACGGTAAAGGAAGATGGGTCTCTGTTTGAACAGGATGACTTTGTTGCTTGCGTGAGGGAGGTGCGACCTCAGGCCACCATTCTCGGAGGTGAAACAAATATCGATAAATACCAGCCGGGTTTTGATTTGGACAATAAGAAGATGGCGACTCCCTCCTACAAGGTGACCGACCTTATCCCGCCGGTTCGTCAACATACATTTGCTCCGGATGTTGATCCAGCCAGCTTGATTGATGACGAAGCAGAATTTATTGCCGTGAACGGTTTTGACTGGTCAAAACCTAGCTTCCAATCAGAAGAAGGCGGCGAGCCGGCGAGGGAGGAGTGAAGATCATCTTCATGAGTTTTTTAAAAGCCTTGTAATAGATTAGCTGTGAAAACACTGCATAATTTGCCTATGCCATCGCGCATAAGACACTGTGTATGATTCTATGTTTTGCTGATGTAAATATATGCATCATATTTATGGTTGTCCCCACAATATTTCCGCTCTATTACTGTAGATAAAAAAGGAAAAAACTGGCTTGGCGGCTTAGTACCGAATGGGTCAGAACACCCGGTTTACAGCCAATATTTTATCATAGTAGAAAACAGAACCAGACGTAAAAAGAAAACAAGGTTGAAATAACCTTTGATTAATACAGAAGGAACTGTTCATAGCCATACCTGTATCTTTGACCTCCGGACCACCGGTTTATATGACCCGGGTGATGAGGTTGATAATCAAGTCTTCGCGAGAAGCCAATGCTTCTAAATACCTAATGATTATCATGCCCTGGCGGCTTGTTGTCAAATAGTCAAGCAGGTGAAAAGACCATGACTGATTATTTTGAAATTGAGACAACAAAAAACCAATAAGACAAATAACAGATGGTAACCAAAATTAGCCTTGTAACTAAAGATTGGGGGTTTTTTGATTCGAATACAACCAGTAAACCAGACCAAAGGGGTTAAGCTAAGATTCGAATATGATCATATAGCCCACAGTGGCTTTGGCGTTGCGCCGATCAAAAGGGTACCGACAGCTATGTTCTCTTTGGTTCGAATACGACATATGTTTGAACAGGAAGCCCCCAAATGACCTTGAGAGATTTTTAACGACCCTGATTTGAATACGATCCAAGTCGGACCCAAAAGGGGTTAAGCTGTGATTCGAATACGATTAAGATGCCCCCTAGTGAGTTTGGCTTTGAGCCGATCAAGAGGGTTACGGCAGCTATGTTCTCTTTGGTTCGAATACGACCTATGTTTGGACAGGAAGCCCCCAAGTGACCTTGAGAGTTTGCATCTAGATTCGAATATGATCATAAGCCGGACCAAAAAAGGTTAGATTTGATTCAAATATGATAAGCTCCTTAATAGTCATTTGAAAATAGTAGTAAAGAATAGTAAAGATGTATAATCTTTGAAAAGAAAAGAGACCTGTGGTCCTGCTTTATTACTTATCATAGTAACCTCAAAATATGTACATGATGAGAGCCGGTGTCTCAGGTGTAGTATGGCCGAAGTTGAGCAATGTTCCACGGCCGGCGGGTCTCATCTTCCGACTTACGTGAGTCTTTGTGCTCTCGAACGTCAATGAGGTAATATGACCCGTTGTTTAAGTTCTTGCTGACCATAAAGGGTCCTTCCCAAGGTGGGGATAGCTTGTGTGCATCTGACAGATCCTGGATGAGCCGAAGCACCAGGTCACCTTCTTGAGAAGTCCTGGACTTAACCCGGCGGCTGTGATAACGGTGCAGATCCTATTGATAAATTGCTGATCGAGCCGCTGCTAAGTCTCTTTCCTCATCTAACAAATCAAGTGCATCCTGTCTGGCTTGTTCATTGTTAGCTTCAACATAAGCCGCCACACGGGGTGAGTCATGACGGATGTCACTAGGCAACACCGCTTCCGCTCCATAAACCATGAAGAAAGGTGTATAACCTATAGACCTGTTAGGGCTGGTGTTGATACTCCACAACATCAAGGGTAAATACTCTACCCAACAACCCGGCATTCGCTGCAAGGGAACCATAAGCTGGGGCTTGAGACCTTTTAAGATTTCTTGATTTGCTCTCTCAGCCTGACCATTGGATTGAGGATGGGCTACAGAAGAAACATCAAGCCAGATATGCTCGCGCTGACAGAATTCCTCCATAGCCCCTTGGGATAGATTAGTTCCATTGTCAGTGATAATGCTGTATGGAAAACCAAAATGGAAAATCACCTTTTTCATGAACTGAACCACTGTGGCCACATCACACTTACTCACTGGTTCTGCCTCAACCCACTTTGTGAATTTGTCAACTGCCACTAAAAGATGTGTCTTTTTATCCTTAGACCTTTTGAAAGGTCCAACCATGTCAAGCCCCCAAACCACAAACGGCCAAGTGATGGGAATCATCCGCAGCTCTTGAGCTGGCACATGTGCTCGTTGTGCGAATTTTTGACATCCATCACATCTACTGACCAGATCTTCTGCATCAGCGTGAGCCGTCAACCAGTAAAAACCAGGACGAAAAGCTTTGGCCACCAGAGATTTTGACCCCGCATGATGACCACAATCGCCTTCATGGATCTCACAAAGTATTTATTGGCCTTCTTCAGGGGAAACACACCGTTGAAACGCTCCAGAGACGCTGCGATGGTATAGTTCTCCGTCAGAAATTGTCATTGACTTAAACCGCTGGGTTATCTGTCGAGCCAGGGTCTCATGCGCTGGCAGCTCGCCCCGGGTCATGTAAGCCAAGAACGGCACTGTCCAATCTAGGATGACATGAAGAGCCGCCACAGCTTCTGCTTCAGAGGTTCAAAATGGCAATTTTTCTCCAACATTAAGACTGCCGAGCCGGCATCCATCTTATCAGATGAATGAATTATCTCATTGACCCGGCGCACCCAATGGGTTGTGGACTCACCTTCCTCTTGTTTACAATTAGTCAGGTCCACGATTGACATAGGTCTGAATGAACCGGGCCTTTAACTCCGCCCATGAGCCGATGGAATTGGGGGGCAACCCTTTTAGCCAAGTACGAGCCGTTCCATCCAACATCATGGTGAAATACTTAGCCATTGCCGCGTCGCTGACCTCCAATAGCTCCATGGCCATCTCATAGCTCTCGATCCAGGCCCCAGGCTGCAAATCGGCCGTGTAATTAGGCACCTTACGAGGCCCCTTGAAGTCCTTTGGAAAACGCTCATTACATATGGCCGGCACCAGGAAAGGGACACCTGCGGTTCTTGTGGCCACTCCTGCCTCAACCGAGGTTGCTGGATAAGCCAAAAACGTCTGATGAGCCACCTGCTCCGCCGCCAGTTGAACCGCTCGCTCAGCCTCTTGTTGGATCCTCTCCTGATCCGCCAAGTTAAGGGCTCCAGCCTATACCGGCTCATGCCTGCACGGCCAGTTGTGGCGTTGAGCATTGCTTGACATGTCAGCTGAGTCCATATGCCTATTGTAGCTTGGGCTCTGGCTCGGGCGAGGGGTTGAATGGATCCTGTCTCGTCTGTAAGAGTACGCATCCTGCTACGCCAGAGCTGTTTGAAGAAGTTCTCTCACTCTTCGTGTTTCGACCGCCGTCGGAGAATCGCCCTCCATCGGGAGAGCCGCCAAATGATCCAACGCAGCAATGAGGTTTTCCAAGGGATTGGAGAAGTGACCCGGTGGTGTTGGCACATAATGAGGCAGAGCGGTATGTACGCGAGGTGGTTCCATGGCGTGCGGCTGAACCGGTGCCCCGGGTGTCGTGATCCGATTTGCCTCCGGCGAGTTACTTGTCCCGGCCCCGGGTTTATGGAAAATGTTCCTAGGATCGAGCGTCAAAGGTAGATGTGATTGGGTCTTCTGATGCCTTCTTCTCATGACCTCGTTTGACGCGTTCAGATCCACCGAGAGCCGGAAGGTCTCTGCTTGAAGCTGTTGAGCACGAGCATCCAAAGCTGCCCGCTCCGCTGCCATCCTGACCTCTTCTACTGCTAAATTTTCTTTAGCTTGTACCATCTCTTCACGTACGTGCGCCACCTCTGTGTCATGCTGAGCTTTATCCGTCGGGTCTACCACAGCAGTCAACAGGGTCGTCGGTTTATCCATGAGGTCCATCAGAATCTGAGCCGGGGGGCGCGGGGTCTCCTGACCCGGCTGCGGCCGACCCGGTGGTTGTTGCCGCCGCTGCTGTGGAGTTCTGCCCCGGCTGTGTTCCTGCCATGAAGACTCCGACCCAATTCGGCGGCTCAAGGGGGTCCAGAATACTGCTGCCATCGGAACAGCCCCCGAGCATGCCATCCTACAACCGATACAAAGAATCCGTCTCACCTGTTGATGATGTGGCGTTAGAACGGGCGGCCGTCTCACCGCCATCCACTGATTCTTCAGAGTATTCACCGTCGTGGATGCAACCTACAAAGGCATGCTTCACGACGGATTGAACACGGGTGGACCTCGCGCGCTGAGCCATTTCGACGAGGTTGGTGTGGACATCCGGCTTAGGGCCCGAATCGCCGATCCGACTGATGAAGACGTGAATTCCGCCGAAGGGGACCCGGTACCCGTACTCAATTGAGCCGGCCTCGGGGCCCCGACCTTCGTCGTCAATGTAGATCTTGCCCCGACGACTCTTGGTCATCCGGCCCACAGCGTATCCCTTGAACCCTTCGAAGTTGCCCTTCAAGAACTCAAACCCACCATGCGCTGGCCCCACGGTGGGCGCCAACTGTCGTGGAATTGTCATGACAGATGTCCTAGCAAAAGGACTTAGTCGTAGGGCCATCGCAACTAGGAAGCTTAAAGGGGTTAATCGGGACGAAGGACACGAGAGGTTTTATACTAGTTCGGCCCCTTACGATGAAGGTAAAATCCTATGTCTAGTTGTGTTGATATTACTGGGGTTTTGATCACCAAGGGGCTAGTTCGTCAGCTTGGTTATTGATCTCTTGTTTCTCGCCCTAATCCACCACCGGGTCGTCCCCTTATATACACGAGTTGATGCCTGGTGGCCTACAGAGTCCCGGCCGGCTCATAAATTGTGTCTGGCTCGGTGACTTCTTTTACATTCCTTTCCTTACAAGTCTTTCCTTACATACAGCGGTTTACAATATTGGGCCTTAAGCCGCCGCTAGGCCTTTAGGCCTTCTATAAGGTTTAATAACCTATCGCCTTGAATATCTATTGGGCTTCCTCTGTGACCCGCCATTGGGGCTGACCCGGCCCCTCCTGGGCGGGTCATAACTGATAGCTATATCCCCACCAATCTTCTTGGAGATCTATTTGATGTAACTCTTTTTGTGGTGTGTTTGTCGAGATTCGATGAATTGTGGGTTTATGATCACGTCTATCTATGAACAATATTTGATTCTTCTCTGAAATCTTTTATGTATGATTGGTTTATATTTGCAAGTCTGTTCGAATTATCAGTTTGGTTTGGCCTACAAGGTTGATCTTTCTTGCAATGGGAGAAGTGCTTAGCTTTGGGTTCAATCTTGCGGTGCTCGATCCCAGTGACAAAAAGGGAAAGGACATGTATTGTATTGTTGTCATCGAGGATAAAAAGATGGGGTTTATATCATATTGCTTGAGTTTATCCCTCTACATCATGTCATCTTGCCTAATGCGTTACTCTGTTCTTATGAACTTAATACTCTAGAAGCATGCTGGATAGCGGTCGATGTGTGGAGTAATAGTAGTAGATGCAGGCAGGAGTCGGTCTACTTGTCACGAACGTGATGCCTATATACATGATCATGCCTAGATATTCTCACAATTATTCGCTTTTCTGTCAATTGCTCGACAGTAATTCGTTCACCCACCGTAATACTTATGCTATCTTGAGAGAAGCCACTAGTGAAACCTATGCCCCTGTGTCTATTCTCCATTATATTAATCTTCCATCAACAAGCTATTTCTATTACCTTTTATTTTGCAATCTTTACTTTTACTCTTTATCATAAAAATACCAAAAATGTTATCTTATCATCTCTATCAGATCTCACTCTCGTAAGTGACCGTGAAGGGATTGACAACCCCTTTATCGCGTTGATTGCGAGGTTCTTATTTGTTTGTGTAGGTACAAGGGACTTGCGTGTGGCCTCCTACTGGATGGATACCTTGGTTCTCAAAAACTGAGGGAAATACTTACGCTACTTTGCTGCATCACCCTTTCCTCTTCAAGGGAAACCAACGCAGTTCTCAAGAGGTAGCAGTGGGATATGAACAACTTACTTTAGATCTGGATGACCATGTTGAGAAATATGGTTGTACCTTTTTGGGATAGATGTTTTTCCTTGCAATATTAGGAATTCCTTTGTACTGCATGGAGAAGAGGCATCAATATATCGAGGGAGATAGAGATTGTTAAACAAGTTATCAATAGGCTATTAAACATGGAAATTGCCATTCTGGGTGTGGAGTATTTGGAAGATATGTTATGGCAACATTTTGATAATGTATTTGCAAACTTTTATTGATGGGGAATTCAGGTTGTTCACCCCTACAAGTAAAACATAATCCAGGATATCCATTTGCTTTTCTACATGGTTATGTTGTTGTGGAGTGTATTCTTTCCCCCAACTCGAAATTTGATTCCATTTTAGCAAAAGAGTACCCTAATAAGGAAAGTTTCCACTTTACTATAATCATGAAATCATTAGTTTTAAAATTTTAGCCATATATTCCTGCAGCAACGCGCGAGGAATTGTCTAGTTCTTATAGTTCATCTCCTTCAAAATCAATTAGTTTTTATGAAAGAGCTAATCTATTTTAAGATTCATGGAATTGTGCATTGTAAAGCATAAAGTTAAAAATAATAATGGCAATTCATATAGAAAAAAAATTGGGCAATTATGATACGGAAGATTCTAGAACAAAGGAGAAGTGCTTGTGTTTTGAGGTTTGTGCATTATGCTTAAGTTCAACCATGTAGTCTTCTAGATTGTACATGTGGGAAAATCTGGTGGAATGTAGATGATATCCAATGGCCAGTAGTGCTTGGATTTGCCATCTCTGCATCGTCGGATTGGCTTCATCCAATGACCATCTTTCAAAGTTATTCACACACTATATAGGGGGTATAGATATAGATATGTGATACGAAAGCCACCCATCATCTCTAATTTCAATAGTGTGTCCATGCACGGATGCAATGTGGCCAAACGATGCCTACCATCAGTATCTCGAATTAAAATCAGTCCGACCTTGTTCAATGTGTAGAAAGTATAGCATGCTCGTTTCCAAACCACACCACACATATCTCAGTTATATTCATGCATGCATGGGTTTCAAACATCATGATCTCTTATTCAAATATTTGAATTCAACTTTACATTGATTATGACCTCACCTAGTCTTTTACACCCACACAATCGTCTTCTCTTTATAACTGTACCACTAACTTTCTCTCATGCATGCATGCACACACACTACCACTCGGCATTATCCATCGCACACATGCAATCTTTTTCTTTAGGTCGGTCTCCCATGCATGCACACACACAAACACACACTACTGCAGGATGCTGCTAACGCGACACTACGACCAGAGACCCTTTGATGAAACTATGTGCGATGCATTAATTGCAAACGGGGATGTAAAAAAACCATCAAAAAAGATGCAAAATGTTTGCGATGGCAGAGACATCAAATACGATTCAGATTTTAGTTACGTGCGCGATGCTGGGCATACGGTTAATCCAGCATAACTGTTTGTGATGAGGAAGAACAACGGAAACGGGAAGCCATATCAATGTGTGTGCGATATATGGCATACAGTTTGCTCTGATGAACTGTGTGCTATTAGGGAATGCAACAGAAACGGTCAGCTAGATCAAGGTGTGAGTGATATACGACATTAGGTTCAATCGGACAAACTGTTTTCGATTAGGCAAGAGAATGGAAATGGTTCATCTTAACAAGATGTGTGTAATATGCAGCATTTGCGATGAGCCAAAAGAACACAAACGATTCATGTAAACCAGATGTGTGTGATACGCAGCAAAGAGCCCACTCGAATGAACTGTTTGCGATGAGAAATTATAACACAAATGGTTACTATAGTAAGTTTGTGTGCGATTCTGTTCGTACAATAAACTTTGAAAAATGCAAACTAGTTGCTTGCGGTGGCTAGGAGTATCGCACATGATGCATCTGCGAGTACTCCTGTGTGATGATTAGTAAGTTACACATAATGAACGGCCACAAGGGTGATATGCTGATCATGGTGTCCGAGAAGACCGTCGTCGGAAGGCTGCTGGCTTAGCCTTTTAGCCTATATTTTATTATAATTGTATGCATAAGTAGGTCGTGAGTGTTTTGTGCCTTGCCACATGTGGCATTGTAAATTATCCTAAATATGTAAGACAATTATTAACCATTGCCATTGTAAATTTGCCTCAATGGCGACCAGAACGCGCGCAGGGACGCCACGACGAGCAGCCACATGGTCAACCTTTTGGCACCCCGTGGGAGACGCGATTGTAACACCCCGGATGTAACTTGCCATATTTGTACTCCGAATCTTGCCATTTTTCGGCTTTAAGTTATGAGATTCATGGTTGGTTTCTTGACTTTGTTTTGCATTTTGTTCATGTCATGCATATCATATCATGTCATCATGTGCATCACATTTGCATACGTGTTTGTCTCATGCATCCGAGCATTTTCCCCGTTGTCCGTTTTGCAATCCGGCACTCCTACGTCCTCCGGAGCCCCCTTTTTTCTCTTTTCATGAGCGGGTGTTAAACTTTCTCGAAATGGACTGAGATTTTCCAAGCGGCCTTGGTATGAAAACGGTAGATCGCCTGTCAAGTTTCGTGCCATTTGGAGTCTGTTTGATACTCCAACGGGTAACCGGGGAACCGTAAATGTAACGCCCCCGATGCGGCTATATCTCCCACGTGTCGAAGCACGACTTAGAGGCATAACCGCATTGAAAGCAATGTCGCAAGTGAGGTAATCTTCACACAACCCATGTAATACATAAGGGAAAAAGATACATAGTTGGCTTACAATCGCCACTTCACACAATTACATGAATAAAGCATTACATCAATCAAATACAATCAAGGTCTGACTACGGAACCAAAATAAAAGAAGAGCCCCAAATGCGACACGGTCCCCGATTGACCCCAACTGGGCTCCACTACTGACCAACTAGATCGGAACAACACGAAGGACAAGGTCTTCAACGAACTCCTTCTGACCTGGGTTGCGTCATCTGCACGGACTCAACGGCACCTGCAAGCTGGTTTTGGAAGTATCTGTGAGCCACGGGGACTCAGCAATCTCGCACCCTCACGATCAAGACTATTTAAGCTTATGGGTAAGGTAAAGGTATGAGATGGAGCTGCAGCAAGCGATTAGCATATATGGTGGCTAACATACGCAAAAGAGAGCGAGAAGAGAAGGCAAAGCACGGTCGATAAGAGTATGATCAAGAAGTGATCCTATAACGACCTACGTCAAGCATAACTCCAACAACCGTGTTCACTTCCCGGACTCCGCCGAAAAGAGACCATCACGGTTACACACGCTGTTGATTCATTTTAATTAAGGTCAATTTCAGTTTTCTACAACTGGACGTTAACAAATTCCCATCTGCCCATAACCGCGGGCACGGCTTTCGAAAGTTCAAATCCCTGCAGGGGTGTCACAACTTAGCCCATCACAAGCTCTCATGGTCAACGAAGGAATAGACCTCCACCCGAGACGTTCCGATCAGACTCGGTATCCCGGTACAACAAGACATTTCGACAGGGTAAAACTAAACCAGCAACACCGCCCGATGTGCCGACATCCTGATGGGAGCTGCACATATCTTGTTCTCAGGGCAACACTGGATGAGACATCCTATGAGTAAAACCAGCCCTCAAGTTTCCCCGAGGTGGCCCC
>NC_041384.1:274698135-274708427 GCF_002162155.2 Triticum dicoccoides | reverse complement strand
GGCTAAGTGGCGAATGGTAAAACCAATGTTGGGCATTGCTGGAAAAGCTTTACTTAAGGCGAACTGTCAAGGGGTTCCCATAATAGCCCAACCGCGTAAGGAACGCAAAATCCGGGAACATAACACCGATATGACGGAAACTAGGGCGGCAAGAGTCGAACAAAACACTAGGCATAAGGCCGAGCCTTCCACCCTTTACCAAGTATATAGATGCATTAATTAAATAAGATATATTGTGATATCCCAACAAAATATCCATGTTCCAACAAGGAACAAGCTCCAATCTTCACCTGCAACTAACAACGCTATAGGAGGGGCTGAGAAAAGCGGTAACATAGCCAATCAACGGTTTGCTAGGACATGGTGGGTTAGAGGTTTGACATGGCAATTGGGAGGCTGACAAGCAAATGGTAGGCATCGTAGCATTGGCATAGCAAAGAGCGAGCAAACTAGCATAGCAAAGATAGTAGTGATTTCGAGGATATGATCATCTTGCCTGAGATCCCGCAAGGAAGAAGAACGAGTCCATGAAGAAGACAAACGGACGTAGTCGAACGGATCCTCACAAACTCGACGTTAACGGAACCAACCCGAAGAAGCAACATCGGAAAGAAGCAAACAATCATGGTAAACAACCATCACATAAACATGGCATGATGCACAATCAAGTATGATGCATGTCCGGTTTAAGTATGCATGGCATGGCAAAGAGCACAAGCAATCCTACAAATTAAGTGGAGCTCAATATGCATCGGGATGCATATTGACAAAACACCACGTCAATTATTTAGTTCTCTCCCGGTTAGGTACTCAGCAATATTAAATGTTGTTAAGCATGGCAAGAGGTGAAGCATGACAAAACTATACCATCTAGTCAAGTTTAAATGAGGCCGGAAACAACGAGCAACAATTCCGTTAAATCCCCATGTGCATAATTTAAGGTTTGGTACTGTTCTTCCCTAAACCATATTTTATAGTTATTAAACAAGCAAGATGATGCCACCATGTTAAACTAGGCAAAATTCTACCCCATTTACATATAAAGTTTATTTAAATCGAAGCTACGGTTATTTAGTTATGAATTAAATCATTTTAACATGGCATAGGAGCAAATTTAAACAAACATCATTTTTAACATTTCAAACATAGATGAAAATTGGATATTAGTAATCTACACAAAATTCTGAGCAAGTTTCATATATAAATCATATTAATCCGATGCACGGTTAGTGAGTTATTAAATGCATGAACCAGGGGGACTAATCTGCAAAACAGCAGTCTCAGGAAAATATAGACAAATCGTCCAGATCTAGAAAAAATAACGATGCGGGCCGAATTTGAGGCAAGCCCAACAGCAGGAAAAAAACAGAGGCGGGGCGCTGGGGGTGCGGCTCACCCATGGGCTTGGCCCGGAGAGGAGGAAGTGGCAGGCCAAGGCGGGGCGGCGCGCTGGGCCGGACTCGAGCGCTGCGCTGGCCGGTGAAGCCGGGCCGGCCCACGAAGGAGGATGAGGCAGGCCGAACGAGGCCGGCTAGAGCTGGGCCGAAGGCGGGGAGGAGGTGGCCCACACGGAAGGTCCACGCGGGCGCGGAGCGACCCGGTCGTCTCTCCCGATCCGATCGGGATCGAGGCAGGGCGGCGGTGGCGTTGGGAGACTCCGGCGACGGGGATGACCGGAGCCGCGGCGGGCGACGCCAGATCTGGAAGCAGGCGACGGTGGCGCTCCTCCTCGGGCTCGGATTGAGGCCGGAGTACTCCGGGACAGCGGCGGGGAGGCGTTCGGGCGACGGGGCGCGCTGCGGCGAGCGAAGGCGGCTGCCAGCGATGGCGGACACGGCGACCAGCGATGGAGGCAGCGAGGCGGCGAGAGGAGGCGGGCGGTGGCGCTGGGCGGCGATGGATCTGAGTGGCGGCGGGGAGCCTCGGGCCTGGGAGGGCCTGCGGCGGGCCTCGCGGGCCGCGGCGAAGTGGGGCGGCGCGGGCGCTGACATGGCGCGTTGAGATTGGCTCGGGCGATAGTGGAGCTGACGTGGCGCTCTATGATTGGATGGAGTGAGGTGGCGGTGATGAGCGGACATGTCCGACACGGCACGGACGCGTCCAGATGCGCGGGGAGGAGTGGATCTAGGGTTCATCCGCGAAATGATCCGAAATTTCGAGGAGGGTGCTCTTTTATAGGTAGAGGGAGCTAGGAGAGTCCAAATGAGGTGCGATTTTCGGCCACGCGATCGTGATCGAACGCTCTAGATGATGGAGCAAAGTTAGGTGGGTTTTGGGCCAAATTGGAGATGTGTTGGGCTGCAACACACACGAGGCCTTCTCGGTCCCTCGGTTAACCGTTGGAGTATCAAACGAAGTCCAAATGGTACGAAACTTGACAGGCGGTCTACCGGTAGTAAACCAAGGCCGCTTGGCAAGACTCGGTCCAATCCGGAAATGTTTAACCCCCACACAAGAAAGAAAGGTAGAAATGACCACCGGAGGAGAACGAAGTGCCGGAATGCAAAACGGACAACGGGGAAAAAGCTCGGATGCATGAGACGAACACGTATGCAAATGAAATGCGCATGATGACATGATATGCAATGCATGACACGCAAGCAATGACAAGGCAACAACAGCGAATAACTACACGACACCTGGCACATCGGTCTCGGGGCGTTACAACACTCCACCACTACGAGAGGATCTCGTCCCGAGATCTAGAATGGCACCTGAGGGAAAACGGAAGAGAAAGAGAAGAGGTAAACTAAGTTGCTTCATTGACAAACGAGTGAAACCACGAACCTTGAAGAGGTTGAACAAATTCGAGAAAAGAATACAACGAAGGAGAACAAAGTCGAAAGCACTCTGTTAGAAAGGAGGGACAAAGAACATTGCGAAAAAAAACCCTTGAGGTTGAGGGGAAAGATATATATTGAAACCACTCCGGTTAAGACAAGATAGAGAAGGAATAAGACTGATATAATTTGGACAGCACTCCGGTTGAGAAGGGATGCAAAATTTGATAAGATGAGAGAGCTCGAAAGAAAACACGACACTCCGGTTGAATGGATAAGCAAATAAAAGAATACTATCATGACAAAACAAGAAGATGGGTAGAAGAGAGCAACATCACAATGCCTCCGGAACAAAAGAATAGAAGATAGATAATTGAGATAGGGGAATGGAGAAGAAAATGTCAACTTCTGCCACAAAAGAGCTTGAGAAGGCATCCTTAGGAGAAGGGTCGAATTGGGAATCCAACAACGAAAAGAGTAAGCTAGCAGTGGGCTTATGGAAGACATCTCAAAATTATGAGGTGAAATTCTGCCACTAACGAAACAATAAATTGGCTTGATATCAACAAGGAGACGAGAAACTTATTTCACCGGGAGGGTAGATGAAAAACTTGGATCATATATGAGCACCATAAGTAGCAACAATCCTTAGGGAAGGCTTTAGGTGAAATATAACCCAAGATAATTCCAATGACGAGATTGAAGGATTTAAAATATCTCATTCATGACAACATGTGAATCATGAAACATGAATTCAAATTATCAAGAATGACATAATACCACCTCGAATGGAACGGTTAAAGAATTGCACTCCAGATTGCACGATGAAGAATGCTTGAGCTTCTTAAAAGAATCTCGATGAAAACTTTGAGAAGGAATTAAATCCTTGATGAACCAACATGTAGAACCTTGATGAAGTACTCCGGTAAACAAAAGGATGCTCAAACGAAAGGCAAGAGAAGATGGTAACACAAGGTGAATACTTGCAAAGATTTAGATGAATCTCCGTGGTGATATAATTGCGAGAGGTAGGAACTCCGGGAAAAAAATAAGATGAACAATTGAGACCAAGAATTTTGATGAGCCTCCGGAATAGGGAATTAATCATTAGGATGAAACAAGAATAAGAATTACATTATGCTTATCCATCACCAATTTAAATTGATGACAATCAATGGATTTGGCACACTACTCATTCTTGTAGAAAGGATTAAGAGAGATATCGCATAAACTCGAGAAAATCTTCAACGAACCATCAGTAGGATAGAAACAACGAATAAATTGATATGATAAGAAAGAAGAAGAAATCTTGAACGAACCCACCGTAAGAATTGAAAATGATCGAAGTAGGGGTGCATCACCGGTAAGAATTAGCAAATGAACGAAGGTTCTTGAGAGAATTTAGATATATGAGAACGAAACGATCACGAGCTGATAAGAGAATACTTGAATGATGCGCCAGTAAGATTTGGAGAAAGATAAGTGAAAACTGGAATGGATAAATCTTATTTGATGAACTCCGGATAATCAAACTGAGAAGACTCTTGAATTACTCCGGATGGGTGAGAAAGAATTCTGACAATCGAAAACAATTATGAGAGGATTGCAACAATCTCGAATGATAAAACTTGAAGAGAATGGAGCAAGGTTGAAAGAAGAATCTTCTTCGGTCTTCCAAACTAAGAATGACGACGAGAAATGCCATCATGACTTATTTAGGCACTCCAGAAGAATCAAAAGCGAAGAGATTGAGTCCACGATGAAAATAATTTGAACGATCTAGGAGATGGCATTTGACTGATGATAACTCATTCTTACGTCAAACTTCGAAAGGAAATTTTTTTGAGGATAGCTCCGGGAAAATAGAAGAGTCAGGTAAGATCCTGGGAAAAGACCTGTGGGTTAGGGCCCACTCAAAATAAGCACCGTTGAACGATTTAAGAGAGAAAACACCGGCTGAATTAAATGGCTTGAATGAGATAACAACCTCGAAAGATCTTGAATGAATGCAGAGTGGAAAACACGAATCTTCTGAATATCTTGAGCACTCCGGAACAATTAAATGGTGAGAAGTGAATGAATATGAGGTGCACCGGCATGAGAAGATATTTGAAACAAGGAAAAAGATATGATCAACACCGAAAGCTTGAATTGGTTCCACCGGAGAAGAAAAGAATGAAGAATGACGAACTAGTAGAACATCTCCTTGAGAACCACCGGGTAAGAATATTGACGAAAAAGAATGGAGTGACTTCACATGAATTGAATGGATACCCGACGAAGAAATCTGGGTCCTCGAAGAAACAAAAAGGGAGGGAGGGTGGGAAAAAGAAAGACAACTTGGAGATGGATGAAACGAACGCCGTTGAGAGAGCTGATACTTGATCTTGCAGATGTTGAAATGATCGGATCCACTTGAAGAGAAACACCCCGGTAGAACAAGATTGTCATAACAATCTCGATTATCGAGAAGGATTAGTATTCATATCGGAGTATGAGAACACCATTTGGGGAAGGTATGGAATCAACATTTGACATTGAAGCAACTCGAATACCACAACTCAAAAACAAAACAAGGATTGGCTTGCATAATAAGCCGGAACAAACATATGATAGAGATTTCGTCTGAAGTTTTTGTGGTGGGGCCTACACGGGCTCGATCTTACAGCACCATCATGTACAAGGCAGTGCACATGACATACGAAGCGTCCCCGAGTCGGCATAGCCAAGGACTCTTTAAGACACAACGAGACCACTGTAAAACCGACTGTGAATAGGCGGACCACTAGACGTCGAACCCCAATTTCATATCATACGTCTGTCGGAAAGATATCCTAAGAGCTACTTGAATTCCCACCTATGAAACTCCCGAAATTTTCCGGTTATGCAATCAAGTGTTGGGGATACAGGGGAAGCATAATATCTCACCCAAACTAACAAATCCTACATCCAGCTGTATCCATCCTTCAACACATAACCAAGAAACCTTCGGAAATCATCTACCTCAACCTTCGAAAAGCATCCGTTATACAAGTTATGGCGATACTCCCGAACTCCCGCCCCAGTACTGGGTGGCGTCGAGGTTATCTCACCAACGAACTGCATAAAAGAGATTTTTGATGTCGGCGAAAATATCTCAAGTATTCCAGAATTGCAACGAAAAAATTATGATGACAACACCTCAGAGCTCAACTCCCCGGGACACTTCCACTAAACCCCTGACAGGAGGCACCAAGACAATGTTCTCATCATAAGCCATCGGAACGATTCCAAGATACTCGCGTGATCCTAAAATTTTTTTTAGTGAAATTTGAGAAGAGAAGAGTCAAAACTCTATGTCAGGATGCCTTACCAGAGCGATGAGGAGACTGGGAAGTAAAAACAATTCCTAAACTCTTCGATATATAATTCCTAAATGACTCAAAACATTTTTCTAGACACAACTCGGCTGCTAAAAACGATCAATCAGTGGGGGCTCCTAAGGTCGGGGAAGGCTCTGATACCAACTTGCAATGCCCCCGATGCGGCTATATCTCCCACGTGTCGAAGCACGACTTAGAGGCATAACCGCATTGGAAGCAATGTCGCAAGTGAGGTAATCTTCACACAACCCATGTAATACATAAGGGAAAAAGATACGTAGTTGGCTTACAATCGCCACTTCACACAATTACATGAATAAAGCATTAAATCAATCAAATACAATCAAGTTCCGACTACGGAACCAAAATAAAAGAAGAGCCCCAAATGCGACACGGTCCCTGATCGACCCCAACTGGGCTCCACTACTGACCAACTAGAACGGAACAACACGAAGGACAAGGTCTTCAACGAACTCCTTCTGACCTGGGTTGCGTCATCTGCACGGACTCAACGGCACCTGCAAGCTGGTTTTGGAAGTATCTGTGAGCCACTGGGACTCAGCAATCTCGCAGCCTCGCGATCAAGACTATTTAAGCTTATGGGTAAGGTAAAGGTATGAGATGGAGCTGCAGCAAGCGACTAGTATATATGGTGGCTAACATACGCAAAAGAGAGCGAGAAGAGAAGGCAAAGCACGGTCGATAAGAGTATCATCAAGAAGTGATCCTATAACGACCTACGTCAAGCATAACTCCAACAACCGTGTTCACTTCCCGGACTCCGCCGGAAAGAGACCATCACGGTTACACACGCTGTTGATTCATTTTAATTAAGGTCAACTTCAGTTTTCTACAACCGGACGTTAACAAATTCCCATCTGCCCATAACCGCGGGCACGGCTTTCGAAAGTTCAAATCCCTGCAGGGGTGTCCCAACTTAGCCCATCACAAGCTCTCACGGTCAACGAAGGAATAGACCTCCACCCGAGACGTTCCGATCAGACTCGGTATCCCGGTACAACAAGACATTTCGACAGGGTAAAACTAAACCAGCAACACCGCCCGATGTGCCGACATCCTGATGGGAGCTGCACATATCTCGTTCTCAGGGCAACACCGGATGAGACATCCTACGAGTAAAACCATCCCTCAAGTTTCCCCGAGGTGGCCCCGCAGTCTACTCAGTTCGGACCAACACTTAGCCAAGCACTGGCCCGGAGGGGTTAAAATAAGATGACCCTCGGGATGCGCGACTCCCAAGGGAAAAAGGCTAGGTGGCGAATGGTAAAACCAATGTTGGGCATTGCTGGAAAAGCTTTACTTAAGGCGAACTGTCAAGGGGTTCCCATAATAGCCCAACCGCGTAAGGAACGCAAAATCCAGGAACATAACACCGATATGACGGAAACTAGGGCGGCAAGAGTCGAACAAAACACTAGGCATAAGGCCGAGCCTTCCACCCTTTACCAAGTATATAGATGCATTAATTAAATAAGATATATTGTGATATCCCAACAAAATATACATGTTCCAACAAGGAACAAGCTCCAATCTTCACCTGCAACTAACAACGCTATAGGAGGGGCTGAGCAAAGCGGTAACATAGCCAATCAAAGGTTTGCTAGGACATGGTGGGTTAGAGGTTTGACATGGCAATTGGGAGGCTGACAAGCAAATGGTAGGCATCGTAGCATTGGCATAGCAAAGAGCGAGCAAACTAGCATAGCAAAGATAGTAGTGATTTCGAGGATATGATCATCTTGCCTGAGATCCCGCAAGGAAGAAGAACGAGTCCATGAAGAAGACAAACGGACGTAGTCGAACGGATCCTCACAAACTCGACGTTAATGGAACCACCCCGAAGAAGCAACACCGGAAAGAAGCAAACAATCATGGTAAACAACCATCACATAAACATGGCATGATGCACAATCAAGTATGATGCATGTCCGGTTTAAGTATGCATGGCATGGCAAAGAGCACAAGCAATCCTACAAATTAAGTGGAGCTCAATATGCATCGGGATGCATATTGACAAAACACCACGTCGATTATTTAGTTCTCTCCCGGTTAGGTACTCAGCAATATTAAATGTTGTTAAGCATGGCAAGAGGTGAAGCATGACAAAACTATACCATCTAGTCAAGTTTAAATGAGGCCGGAAACAACGAGCAACAATTCCGTTAAATCCCCATGTGCATAATTTAAGGTTTGGTACTGTTCTGCCCTAAACCATATTTTATAGTTATTAAACAAGCAAGATGATGCCACCATGTTAAACTAGGCAAAATTCTACCCCATTTACATATAAAGTTTATTGAAATCGAAGCTACGGTTATTTAGTTATGAATTAAATCATTTTAACATGGCATAGGAGAAAATTTAAACAAACATCATTTTTAACATTTCAAACATAGATGAAAATTGAATATTATTAATCTACACAAAATTCTGAGCAAGTTTCATATATAAATCATATTAATCCGATGCACGGTTAGTGAGTTATTAAATGCATGAACCAGGGGGACTAATCTGCAAAACAGCAGTCTTAGGAAAATATAGACAAATCGTCCAGATCTGGAAAAAATAACGATGCGGGCCGAATCTGAGGCAAGCCCAACAGCAGGAAAAAAACAGAGGCGGGGCGCTGGGGGTGCGGCTCACCCATGGGCTTGGCCCGGAGAGGAAGAAGTCGCAGGCCAAGGCGGGGCGGCGCGTTGGGCCGGACTCGGGCGCTGCGCTGGCCGGTGAAGCCGGGCCGGCCCACGAAGGAGGATGAGGCAGGCCGAACGAGGCCGACTGGAGCTGGGCCGAAGGCGGGGAGGAGGTGGCCCACGTGGAAGGTCCACGCGGGCGCGGAGCGACCCGGTCGTCTCTCCCGATCCGATCGGGATCGAGGCAGGGCGGCGGTGGCGTTGGGAGACTCCGGCGACGGGGATGGCCGGAGCCACGGCGGGCGACGCCGGATTTGGAAGTAGGCGGCGGTGGCGCTCCTCCTCGGGCTCGGATCGAGGCCGGAGTACTCCGGGACGGCGGCAGGGAGGCGTTCGGGCGACGGGGCGCGCTGCGGCGAGCGAAGGCGGCTGCCGGCGATGGCGGACACGGCGACCGGCGATGGAGGCAGTGAGGCGGCGAGAGGAGGCAGGCGGTGGCGCTGGGCGGCGATGGATCTGAGTGGCAGCGGGGAGCCTCGGGCCCGGGAGGGCCTGCGGCGGGCCTCGCGGGCCACGGCGAAGTGGGGCGGCGCGGGCGCTGACATGGCGCGTTGAGATTGGCTCAGGCGATAGTGGAGGTGACGTGGCGCTCCCTGATTGGATGGAGTGAGGTGGCGGCGGTGAGCGGACATGTCCGGCGCGGCGTGGACGCGTCCGGATGCGCGGGGAGGAGTTGATCTAGGGTTCATCCGCGAAATGATCCGAAATTTCGGGGAGGGTGCTCTTTTATAGGTAGAGGGAGCTAGGAGAGTCCAAATGAGGTGCGATTTTCGGCCATGCGATCGTGATCGAACGCTCTAGATGATGGAGCAGAGTTAGGTGGGTTTTGGGCCAAATTGGAGATGTGTTGGGCTGCAACACACACGAGGCCTTCTCGGTCCCTCGGTTAACCGTTGGAGTATCAAACGAAGTCCAAATGGTACGAAACTTGACAGGCGGTCTACCGGTAGTAAACCAAGGCCGCTTGGCAAGACTCGGTCCATTCCGGAAATGTTTAACCCCCACACAAGAAAGAAAGGTAGAAATGACCACCGGAGGAGAACGAAGTGCCGGAATGCAAAACGGACAACGGGGAAAAAGCTCGGATGCATGAGACGAACACGTATGCAAATGAAATGCGCATGATGACATGATATGCAATGCATGACACGCAAGCAATGACATGGCAACAACAGTGAATAACTGCACGACACCTGGCACATCGGTCTCGGGGCGTTACAGTAAAGGCCTCATGTGTGTTGCAGCCCAACACCTCTCAAAAACGGCCCAATAACCCTTCCAATCCCTTTCCATGTCCTCCGCTGTCGGATCACGATCGCGTGGCCGAAAACCGCACTCCATTTGGACACTCCCACCTCCTTCTAGGTATAAATATGTGATCCCCGTAAAAAAATTGTGGTCTAATCCTAGCTCTCCCTCTCCTCGCGCCGCCGAAC
>NC_041384.1:274691523-274697762 GCF_002162155.2 Triticum dicoccoides | reverse complement strand
GGGCGCCGCCCGCGCCCATGCATCCGCGCCGCCGTCCACCCATTCGCCGCCCTGCCGCCCGCGCCGCATCTCTGGCCGCCGCCTCGCCCCGGCACCACCTCCGGCGATCGCGCCGCCACCCTCTGCGACGCCGTCCGCGCCTCCTCCGGCTAGAAGCTCGACGAGCTCCGGCCCCTTTCCTCCTCCTCTCTAGATCCGAACAGCGACCGCCTCCACCCCTCCTCTACGGCAAGACTCGGGCGAGATCGTGCCCTCCTCGGTTCGCGTGCAACTCGAGGAACCCTAGATCTGAGAGGTTGACTCCAAAATTCCCAAGTCCCTAATATTTTTATGCCCTGTTCATGATGCCATAACTTCCTACATGTAGCTCCATTTTGTGCGTGCAATATATCAAAATGTTCATCATGATGTGCTCATCATTTCGTTCCATTGTGACATGCTTGTTTGAGTCAATCTTGATGCCCAAATCGTTGATGCAAGAGTTCTCTAAAATGTTAGCTCATGTTACTTAGCAGATTATGAGGATTTGTCATTTTTGCTACGTTTGTTGTGTGCTGCATATGGGCATGAGCTCTACATGTGTTTTGGGATATGCCATGCCATCTTTACAGGGGTGCTTGCCATGGTTTTTTGTGATCAATGTGGTGACTAGCACAAGAATGCAAAGTAGCTCTCGTGGTATTGTTGATTTCAGGGACTTAGGATTTTACTAAGTCATTGCTCTGCTATTATTTTTTATGCCATGTATTGCATGATGCTACAGTGAGACCCATGCTTCTTTTGAGTATCTTTAGTAAGAATGGTTTGGACATATGGTTATGATCTATCCATCCATGCCCCTGTTTGAAATTATGGAGTGCCCTAGCATGTCTTAATATTGCTCTACTTGTGCTATAAAATGTTCCTGGCAGATTGTTTACATGTTAATCAATTTTGCCATGGTTGTTGTAGTTGATCCATGTATGCTATGATCTTGTTATTGCCATGCTTAGCTTCATGAACATGTATTCTTGATTGTAGTATGCTTAGCTTGTCATGCAATGCCTTGTGATGAGTGAATAGAGCTCGCATAGATGCCTTCATAACTCTGTTTATGCCAAGTCTAGTTTTCTGCTAAGTCTGAATCTGTTAACGAAACTTGCTATGTTTACATGGGTGCCATCATATCTTCTGATCCTTTTTGGCTTATGGTTAGTAAGGGACTTTTCTTCTATGCTTGGAGTAGATTCATGATGCGCCTTTGTTTGCTATGTTCTGTTCATGTAGCATATTGTTTGCTTGCTCTAAACATTGCTTCCTGATGTTAATTCCTGGCATGTTGATATTTTCACAAAGTCTGTGATGATGTTATCTTTTGCACTTTTGCCATCCTTGTTTGAACCTGTTCTAGTGTGATTTAGCCGTAGCTCAATGTTCATCTTTTGTCAATCATATCACTGCCATGTGCTTTGTTATCATTTTGGAGTGCAGTACTTTGTTTCTTGTTTCATTCTAGATGGCATTGTGCTGTTAATCGCAGAATTGTGCCATTCTTGTTGTGCTTGCCATTTGCAAATCGTGCATCCGATTCGGTTGATCTTTATATCGATTTCGACCAAAATCAACTCATCTTTCCAGCGGCGCACTTGGTTTGCCAAGTTGAGGCCTGGTTCAATCTTTCCTTTCCGAAGCACACATATGCATTGCATATCACATCCCGCATGTCATGCCATGTTTTGCATCATGTTGCTTGCGCATTGCACCGTGATTGATTGTTGGTCTTTCTTGTGTTCTTGCCTTGGGTAGAGCCGGGAGACGAGTGCATGATCGAGGAACCCGTTGAGTACGCTTACGAGGATCAAGCTTTCGTCAACTCGGAGAACTTTGCAGGCATGATGACCATACCCTCGAAAACACTTATATCTTTGCTTGCAAGTTGTTCGCTCTATTGCTATGCCGCGATATCCACCACTTGCTTTATCATGCCTCCCATACAGCCAAGTCAAGCCTCTAACCCACCTTTCCTAGCAAACTGTTGTTTTGGCTGTGTTACCGCTTTGCTCAGCCCCTCTTATAGTGTTGCTAGTTGCAGGTGAAGATGGAGTTTGTTCCTTCTTGGAACATGGATATTGTTGGGATATCATTATTATGTCTTGTTTACTTTAATGCATCTATATACTTGGTAAAGGGTGGAAGGCTCGGATTTATGCCTGGTGTTTTGTTCCACTCTTGCCGCCCTAGTTTCTGTCATACCAGTGTTATGTTCCTTGATTTTGCGTTCCTTTCGTGGTTGGGTTATAATGGGAACCCCTTGACATTTCGCCTTGAATAAAACTCCTCCAGCAAGGCCCAACCTTGGTTT
The DNA here is from genome assembly GCF_002162155.2 of Triticum dicoccoides. NCBI lineage: Eukaryota > Viridiplantae > Streptophyta > Magnoliopsida > Poales > Poaceae > Triticum > Triticum dicoccoides. The sequence goes on along the minus strand of NC_041384.1, from coordinate 274,695,421 downwards.
TACCATTTGCCACCTAAGCCTTTTTCCATTGGGTTCCGCGGACTCAAGGGTCATCTTTATTTTAAACCCCCGGGCCAATGCTCCTCTGAGTGTTGGTCCAAACTAGAATCCCTTGCAGCGCCACCTCGGGGAAACTTGAGGTTTGGTTTTAGTTGTATGGATTGCTTATCCGATGTGACCTGAGAACGAGATATGTGCAGCTCCTATCGGGATTTGTCGGCACATTCGGGCGGCTTTGCTGGTCTTGTTTTACCATTGTTGAAATGTCTTGTAACCGGGATTCCGAGTCTGATCGGGTCTTCCTGGGAGAAGGAATATCCTTCATTGACCATGATAGCTTGTGATGGGCTAAGTTGGGACACCCCTGTAGGGTTTGAACTTTCGAAAGCTATGCGCGCGGTTATGGGCAGATGGGAATTTGTTAATTTCTGGTTGTAGAGAACTTGAAACTTAACTTAATTAAAATGAATCAACCGTGTGTGTAACCGTGATGGTCTCCTTTCGGCGGAGTCGGGGAAGAGAACATGGGCTCGTGTTATTCTTGAACGTAAGTAGTTTCAGGATCACTTCTTGATCTTTATAGCTTCTCGACCGTGCTTTGCTTCTCTTCTTGCTCTCTTTTGCGTAAGTTAGCCACCATTATTCTAGTGCTTGCTGCAGCTCCACCTCACTACCATTTTCCTACCCTTAAGCTTAAATAGTCTTGATCGTGAGGGTGTGAGATTGCTGAGTCCCCGTGGCTCACAGATACTTCCAAAACAGATGCAGGTGCCGATGATGCCAGTGCAGGGGACGCTACCGAACTCAAGTGGGAGTTTGACGAGGATTCCAAACCTTACTATTGTCCTTTCCGGATGATTAGTAGAACCCAGTTGGGGCGATCGGGGATCTAGCATTTGGGGTTGTCTTTATTTATGTTGGTTCCGTAGTCGGACCTTGATTGTATTCTGGATGATGTATGCTATATCTATGTTTTGTGTGAAGTGGCGATTGTAAGCGAACTCTTTATCCCTTTCTTATTCAGTACATGGGATGTGTAAAAATTACCCCTCTTGTGACATGCCTACCATGCAGTTATGCCTCTAAGTCGTGCTCCGACACGTGGGAGATATAGCCGCATCGTGGGTGTTACAGCGATGGCGCATCCATAGGACACGATGGTGATATCATGACCGTGTGTGATAGTCGGCAGACACGTACACGTACATCCGAGAACAAGGTCCCACGTTCTAGGCTTCCGATGCGTGTCATACGGTTGATCCAAAAGAACTGTTTGCGATGAGGCAGAAGTACAAAAATAGGGCTTTGTAGGCCCAGAACCATCAATAAATTTTGACTTTGTTTCCTGCCACATTGCAAATTACAACGCAATAAGTAATTGCAAATCTGTTCACACAGATCAAACTAATATGTGTTCACACCGATCAAACTAATATTTGTTCACACTTAGTCCGGGCTATAAAAACTACCCACTGGAAAATTACTTCACAGTTCCTCTCCTCATCACCCACGAAACTGGTATTTCCTGTCAAGTCATTCTGCCATGACCGGTAGGAGGAGTTGATAACCCACAAGTATAGGGGATCAATTGTAGCCTCTTTCTATAAGTAAGAGTGTCGAACCCAACAAGGAGATAAAGGTAGAACAAATATTCCCTCGAGTTCTATCGACCACCGATACAACTCTATGCACGCTTAACGTTCACTTTACCTAGAACAAGTATGAAACTAGAAATACTTTGTAGGTGTTGTTGGATAGGTTTGCAAGATAATAAAGAGCGCGTAAATAAAAAGTAGGGGCTGTTTAGATGAAGACACAACTAAGTTAGTTCTAGTAGAGGGCTTGTTGTCACACAAGAAAGTTATTTGTCCCTAGGCAATCGATAACTAGACCGGTAATCATTATTGCAATTTTATTTGAGGGAGAGGCATAAGCTAACATACTTTCCCTTCTTGGATCATATGCACTTATGATTGGAACTCTAGAAAGCATCCGCAACTACTAAAGATCATTAAGGTAAAACTCAACCATAGCATTAAAGCATCAAGCCCCCTTTATCCCATACACAACAATCCCCTTACTCGGGTTTATGCTTGTGTCACTCAAGCAACCCACTATAAGCGAATCATGAACGTATTGCAACACCCTACAGCGGGAATCCCTCATGCTTGCGCGACACGGAGAGCACTGTAGGACCGCACCAATAATAAAACATGCAACTCAAACCAATTACGATCATCAATTAACCCATAAGACAAAACGGATCTACTCAAACATCATAGGATAGCCATACATCATTGGGAAATAATATGTAGCGTTGAGCACCATGTTTAAGTAGAGATTACAACAGGTAAAAGAGGGGTTACGCAGCTGCATAGAGGGGGGAAGAGTTGGTGATGACGGCGGTGAAGTTGTTGGTGTAGATTGCGGTGATGATGATGGCCTCGGTGGCGTTCCGGCACCACCGAGAGAGGGGGGAGAGAGCCCCCTTCTTCTTCTTCCTTGACCTTCTCCCTAGATGGGAGTAGGGTTTCCCCTCTGGTCCTTGGTCTCCATGGCGTGGGAGGGGCGAGAGCCCCTCCGAGATTGGATCTGTCTCTCTCTGTTTCTTCGTTGGTTGATTCCGCCCTTTCACCTTTTCTTAAATTTCGGTGATCCGTAACTCCGATTTGGCTGAATGTTGGACACGATTTTTATCCGCATATTGGCTTTCTTGCGGTGAAAGAAGGGCACCAACCGACTTACAGGGTGGCCACGAGGGCCCAGGGCGCGCCCCCTGCCTCATGGCCCCCTCGGGCGTCGTCTCGCGTTGATTCTTCTTCCCCAAAATCACATATATTCCAAAAAAATCTCCACCAGTTTTTATCGTTTGGACTCCGTTTGATATGGATTTTCTGTGAAACAAAAAACATGCAACAAACAGGAACTGACACTGGGCACTGGATCAATATGTTAGTCCCAAAAATAGTGTAAAAAGTTGCCAAAAGTATATGAAAGTTGTATAATATTGGCATGGAACAATAAAAAATTATAGATACGACGGAGACGTATCAGCATCCCCAAGCTTAATTCCTGCTCGTCCTCGAGTAGGTAAATGATAAAAAGATAATTTTTGATGTGGAATGCTACCTAGCATAATCTTGATCATGTAATCTAATCATGGCATGAATATTAAGACACGAGTGATTCAAAGCAATAGTCTATCATTTGACATTAAGACAATAATACTTCAAGCATACTAATAAAGCAATCATGTCTTTTCAAAATAACATGGCGAAAGAAAGTTATCCCTACGAAATCATATGGTCTAGCTATGCTCCATTTTCACCACACAAAATATTCAAATCATGCACAACCCCGATGACAAGCCAAGCAATTGTTTCATACTTTTGACGTTCTCAAACCTTTTCAACTTTCATGCAATACATGAGCGTAAGCCATGGACATAGCACTATAGGTGGAATATAATATGATGGTGGAGGTTGTGTGGAGAAGACAAAAAGGGAGAAAGTTTCGCATCAACGCAGCTAATCAATGGGCTATGGAGATGTCCATCAATTGATGTCAATGCGAGGAGTAGGGATTGCCATGCAACGGATGCACTAAGAGCTATAAGTGTATGAAAGCTCAAACTGAAACTAAGTGGGTGTGCATCCAACTTGCTTGCTCCTGAAGACCTAGGGCATTTGAGGAAGCCCATCATTGGAATATACAAGCCAAGTTTTATAATGAAAATTCCCATTAGTATATGAAAGTGATAACTCAAGAGACTCTCTATATGAAGAACATGGTGCTACTCTGAAGCACAAGTGTGGTAAAAGGATAGTAACATTGTCCCTTCTCTCTTTTTTCTCATTTTTTTTATTTTTTCTCTTTTTTCTTTTTTTTTCTTTTTTTG
>NC_041384.1:274663502-274691098 GCF_002162155.2 Triticum dicoccoides | reverse complement strand
CAACTCAATATTACAACTCGATACTAGAACAAATATATGACTCTATATGAATGCCTCTGGTGGTGTACCAGGATGTGCAATGATCTAGCGTAGCAATGAAATAAAAAAATGGACGAGCCACGAAAACCTCATGCTAGCTAACTTACGATCATGCAAAGCAATATGACAATGAATGCTCAAGTCATGTATATGATGATGATGGTAGTTGCATGGCAATATATCTCGGAATGGCTATGGAAATGCCATAATAGGTAGGTATGGTGGCTGTTTTGAGGAAGATATAAGAAGGCTTATGTGTGATAGAGCATATAGTATCACGGAGTTTGGATGCACCAGCGAAGTGTGCACCAACTCTCGAGGTGAGAAAGGGCAATGCACGGTACCGAAGAGGCTAGCAATGATGGAAGGGTGAGACTGCGTATAATCCATGGACTCAACATTAGTCATAAAAAACTCACATACTTATTGCAAAAATTTATTAGTCATCGAAACAAAATACTACATGCATGGTCCTAGGGGGATAGATTGGTAGGAAAAGACCATCGCTCGTCCCCGACCACCACTCATAAGGAAAACAATCAATAAATACCTCATGCTCCAACTTCGTTACATAACGGTTCACCATACGTGCATGCTACGGGAATCACGAACTTCAACACAAGTATTTCTACAATCCACAACTACCCACTAGCATGACTCTAATATCACTATCTTTATATCGCAAAACTATTGCAAGGAATCAAACATGTCATATTCAGTGATATACAAGTTTTATGTAGGATTTTATGACTAACCATGTGAATGACCAATTCATGTCATGTCTCTAAATAGATATAAGTGAAGCAGGAGAGTTTAATTATTTCTAAAAAATATATGCCCACGCTCTAACAAATATAAGTGAAGCAAAAGAGCATTCTACAAATGGCGGTTTTCTATGTGAAGAGAAACAGGCAATCCAAACCTCAAAAGATATAAGTGAAGCACATGAAGCATTCTATAAAGCAATACTCAAAAGATATAAGTGAAGTGCAATGAGCATTCTATAAATCAACCAAGGACTATCTCATACCATCATGATGCATCAAAGAAAAGTGAAAACTAAATGCAAAATATGCTCCAAGATTTACGCATATCATGTGACAAATAAAAATATAGCTCCAAGTAAAATTACCGATGATTGTTAGAAGAAAGAGGGGATGCCTTCCGGGGCATCCCCAAGCTTGGTTGCTTGGGAGTCCCTGAATATTTCCTTGTGGTGCCTCGGGAATCCCCAAGATTAGGCTCTTTCCAATCCTGATTCCTTCATCCATCGTGATATCTCCCAAAACTTGAAAACTTCAATCACACAAAACTTAATAGAAAGTTCGGTAAGATCCGTTAGTATAATAAAGGAAATCACTACTCTAAGTACTATTGCAAACCAATTCGTCTTTTGTTTTTGCATTATAGCTACTGTAATATAACTTTTCCATGGGTTAACCCACTGATAGAAATTGATAGTTTCATCAAAACAAGCAAACTATGCATCAAAAACAGAATCTGTCTAAAACAGGACAGTCTGTAGTAATATGAACATTCACCATACTTATTGTACTCCAAAAATTCTGAAACAATTAGGAACAATAAAAAATTTGTATATAAAAACAGTGCAAAAAGTTTCAGAACCGTTTGACGTTCCAGTAAAAAATGTACAATCGCGCACTACAACCAAAGTTTCTGTCCTGCACCGCACAAACCAACAAGCAATGTAAACATCTTAAAGGCAAATATTGGCACATTATTTTTATAATACAATGGAATTGTACAAGGGGATAATTACTTTTTTTGAAAAGTTTCTGTAATCAAGATTCACAAAGTTTGCGTGAGCATGAACAAAGTTCAAGGAGCTCCCCCACTTTAACAATGCTTGTCTCTCTCACTTTCACTTTCCTTTTTGAAAAGTTTTGGGTTCCCCTCTTTATTTTTTTGTTTTTAAACTATATAGAAGCACTCAACAGAAATAAATGAATCTCTAAAACTTCTGGGTTGTCTCCCTGGCAGCGCTTTCTTTAAAGCCATTAAGCTAGGCATACGGTGCTCAAGTAATGAATCCACCCGGATCCCAAGGTATATCAAAGCCAATTTTAATTAACAATGATTTGTGATTTAGTAGTGAGCACAAAGCAACATATATCATGTAATGACGAAGTCTAACTCTCTTCCTATGCATTGGCATGTCATAAAAGAACAATTCATGCACATATAGTAAAGGCCAATGCATAGTATAAACAATTTCTTGCAATTTTATCATATTGGAAACATGGAGAGGCGGAGATGTAGTTCCTCTCTCATAATAATTGCAAGTAGGAGCAGCAAGCACATGCATATTATATCTATCAAAATCATCATCTGTAGTAGTGAAACGCAACCCATCAATATAATCCTTAATAAGGGCAAACTTCTCCGATATAGTGTAGTCGGGAGAATTCAAATAGATAATAGGACTATCATGTGTGGGTGCAATAGCAACAATTTCATGTTTAATATAAGAAACTATAGCAAGTTCATCTCCATAAGCATAATTCATATTGGCGTCTTGGCCACAATCATAGCAAGCATCATCAAAAGGGATATTTCAAAAGAATCAATGGGATCATAACAATCATCATACCAGTCATCATTCGGTAAGCATGAAGGGAAACTAAACAATGTATGAGTTGAAGAGTTACTCTCATTAGAAGGTGGGCATGGGTAGCTAATCCGCTCTTCCTCCTTTTGTTCATCGCTCTCCTCATCATCTTTTTCATCCAATGAGCTCACAGTTTCATCTATTTCTTCTTCCATAGACTCCTGCAAAATATTAATCTCTTCTCGGACAGCGGAGACTTTCTCAATAAATTCATCAATATCATAATTGTATTTATAATTCTCATAGCAATATTTAAGGATAGCTAAATTTTCATGTCTATAAACTGAATCATCAAAATCTTCAAACTCTTTAAACAAAGATTCAATTTCATAAGCACCCATAAAAGCAATGAATTCTTCTATTTGTTCCACATCATAATAATCATATATACCATTAGCATAAGAAGCCAAGGTTTCATCATCATTAAATTCACATGAAAAGGGAAGGTGCGGAGCCTTCATCCTAGAGTAACAAGTATAATCATATCTCAAGCTTAGTTGCCGAGCATACCAATGCAACATATAAATTTGATCCCATAATAGTTTCCCTTTTGAGTCAAGCGATAATCCCTAAAGTATTCACGTTCATCCAATGTTACTCCCATTATAAAGTTGAATGGGGTTTTCTCAGGATTATCAAAGTAGTACATAATATCTTTCACATAATGAGCATCGAGGGTTTTAGGAGGTTCCCCATATTCATGAGTAGCAAGTAAACCTATTTTTTGGTATTTCATGTTCCATATCCATAACTAAAGATAGAGAACAACTTAGAATAGCAAATAAAAATTACTTAGTGATAAAGCAAACAAGCACACACGAGAATATTCACCCCATTCTATAACTCCCCGGCAATGGTGCCAGAAAAAAGGTCTTGATAACCCACAAGTATAGGGGATCAATTGTAGCCTCTTTCGATAAGTAAGAGTGTCGAACCCAATGAGGAGCTAAAGGTAGAACAAATATTCCTTCAAGTTCTATCGACCACCGATACAACTCTGCACACGCTTAACATTCGCTTTACCTAGAACAAGTATGAAACTAGAAGTACTTTGTAGGTGTTGTTGGGTAGGTTTGCAAGATAATAAAGAGCGCGCAAATAAAAAGTAGGGGATGTTTAGATGAAGACACAACTAAGTTAGTTTTAGTAGAGAGCTTGTTGTCACACAAGAAAGTTATTTGTCCCTAGGCAATCGATAACAAGACCGGTAATCATTATTGCAATTTTATTTGAGGGAGAGGCATAAGCTAACATACTTCCTCTTCTTGGATCATATGCACTTATCATTAGAACTCTAGAAAGCTTCCACAACTACTAAAGATCATTAAGGTAAAACCCAACCATAGCATTAAAGCATCAAGTCCCCTTTATCCCATACGCAACAATCCCCTTACTCGGGTTTATGCTTCTGTCACTCAAGCAACCCACTATAAGCGAATCATGAACGTATTGCAACACCCTACAATGGGAATCACTCACGCTTGCGCGACACGGAGAGCACCATAGGACAACACTAATAACAAAACATGCAACTCAAACCAATCACGATCATCAATTAACCCATAGGACAAAACGGATCTACTCAAACATCATAGGATAGCCATACATCATTGGGAAATAACATATAGCATTGAGCACCATGTTTAAGTAGAGATTACAGAGGGTAAAAGAGGGGTTACACCGCTGCATAGAGTGGGGAAGAGTTGGTGATGAGGGCGGTGAAGTTTTTAGTGTAGATTGCGGTGATGTATGGCCCCAGCGGCGTTCCGGCGCCACCAGGAGAGAGGGCCCCCCTTCTTCTTCTTCTTCTTCTTCTCCTTCTTCTTCTTCCTTGACCTTCTCCCTAGAAGGGAGAAGGGTTTCCTCTCTGTTCCGTGGTCTCCATGGCATGGGAGGGGCGAGAGCCCCTCCGAGATTGGATATGTCTCTCTGTCTCTCTCTGTTTCTTCGTTGGCTGATTCCGCCCTTTCACCGTTTCTTAAATTCCCAGAGATCCGTAACTCCGATTGGGCTGAATTTTGGACACGACATTTATTCGGATATTGGCTTTCTTGCAGCAAAAGAAGGACACCAACCGCCTCATGAGGTGGCGACGAGGGCCCAGGGCGCGCCTGACCCCCTGGGGCGCACCCCTGCCTCGTGGCCCCCTCGGGCATTGAGGGAGTCCTGGATTAGGGGGTCTTCGGACAGCCGGACTATATCCTTTGGCCGGACTATTGGACTATGAAGATACAAGATTGAAGACTTCGTCTTGTGTCCGAATAGGACTCTACTTGGCGTGGAAGGCAAGCTAGGCAATACGAATATGTATATCTCCTCTATTCTAACTGACCTTGTGTAACCCTAGCCCCCTCCGGTGTCTATATAAACCGGAGGGTTTTAGTCCATAGGACAACATACAATCATACCATAGGCTAGCTTCTAGGGTTTAGCCTCTCCGATCTCATGGTAGATCAACTCTTGTAATACTCATATCATCAAGAATAAATCAAGCAGGACGTAGGGTTTTACCTCCATCAAGAGGGCCCGAACCTGGGTAAAACATCGTGTTCCCTTCCTCCTGTTACCATCCGCCTTAGACGCACAGTTCGGGAGCCCCTACCCGAGATCCGCCGGTTTTGACACCGACATTGGTGCTTTCATTGAGAGTTCCTCTATGTCATCGCCGTTAGGCTTGATGGCCCCTACGATCATCTATAGCGATGCAGTCAAGGGTAAGACTTTTCTCCCTGAACAGATCTTTGTGTTCGGCGGCTTCGCACTGCGGGCCAACTAGCTTGGCCATCTGGAGCAGATCGAAAGTTACGCCCCTGGCCACCAGGTCAGGTTTGGAAGCTTAAACTACATGGTCGATATCCGCGGAGACTTGATCTTCGACAGATTCGAGCCCCTGCCTTGTGCGCCACGCGGTCACGATGAGTACGATTTAGCTCTACCATCGGAGAGTGTTCGAGAAATTGCACCGGTAGCCGCTCCGACCCTCAATTTGGAGCCAGTTGCGCCATCCATGGACGGGTGGATAGACCCTGCCACGGAGGCCGTATCCTCTGCGGTGATCGAGCCGAATATCGACCTTACCCTTCACGAGAGCCGTGTTGCCAAACTGCTGGATCCTTCTCCGGCCATGGACTCCGAACCGCCTGCGCCCATTCCAGTCGAATCCGATTGGACGCCGATCATGGAGTTTACCTCCGTGGATATTTTTCAACACTCGCCCTTTGGTGACATACTGAACTCATTAAGGTCTCTCTCCTTGTCAGGAGAGTCCTGGCCGAACTACGTCTAGCAGGATTGGGATGCGGATGACGAAGAAATTCGCCGCCCACCCACCACCCACTTAGTAGCCATTGTTGATGACTTAACTGACATGCTCGACTTTGACTCCGAAGACATCGACGGTATGGACGACGATGCGGGAGGCGAAGAGGAATCACTGCCCACAGGGCACTGGACAGCCACCTCATCATATGACATATACATGGTGGACACACCCAAAGAAGGCAATGGAGACGGGACAATGGAGGATGACCCCTCCAAGAAGCAACTCAAGCGCCAGCGACAGCAGCGCCGCTCAAATCCCGCCAAGGCAAAAGCGATACCGGCACCGGAGATAATAGCACTTCGGACAGTGCCGAAGGCAACAACAATCCTCTCCAGCAAGATTTAGAGCAGGAGGATGGAGAGTCCAGCCCTCCTGAGAGAGCGGCAGATGGAGAGGCGGAGGATGATAATTACATGCCTCCCTCCGAAGACGAGGCAAGCCTCGACGATGAGGGATTCCTCGTGCCAGAGGATCCTGTCGAACAAGAGCGCTTCAAGCACCGGCTTATAGCCACGACAAATAGCCTTAAGAAAAAGCAGCAGTAGCTTCAAGCTGGTCAAGATTTGCTAGCTGACAGATGGACTGAAGTCCTGGCGGCCGAGGAATATAAACTCGAACGCCCCTCCAAGAGTTACCCAATGTGCAGGTTGCTACCCCGACTGGAGGAGGAAGCACCGAAACCCACATCCCCGGTGTATGATGCGGATGATCGGCCACCTCGTGGCCGTGACAGAGAGGCATTCCAGCCGAAAACTCAGCCCGCACCCCGACGCCATTCAAATAAAAAGGCATGGGGAAATACGCCAGACCTGCAAGACGTATTGGAGGGCAAAGCAAAACACGCAAGATCGATCTACGGATCATGAGGGTGCGCCACTATCTGAGACGATAATCCTCACGCCGGATACAGTAAAAGTAAGTCCGACCGGGCCAAACACAGCGGGCAAGACTCATTTGAGCTGCGTCGCGATATAGCCCAGTACAGAGGCGCCGCACACCCCTTATGCTTCATAGCCGAAGTAATGGATCATCAAATCCCAGAGGGTTTCAAACCCGTAAATATATAATCATACGACGACACAACAAATCATGCGGTATGGATCGAGGATTTCCTCCTACACATCCACATGGCCCGCGGTGATGACCTACACGCCATCAAATACCTCTCACTCAAACTCAAAGGACCAGCTCGGCATTGGCTCAACAGCTTGCCAGCAGAGTCCATTGGTTGTTGGGAAGATCTGGAAGCCGCATTCCTCGACAACTTTCAGGGCACTTATGTGTGACCACCAGATGCCGATGACTTGAGCCACATAATTCAGCAGCCAGAGGAATCGGCCAGGCAATTCTGGACACGGTTCCTAACAAAGAAAAATCAAATCGTCGATTGTCCGATTGCAGAGGCCCTAGCAGCTTTCAAGCACAACATCCGGGATGAATGGCTCACCGGCACCTTGGCCAGGAAAAGCCGAAATCTATGGCAGCCCTCACGACACTCATGACCAGCTTCTGTGCGGGAGAGGACAGCTAGTTGGCTTGCAGGAATAACATATCAAAGAACCATGGTACTTCGGATACCAAGGACGACAACGGTAGGTCACGTCGCAATAAACATAAGCGTCGCATTAACAGCGACAATACCAAGGATACGACAGTCAATACCGGATTCAAAGGCTCTAAACCCGGTCAGCGGAAAAAGCCATTCAAAAGAAGCACTCCGGGCTCGTCCAGTTTGGACCGTATACTCGATCGCTCGTGTCAAATACACGGCACCCCCGACAAGCCAGCCAACCACACCAACAGGGATTGTTGGGTGTTCAAGCAGGCCAACAAGTTAAATGCCGAAAACAAATATAAGGGCTCACATAGCAATGACAAGGAGGAGCCCCGGCAGCCGAACACCGCAGGACAGAAGAGGTTCCCCCCACAAGTGTGGACAGTGAACATGATATACGCAACCCACATCCCCAAGAGGGAGCGGAAGCGTGCGCTCAGGGACGTATATGCGTTGGAGCCAGTCGCCCCAAAGTTCAACCCATGGTCCTCCTGTCCGATCACCTTCGATCGCAGAGACCACCCCACTAGTATCCGTCATGGAGGATTCGCCGCACTGGTCCTAGACCCAATCATTGACAGATTTCACCTCACTCGAGTCCTAATGGATGGCGGCAGCATCCTAAACCTGCTTTATCAGGACACAGTGCACAAAATGGGTATAGACCCCTCAAGGATCAAACCCACAAAAATGACCTTTAAAGGTGTCATACCAGGTGTAAAGGACCATTGCACAGGCTCAGTCACACTGGAAGTGGTCTTCGGATCCCCGGATAACTTCCGAAGCGAAGAGTTAATCTTTGACATAGTCTCGTTCCGCAGTGGCTACCATGCACTGCTCGGGCGAACCGCATTTGCAAGATTCAATGCGGTACCGCATTATGCATATCTCGAGCTCAAGATGCCAGGACCTCGAGGGGTCATAATAGTTAATGGAAACACAGAGCGCTCTCTCCGCACGGAGGAGCACACTGCGGCCCTCGCAGCAGAAGCGCAAAGCAGCCTCTCAAGGCAATCCACTAGTTCGGCGATTAAGGACCCAGACACCTTCAAGCACGCCCGGAGTAATCGGCAACTGGACCGCCTGGCACGTTCCGAGCTCGCATAGCAATACGGCCCCCACCCCGGTCCTAGCCAAACGGCAAAATCCGTGCCACGCGTACATAATTACGCATTAAAAATATCATGGGCACATGTGGGGAGGGGGGCACAACTACGGCACGCCCCAAGACGCGACTTAAACCGCACTAGGGGCTTCCCACTTTGTTATTTTTCTCTCTTTCAGGACTTTAATCTCTGGAAACCCTGTCCGGCAGCATGATTGTCGAACACATGATGCAGCAACCAAGGAGGCAGAGAGCTACGTCACACCATGGAACTCCCAGGTGGATTACGATAACGAGTGAAATACTTGCTTTAATACTATTCCTTAGCTCGCCCTTGGAAGGGACATGTCAAATAGTCCTACTTTTTGCTTATCGCACTACTTGTATCATTCTGCTCTAACGCACCTTTTTGAATAAAACAATGCATAGCATTAAGACTATTATTGCATTCTTCCTTTACATATATATGTTCATTCATGACATCTAGCACCCGTACACTCTGGTACGGCCAATACGCCAGGGGCTTAAGCATACCCCATAATGCGGTGTGAGAAGTCCAAACACTTTTGATAGTGCGGCACCCCGAACTTATAGCATTATATGCATCAGCTCCGAATCATGTCTTTGGTCAATAGTTGGGTTTGCCTGGCTCCCATGTTTTGGTACCTTACGTTCCGCTATATCAGCTAAGGTAGCACTGGGAGAACTACTGCGATTGTGCCCCGGTTCTGCTGGGCTAAGCACCTCAGTAGAGAAAGCTAAAACTGACTCTCATGATAAGGCGAGAGACTGGTCGCTGTTCGAGAGGTTTCAAGTCCCTAAAGACTTATGCCACTTAGAGCGAGGAGTCGGCCTTGTCCGGCTTAAGGCGTGTATCGCGCCCCGAATTCGGCCTTCTGAATACTAGGGGCTTCGCTAAAATTTAAAATTATAGAATTCTATGGCTAAGTGAGAGTGATAACGCATTATAGTCCGATTGCCTTGTTTGCTGTGCTGAGCACCTCCCTCGAAGGACCCAACAATGGGAACAAGAGTGCTCAGGTTTATCCCGAACACCCCAGCACTCGTGGCGTGGGGGCAGAAGCCGACGACTAGCAATCTCTCAGATTTGATAAACAGCCGAACAGAAGGCAATATTTTAAATTCAAACAAGCATTGCATAGCGCATATGAACAAGTTTTCATAATACAGGATTACATGAGCAAGTTTACTCAAATATTACATCTTTCGCACACTCGTCCGCTACAAGACGGGCACCCTTCAGGACACCCTCATAGTACATCTCGGGGTGGCGATGCTCCTTGCCCTGTGGCGGCCCTTCCTTCACCAGCTTCACGGTGTCCATCTTGGCCCAGTGCACCTTCGCACGGGCGAAAGCCCGGCGTGCACCTTTGATGCAAACGGACCGCTTGATGACTTCTAGCTGTGGGCAGGCATCCACAAGCCGCCTCACCAGGCCGAAGTAGCTGTTGGGAAGGGCGTCACCAGGCCACATCCGGACTATAAAGCCCTTCATGGCCTATTCGGCCGCCTTGTGCAGCTCGACCAGTTGCTTCATCTGGTCACTCAGAGGCATCGGGTGTTTGGTCTCAGTATACTGAGACCAGAACAACTTCTCCGTTGAGCTTCCCTCCTCGGCCTGGTAAAACTGTGCGGCATCCGACACGCTGCGGGGCAAATCTGTGAATGCTCCTGGAGAGCTCCGGATTCGGGTAAGTAACAAGTAATTTACTTTCACATGCTTGCTTTGCATATAGAATGCCTTACCCGCCGCTATCTTATTCATTGCATCAATCTCCTGGAGAGCCTTTTGGGCTTCAGCCTTGGCACTCTTTGCACTCTCAAGGGCCACGGCAAGCTCGGACTCTCGCGTCTTCAGTTCAAGCTCCAATGCCTCATGCTTCGTCATGAGAGCGTGGAGCTCTTGCTGCACCTCGCCCACCCGTGCCTCTTGTTTTTCCCGCTCGGTGCGCTCCTGGTCCGCTTTGTTTTCGGCCTCGGATAGCGCTTGCTTCAGGGTTGCCACTTTGGTCGTGGCCCCTGGCAGATTAAAGATGATCCTATCATTTTGCAATCGCATCACTTTTATATATATACATATCTACAGACTAGGTATTACTTATCTTTGTTCTCCTTGAGCTGCCTCTTGGCAAGGCCGAGCTCTTTCTCTGACCCTTCGAGGTCCTGCTTCAGTACGGCGACCTCCGCAGTCAGTGCGGCAGAGGCCAGCAGTGAAGCCTGCATACGCATATAGACATACTTATATTAGACTCCTGGAGATATTAGTTGATCCTCTATTCGGCTTTTCTTTTTGAACACCAAACAGAGCATCAGGGGCTACTGTCTATGCGGTAATATTTTTCCTATATTTCAAATACTTACCTCAAAGCCTGTTAGAAGGCTGGCACGGGCTTTAGTCAGTCCGCTCTTGGCAGACTGAACCTTCTGGATCACCGCACTCATAATAGTGCGGTGCTCTTCGTCGATGGAAGCACCGCGAAGCGCTCCCAGCAGATTGTCCGGTGCCTCTGGATGGACAGAGGTCACCGGCACGGGCGTCTTGCCCCTTTTGGAAGGAGGCCGCCTGCCCGAGTCCAAAACCACTGGGGGTTCCGATGCAGTGTTCGGCTGAAGGCCGAACTCGGAGCCCTCGGGAACTTTACCCCCTCTGCTCCCGAAGTCCGGAAGGTCGCCTTAAGGCGCCTTCGGGACTGTCTCCTCTCGATCCGGTGCCTCTTGAGATAGCACCTCGGCATTGTCCATAGGGCAAGGAGAGGTGGCGGTCGGAAGTGGATCGCTATCCATATCCGACGAGTCCAAGGAGCCGCCCGACGAAGATACGTCGATATGGGCTTGGGGCGGTCTGCATAATCATATTCGATGTTAGGAGAAGCAGTGCGTCAAAGGTATGCTATGAGTTACTCTGGCATTTGAATACTTACGACTTTGCCAGGGGCTTATCCCCAAGCAGCCACTTGTCTTCTTCTTCGGCGGCGGTGGTGGAGCAGTCCGGAAGGAGAGTCCTTCCCTTCTTGGACCCTTCGGCCCCCCGGTTGGGGCGGCCTTCCTTTTCTTGTCTCCCCCGGCTGAAGGGGGAGCATCTTCATCTTCCTCCTCGTCTTCGAGGGAGAAGTGCATCGCAGAGTCATCGGACAATGAGCCCGATATCACCTGGCGCCGGGAACTCTTTCGGGTTCCCTTGGCCTTCTTCATGGTCTTCTCCGGCACCTTGTATGGAGCCGGAGTCAGCATCTCCGTCAGGAGAGCGTCCGCGGTGTCTTCGGGCAGAGGGGCCGGATAGTCGATCTTCTCCGATGCCCCCACCCAGTCCTGTCAAAGGCATGGGAGCTCAGACCCCGCGCGTGGTTAAGCTATGGGAAGTAAAAACCCTACCAGATGTACAAAACTTACCGGATTCGCAGGGCGCTTCGCGCTTAGCCCGCGGTCCTCGGTGAGAGAGGGAGGGACCTCGGCACCCTTGAACAGCACCCTTTAGATGTCCTTGTGCGTCGTGTCGAAGAGCTCGCTCAGAGTCTAGTGCTGGGCCGGGTCGAACTCCCACAAGTTGAATCCCGTCGTTGACACGGGAGGATCCGGCGGAAGAGCATAACCTGGACTATGTTGACAAGCTTGAGCTTCTTGCTTGCCATATTCTGGATACATTTCTGGAGTCCGTCCAGCTCCACCGATGAACCCCAGGATAGGCCCTTCTCTTTCTAGGAGGTAAGCCACATGGGGATTCCCGATCGAAACTCGGGGACGCCACCCAGTTGGTGTCGCGCGGCTCGGTGATGTAGAACCACGCCGATGGCCACCCCTTTATGCTCTCCATGAAGGAGCCTTCAAGCCATATAACATTGGGCATCTTGCCCACCATGGCTCCGCCGCATTCCGCTTGTTGGCCTCCCGCCACCTTCGGCTTGATATTGAAGGTCTTTAACCACAGGCCGAAGTGGGGCCGGATGCGGAGGAAAGCCTCACACACGACGATGAACGCCGAAATGTTGAGGATGAAGTTCGGGGCTAAATCATGAAAGTCCAGCCCGTAGTAGAACATAAGACCACGGACGAATGGGTGGAGGGGAAACCCCAGTCCATGGAGGAAGTGGTGGAGGAAAACTACCTCTCGTGAGTTTCTGGGGTAGGAACAATCTGCCCCGCAGCGGGCAGCCGATGCGCGATATTCGCGGCTAAGTATCCGGCTCCGCGCAGCTTCTTGATGTGTCCCTCCGTAATGGAGGAAGCCATCCATTTGCCTTTTGCTCCGGACATGTTTGGAGAAGGTTGAGGGGAAGGATGTGGACTTGGGCGTTGGAGCTCGAGTGCACAAGAATGGATGAGCAAGGAGGAAGAAGGCGTGGGTAGAGAAAGGTTAAACCTTATCCCCTTATAAGGGCGGCCGAAACTATGCGCCCCCACTAGCCTGGTAAAACTCGCTTATCCCCCAAGCGCCGTAATTGATGGCGCGATTGGGTTACCCATGCCTGTATTGATGAGAATCCCGTAATAAGGGGGACACGATCTCTGCTTTGACAAGACGTGTCAAGAAACTGCCTCGCGTTATGTGCGGGGCTAGTTAAAAGAAACGGTTCGAATAATCACCGGGCCATGGCATGATGTCATGTTGCCGAAACATGTCAGCAGATTAGATTTGTGGAAATATTATTCTCTCTACGATGGTATGTGGAACTTATTTGCAGGGTCGGACACTATCCTTGTATTCAAATTCTTCCCTGGTGTATTCGGAGGAGGAACCCGCCTTGCAATGCCGAAGACAACACTGCGCGCCGAACTCATTGTCATTGAAGCCTGGTTCAGGGGCTACTGAGGGAGTCCTGGATTAGGGGGTGTCCGGACAGCCGGACTATATCCTTTGGCCGGACTGTTGGACTATGAAGATACAAGATTGAAGACTTCGTCTCGTGTCCGGATAGGACTCTACTTGGCGTGGAAGGCAAGCTAGGCAATACGGATATGTATATCTCCTCTTCTGTAACCGACCTTGTGTAACCCTAGCCCCCTCCGGTGTCTATATAAACCGGAGAGTTTTAGTCCGTAGGACAACATACAATCATACCATAGGCTAGCTTCTAGGGTTTAGCCTCTCCGATCTCATGGTAGATCAACTCTTGTAATACTCATATCATCAAGAATAAATCAAGCATGACGTAGGGTTTTACCTCCATCAAGAGGGCCCGAACCTGGGTAAAACATCGTGTTCCCTGCCTCCTATTACCATCTGCCTTAGACGCATAGTTCTGGACCCCCTACTCGAGATCCGCTAGTTTAGACACCGACAGGCATCGTCTCGCGTTGATTCTTTCTTCCCAAAAATCACATATATTCCAAAAAAAATCTCCATCAGTTTTTATCCCGTTTGGACTCCGTTTGATATGGATTTTCTGCGAAACAAAAAACATGCAACAAACAGGAACTGGCACTGGGCACTGGATCAATATGTTAGTCCCAAAAATAGTCCAAAAAGTTGCCAAAAGTATATGAAAGTTGTATAATATTGGCATGGAACAATCAAAAATTATAGATACGACGGAGACGTATAAGGAGTTTCGGGTGGACATATAACCAGGCGGCAAAGACCAAGGCCACGGAAGCACTAGAGCGGTCCCACCGCTAAGTGGCAGCCGCAACAAAGATGTTCTGGCGCGTCGCGGAGCCCTCGAATGAGCTCTCATGGGCACGCGAGGGCTCTCACAAGCGCACTCACCGCGTTGGTGATCGCGATGAGCTGGCGTTGCTGAAGTCCTTGACCGGCGATGACGCCATTCTCGCTAGCCTCATTAAGCAGAAGGAGCTGGTCGACAGCTTGATGAAGCTATTCGAGATTAGCGATGCCTCGATTGACAAGGCAACCAACCTCGTCGAGGAACACATGGGTGACCATGCGAAGCTCCTCAAGGCGCTCGCCGAGAAGGAGGAGGAGGCCCCCGGCTGGAAGATGCTGCATGAGCAGAGCAGTGCCTCAGGGATGACGCTGATAGCGGTCGTCGAGGAACTGATGGGTGACTTGAGGAAGCTCTGGATCATGCGCGAGCAGGAGGTGGAGGAATCCGTGGCTACTTTCAAGCAAAGTCGTGAGGAATTGAAGAAGGAGCTGGAGGATGTCATCGCCCGGTGTTTCATCGACGAGTAGAGACAGTAGCGATCTAGATCATTGTCTGCGATTTCCTTCTTCTCTTGCCCCTGTGTCTTCCGGGCTTTGCCACATGTGGCATTTTAAATTATCCGGAATATGTAAGACAATTATTATCTGCGCCATTGTAAATTTGTCATCATATGATCCGTTGCCATTTTATTTGTGGTTGTATTATCCGTTGCCCTATGTGGCAATTTAAATTAGGCCACAATATGAGTTGAAAACACGAACAAAGCAAATTCTACCCTGGGATCACAAGCAAACACCCTCCGTCCAAGTGCTTTCATTAACCCATTAATGGAGAAGTTGTGAGCGAGGCGGGCAGCGGCTGGTTCATGGAGGTCAAAGAGCTCGCTTCCCGGTGAACATGGGCGACCTTGCTGCTCACACGTGTCCCGTCGAGCCTGCTAGGTGGATAGGATGCACGCGTCCCGTCGAGCCTACGATGTGGACTGCTCGCACGCGTCCCGTTGAGCCTACGCTGCGGACTGCTCGCACGCGTCCTGTCGAGCATGCACGGCGGACTTCTCGCGCTTGTCCCGTCTAATCAAACAGCTGCACGCACGCCACCGAGTATGGTTAAATTTTGACACGGTTCATATAATACAACCGTTTGCGATATTAACCTATCAGCTTTTTTTACTATACAACCTGTTAGCTTTTTGTTTAAAAAAGGACTTCGTTGGCTACTAATGTGTGCGCTTCTTCTCAAACTGGACAATTTTTTACCATGGCATATATGTGCCATGTCATGAAACCATGCCAAGTTTCATGTTTTTTGGGTGAGTTTTTGATTTACTGGGATTTAAAAACCGAGATTCTCAATGTTTCAGAAAAACGACAAGTTGGTAATTCATTCCCATTCCTTAAATGAGACCTAAACATGCACCCAATGACACATGTATGATTTCCCACCCATTTTGCTTCACTGGAGCATGTGCTTTTAGTTCAAATTTGAATTATGGACTACATTAAATGTGTAGAAAACTTAATTAGTAATATATACAGTGGCCAGACGAACCTTCACTGGTACGCGTCGGTGCTATACAAACGGTTTTTAACCCCTTTCCGCGATGACATTTGGAACCGTCGCCAAGTGAGTGTGGGCGATAGGGGGGGTCCTTCCCACACGACCTGAAACCGTCAGGGATATGCCCTCCTGACACAGACGCTCGGCAAAATGAGGTCGTGTGCGACCAATGAGCACTCAAATACAGAAATACGTACAAGAGTGCTAAAAATACAATTATACATGTGAAATCATTTCCGATCGTAAGTACATCCCACACAGTCAACCATCACTTAACGTTTTCCTTCATATATACATCCCACACAGTCGCTCCAAGGAAAAATTTTCTGTTCGCAAGTACATCACACACATTTTTCCCAGTTAAATCATTTGCGATAGCGTTTCCATTGCACACGGTATCAACAATTTTATCATTTGCGTTATTGAATTCATCACACACGGTGCCTAGAAGAAACTGTGTGTCAAGGGTTGTCCATCACACGTAGTTTTTATGTGGTAAACGTCTGCGCTAGGTGGCCTAACGCAAACAGTTTTCATGAGGATGTCGTGTGTGATTTTTCAATAATCTAACACGGTTTATTCCTAGAAACTGTGTGCGTTATTGAATGCATCGCACACAGTGTTTTCTCAATAACCGTTTGCAATAAAAACCCAATTATCAGGCCAATTATCTGATTATTCATAATCCATTTATTAATCTAGTTGACATTTCATATTAAGAACACAATATATTTCATTTTCATAATTGAAATACATCAGAGTATAACATCATATAGCTTCAGCACTCAGCTACCCCATTACACAACTACACCAGGACTAAGTTTCACATGCAACATCCATAAACTTTCGAAATTAGCATCATAGACGGTACATAGACAGATGTATCTCAACTGGAAAACTGCCGAAGCAGAAGGCGAATATTGAGCCTTCATTGATGTTGAAGGTCTTTGTAACTTTAGGCCAGTGCTTGTGGATGATTGACCGTCCATCCTTTGTCCTCTTTAGGAACACTTCAATATTAAGCCATGGGTGTTTTATGAATACCTTCCTCGCCTCCTGACCATACAGGTGGTTTTAGAGGTAATCATCAGTGAACTGCTTTGGAAAGGCCTGAAAACAAGGATGTGCATAAATATCTTCTCTATATTGGAAATGGGGCAAAGGAATAAAAAAGGCAAGGTATAATAGTTAGTACCATCCTGTAGCGAACTGATGTCTTCTTCATTGTGCAGACAAAGATCTTGTTGTTTTTTGTCGCTAATTTCTTTATCCTAACAATCTTTCTGAGTTTCTTGACTTGACTGATATTCATGGACAACTCATTTCCCCATATGCAAAAAGGGTCAAACAGCGGGTGAAAACCTCTGTCAGCAGGACCTACATGTGCAAGACCAAATTGTTAAAAACCTAAATATTAGAATGGTTCCCACAATTTCCCAATAATGTGCTATTA
Organism: Triticum dicoccoides; assembly: GCF_002162155.2. NCBI lineage: Eukaryota > Viridiplantae > Streptophyta > Magnoliopsida > Poales > Poaceae > Triticum > Triticum dicoccoides. The sequence continues at coordinate 274,673,811 of NC_041384.1, read as the reverse complement.
TACAACGGACCATGCACGTGCTAACCTCGATTGTAAACCTCAATGCTTCCCATGGTTTCCCTGCAACACATATAAGGTAGTTAGTTATCAGGTTAAGTAAGATTTCACATGCTATCAGTAAAATATGTTGATGAAAAATAAGCACATTGCAGATTCATCAGATTAATTCAAGCCACATGGAAAATCCATTTATCGAAACCAAGCATGATTAAGAACTAGGAAATATAGCACTTGTATATGTTTCTCATGTATTAAGTGAAGCCAAATTCAATTTATTCCTCACATGCACAACAATACAAAATTCTACCCACGACAATTGGACATTGCAGTGTAGAATTGAACCAAGTAGATAGCTAAACACCACAACAAATGAACCAAACATTAACTGAGCACCACATTGCCCAATATAACATACTCCTAATAGAAGATCAGACAGTTAACCAAACCAAGCATGCTTAACAACTTGGAAATATGGCAATTGTATTTTTTATCATGTATTTACTACAGCCAAATTAAATTTATTCCTCACATGGTATACAATAATAGAATGCACCCACAACTATTGAACATCGCATTGCAGAATTGAACCAAACAAAACAGTTAACTAAACACCACAACAAATGAACCAAACGTTAACTGAGCACCACATTGCACAATATAACATACTCCTAATAGAAGATCAGATAGTTAACCAAACCAAGCATGCTTAACAATATGTAAATATAGCAATTGTATTTGTTTCTAATGTATCTAGTACAACCAAATTAGATTTATTTCTCACATGGTATACAATAAAAGAATGAACCAACAACAATTGAACATCGCATCACAAAATTGAACCAAACAACCAACAGTGTCGCGTCATCGGCGCACGAGGCGTCGACGGTGGCCTCGATGGCAAGGTGCTCCTCCAAGATCTGGGGGTCGACACGAATGGCAGCCATCGTGACCTCATCTGCGTGTGCAACCGCGATTTGCTTCTCCGCTGCCAAATGGTCCTTGGGATCCTGTCTATACTGCATGCACCATGGATTAGGGCGGCGCTTATTTGGTCGAGGGGTCGGTGATTTTGGTGGAAGGTGTCACACCGATGGTCGGGGCATGTGGGAAGAGGAAGGAGAAGGGGGATGGGGGTCGGGTGTGGATTACCTGCCTAGATAGGCGAGGCCGAGCAGCATGGAGGAGGGTTGCCGGTAAGGAGGCGGCGCTGCAAACAGGGAGTGAAGGTTTCAACTTGGAAAGGAAGGCGTAACTAGGGGAAATGTGGCTTTTGGTAAGGGGGAGGGGGCGGGGAGGTAGATATTTCCGCGGAAGCCGAAAATTAGGAATCACTTCAATGAAAAAACTGGCGCGCAAAGTGTCATCAGACACGGTCCCTTATTCAGAACTATGTATGATATGTGAGCATCACAAATGATTCAGATAGCTTAACCCATGTGTGTTGAGTTTAAATGTACAACATTTTGGTTCAAATTTCCCTGGTTACAGAGGTTATCCACGTCATTGCATAATTTGGGTACACAAAGGAGACTAACTTCTTAATAGAGCAAGTTCAGCAATTAAATAGAGCTAGCTGACCTAAACATTACTCTAACAAATCAAAGAACGTCTCTCTTAATTAAACAAAACAAAGAGTACTACTACAGCTAGTGCTCGTCGATCTCTGCTGCTGCCTCCATGTCCAGCTCACGCCCGACGATCTCCTGGGGAAGGGGCTCCATGGAATCAATTGCACCATACTCAGCAAGCATCTCGACATCCGCGTCCGCCATATCTTTGGAATAGGCCGCAACGAGCTGGGCGTGGGCGGTCGCGATCTGGGCTCTGGCGGGCTCCGTCGTGGCAAGGTATGCCGCACAGCAACGGACGGTTGCTCGAACTCTCTCGGCGATTGCCAACTCTTCGGCCGTGGGTTGCCTACCGTTGTCGGAGAAGATTCATTTGATTTGTGCGGTGACTGCCACGAGCTGGGCGTGGATGGCCACGACATGGTTGTGGGCGTCCTCCATCAGGGCTAAAACTGCCACCGCAGAACGGACATCTGCTGTGCCACTCTCGCCAGTTGCTATCCCCGAGGCAGATGCTGGTGCCGCCGCCTAAGAAGCAACATCGGTCGTTTGGGCTGCCTTGGCCGCCCGGACGCAGACTGCGATCGTCCTCACGAAGCTTGTTAGAACACGCCTGGCGGCTGCGGCTGCGCTCTTGCCGGAGTGGGCCACCGAAGTTGCCCTCACGACGTGGGTCGACGTCCCCATCTTACACCGGTGACGAATGAATAGTGAAACGATATTTGGACAGTGAGCTGGTGTGCTTGACACGCCGGCTGTGGACTGTAGCCGATGCACCTTCTCGCGTAAGCCATAGGCGTACTATACATCGGCGGTGCTCCAAGATATTTTGTGCTGCATATCACACGGTTGGTGATAATAAACTGTGTGCGATCTACTAGATTTATCGTCTTGATTTGAATTATGTAATGGGGTCACATCTACACCGGATGGTGTTTGAATTGCTAGAACTTTTATGTGAAGTGAACATGCAACTATATGTCTGTTTTCAAAAAAATGGAATTATTCAGGGTTCCTTCGGACGTTTTTATACATTAACTTGGTTTTGTAGGCATTTCAGGCGCATAATTCTAATTTGAACTACATGCACAAGCTCCAGTGCATATAAATGGGTTGAAAAATCAAATATGTGTCCTTGGTTGCATGCTTAGGTCACATGCAAGAAACGGGAATGAATGTCACACACCTTGCCACCGCCACACACCGCAAACATTGAGATACCTAGTTTTTAAATTCTAGTAAATCCAAAACTCGTTTGAAATTCATGAAACTTGGCATGCTATCATGGAGCGGCATCCACATGCCGTGGTAAATTTTTTGTCCAATTTGGGGCAGGTTTGGGTATAAGCTTCTCACAAACCAGAGCTGCTCACAACAAGCGTGATGGTTTCGGTAGGGAATGTGCCACCTTTGGGGACGAAACGATATTCGTTGCCTCTTATTGCTTTCAAAAAATTTCAAGTGTCAACATAGAACAACATGAGTGTTGTGTTCAATTTTGGAACTTTTCGGGGTTCGTTTGGACATTTCTATACATTAACTGGGTTTTCCAGGCATTTTATGTGCACAATTAAAATTTGAACTACATGCACATTCTCCAGTGCATATAAACTAGTTGAAAAATCAAATGTGTGTCCTTGGTTGCATGTTTTGGTCCCATGCAAGAAACGGGAATGAATTTCAAACACCCTACCACCATCACTCGACCTCAAACATTGAGATACCTGGTTTTTAAATTCTAGTAAATCCAAAACTCGTGTGAAATTCATGAAACTTGGCATGCTATCATGGAGAGGCATCAACATGTCGGGGTAATTTTTTTCCCATTTGGGGCAGGTTTGGGTATAAGCTTCTCACAAAGCGGAGATTCTCACAACAAGCGTGATGGTTTCGGTAGGGAACGTGCCACCTTTGGGGACAAAACAATATCTGTTGCCTCTTATTGCTTTCTAATTTTTTTTGAGTGTCAATATAGACCAACAGGAGTGTTGTGTTTAATTTGGAATTTTTCGGGGTTCGTTTGGACATTTTTATACATTAACTGGGTTTCCCAGGCATTTTATGCGCATAATTCAAATTTGAACTACATGCACATTCTCCAGTGCATATAAACTGAAAAATCAAATCTGTGTCCTTGGTTGCATGCTTAGGTCCCATGCAAGAAATGGGAATGAATTTCAAACACCCTGCCACTGTCACTCGGTCGCAAACATTGTGATACTTGGTTTTTAAATTCTAGTAAATCCAAAACTTGTCCGAAATTCATGAAACTTGGCATGCTATCATGGAGCGGCATCAACATGCCATGGTAAAAATTTTGTCCCATTTGGGGCAGGTCTGGGTATAAGCTTCTCACAACAAGCGTGATGGTTTCGGTAGGGAACGTGCCACCTTTGGGGACGAATTGATATCCGTTGCCGCTTATTGCTTTCAATAATTTTTGAGTGTCAACATAGAACAACAGGGGTGTTGTGTTCAATTTTGGAATTTTTCGGGGTTCGTTTGGACATTTTTATACATTAATTGGGTTTTCCAGGCATTTTATGTACATAATTCAAATTCGAACTACATGCACATTCTCCAGTGCATATAAACTGGTTGAAAAATCAAATATGTGTCCTTGGTTCCATGCTTAGGTCCCATGCAAGAAATGGGAATGAATTTCAAACACCCTTCCACCGTCACTCGGGCGCAAACATTGAGATACCTGGTTTTTAAATTCTAGTAAATCCAAAACTCGTTTGAAATTCATGAAACTTGGCATGCTATCATGGAGCGGCATCAACATGCTGTGGTAAATTTTTTGCCCCATTTGGGGCAGGTTTGGGTATAAGCTTCTCACAAACCAGAGCTTCTCACAACAAGCGTGATGGTTTCGGTAGGGAACGTGTCACCTTCGGGGATGAAATGATATCAGTTGCCTCTTATTGCTTTCAAATTTCAACATAGATCAACAGGAGTGTTCTGTTTACTTTTGGAATTTTTTGGGGTTTGTTTGGACACTTTTATACATTAACTAGTTTTTCTAGGAATTTCATGTGCATAATTCAAATTTTAACTACATGCACAAGCTCTAGTGCATATAAATTGGTTGAAAAATCAAATCTGTGTCCTTCGGGGCATGCTTACACTAGTGCAGAACCGGGCAATAGCACCGGTACGTAAGGCCCTTTAGTGCCGGTTCGGTAACCGACGCTAAAGTGTAGGCACTAAAGGCCCCCCCTTTAGTACCGGTTCAACACGAACCGGTGCTAAAGGGCAACCACGTGGCACGAGCCAGCTTCGGGGGTAGGGAGCCCTTTAGTACCGGTTGGTGTCACGAACCGGTATTAAAAGATTGGGGGGTTTTGGGTTTATGATTTCTTTTTCATTTAATTTTGTGTTTTCCATTTAATTCTTTTTCGTTTGCTGGTATTTTACGATACTACTTATTGTACACGTTATGCATATATATAAATAGAATTTCTAGTAGAACCGATCATAATATATATATCATCGAATGTCTCACAACCACCATTAATTAATTCACACATATATATACACATGTATATATATACAATTTCTCCTGATTGGTGCCTTCGGAGCCAGTGGCATTAGCCTAATTGGTGCCTTCGGAGCACGATAACAATTGGAAGTGGTTCATGGGGGCGGTAGCGGGTAATAGTATTCTCCTTTGGGATCTATGACCTGGTCAAGCAAAAATCCCGCTATTTCCTCTTGAATTGCTTGTATGCGCTCCGTTGGTAGGAGCTGCTCCCGCACCTCTTTGAACTGTTAAGAAGGAGATCAATATGCACGTGTATTAGTTGTGTGACTAGATATCGATAATGGTGTAAAAATTGTGAATAGTGTTCTGACAAACGTACCCACTCCTGTCTTTGAGATTTGCTCCTTTCGGACGCCATCATGCAAATGTTCTCGCAAATGTAGTATGCACACAGATTATTCCTCGGCGCCTGCTTCAGGGCCTTTACGAGAATGGAATTTGATCAGATAATAATTAATCAAGCATGATAATTAAAGAGATGGCAGCTAGCTAGTACTACTTAATTACTTACCTGGGGTCGATACCATTTCAGATCTTGCTTCCATGGGCCTGGAGTGGCCCTGATGAACTTTGCCCAAGCCCTGCCCGCTGACAAAGAAAATGAATAAATGGGTTATTAAATAGTTGTTATAAGGAAATGACGAACTAATTAAATAGGCCGAGATATAGTTAATAATGATTGAAATTACCTGTTGACTATCCCCTTCAGGATGGTGTAGTCACTTGCTTTCTTAAGTAGTGAGTCCAGTACTTCAACTGTTCCTTCATCAACTTTAATGATTAACAAGATCCAGTGAAATCTGCATGCACACACGTTTGCATGTCTTAATTAAGCGGGCATATGTAAGCAAAAACATGTAGCTAGCTAGTAGGCAAAAACAGAATTTGTAGTACAAGACAGTGTGACTCACTCGAAGTTGTAAGGAAGTAGTATATCTTCATTGTATTTGAGGCGCTTGAAGAACTCTAGCATGCTTTCCTCTACACTTTTTTCGTGATATGGATCTAATTTCCCTGTGTTTTCATTAATGGTATTTGGGTCAATGAACCCAATGCCATAGCGTCCACCTTTTTTCATTTCATAAATCTTCATCCTGCATAATACTACAGAAAAGAATATAGTGAGGATAATTACAGGTAATGATTGATCAAAATGATCACTACATCTAGCTTGAGACTTAAATTACAGAAAGAAATCACTTAAAGACAATAGCAACTGACGATATATTTGTCGAGTGCATCTTGATTGTATAGCTGAAACAGTTCTGAATACTCAACGGCCAGAGCTTTCTCATGGTAGTAATGCTCCTCCTTGACATTCACCATGAGGGACTCTCGATTGGAAATATGGTAATGTCCATGTACCATCGATGCAATTCATACATTCTCATTGGGAGGTTCTTGACCTCGTCTGGCTCGACCAAAGGTTGGCCCCGGACATATTTCCGTTTTATTTCCTCCTCTCTAGTTGGAGACATGGGCTCGATATCAAGGAGTTGTCCAACAGTGATCTCGATCGCTTCAGCCTACGCAATATGCTCCTCGGTTATTACCACATCGCCCACCCCGGGAACGTTAACGGTTTGCCCACAATAATATTGGGCGTGCCTACTCTCATGTGTTGTTGGCACAACAAGCGGGGGGATTGATTGCGCCGCCTGTTCTCCCAGCTGGGGAATGGTTTTACCGCTCCTTTTACCAGCTGATTTGCTCGAGCTCGAGCTCGCCTCTTTCTGTAGACGTGCTCGATTTAACTTCTTGATGTGGCACTCATAGTCTGTGCCAACAGGCTTGGGAGCTGGTGCTCTAGCCATACGAATGAAGTGGTCAATCTTTTCCACAGGCACTTTCTACCTTGGCGGCGATGGAGGTTTCAGTGCAAAATGGGCTTCCACCTCGGCCTTCGATATGGCTACGTTTTCCTCCTCGAACTTGTCATAAGGCCTCTGCGGAAGAGGCGCGAGGCTTGGACCATATTGAAATCGCTTGCCTCCGCCTGTACCTCCAGTACTACCTCAACTTGTACCACTACACACCATAGTTGAGGCGGCTCTCTTCCTTGATTGCTGAGGCAGCTAACACGGCTGATGTGGCTGAGTTGGAGGAGGAGGAGTGGCCTAAAGCTGTGCCGGACTTGGAGGAGGAGTGGCCTGGCGCTTTGCCAGACTTGGAGGAGGAGGAGTGGCCTGAAGCTGTGCCGGACTTGGAGGAGGAGTGGCCTGACGCGTTGGTGGACTTGGAGGAGTGGGAGTCTGCTGACTCGGTGGCGGACTTTGACAAGGAGTCGGATGACGTGGTGTCGGTGGCCTTCGAAAGATGATGCAATCCTTTCTCCATAGGATGATACAATGGTTGACCTCTCCCAGTGTGTGCTCATCGTCACCTCCAGGAATGTCAAGCTCTAGCCCCGAATATTGGTCCACCACCTCATCAACCAAGACACGAGCATAGCCCGCCGGAATCGGGTTGCAATGGAAGGTTGCCTCGGGGGGATTTGTAAAAGCAAGGGCGTCCGCCACCTTCATGGATATGTTCTTCATTTTGAAGTGTAGCTCGTAGTTAGTGTTCTCCATGATGTCATCCACTGGGTAGCTATCCAGCAATGCGTCGCCCGGGGTGGAACCCACGCTGCTTCTCGGCATGGATGGGACGGTGCTATCCAATGGTGGATCATCCGCTAGCTGCTGAGACCCCCTTTGCTGGCTAAGTGAGTCGATTTGCTCCTGCTGCCGCTGGAATTTGACTGCCAAGTCCGCGTGCGCTGATTCTAGGCCTTGAAGGCATTCATAGTCTAGCTTCCTCTGCTCCTCCTCCATCTTCCTCTTTTTCTCCTCCACAATCTTCTTTCTCGCACAGGTTTTGTAGTTGGCGTTCCAGTCCAAAAACCCCTCATACCACGGCATAGCGCCCATGCCTCGTGTTCTTCCCGTGTGTTTAGGATTTCCCAGGCCATGCGTAAGCTCTTCGTTCTCTCTGTTGGGCTCGAACACCCCCGATCGAGCCTCTTCTATTGCAACAAGTAGGTTATCTTCGGCTCCGTGCAGACATGCCTTCTTTGAAACTTTGCCTGTCTTCGGGTCCAACTCCCCCCATGCGCATAGAACCAAGTCCTGCACCTGGGGGGCCAGCTCAATGTTTCTGGAGTGACACCTGCATCCAGCATCTCTTTCTCAGACTTATCCCACTTAGGCATTCCCACCGCATAGCCACCTGGCCCCAGCTTATGGAACTTATCCTTTTTTGCGGCATTGGCCTTGTTTATTCTCGACCGTTCCTTAGATAATTCTGAATCCTTGAATTTCACGAAATCGTCCCAATGAGCACTTTGCTTCTCTAGTGTTCCCTCGAATACTGGAGTCTTCCTTCCTCCCTTGACGTACTTGGCCCATTCACGAATCTTGTGGTTCTTGAATGCAACCGCCATCTTCCTAAGAGCAGCGTCCTTGACTTTCTCCACATCTGCATCTGTGAAATGATCTGGTAGGGTGAAATGTTCCATGAGCGTTTCCCAAAGCAAAAGTTTTTGTCTGTCGTCGACAAAAGTAACTCCTGGACGTGGCTTTGCTGGCTCTCTCCATTCTTGAAGGGAGATCGGGAGTTGGTCCTTCACAAGAACTCCGCACTGACGAATGAACTTCTCCGCAATCTTCTTAGGCGCTAATGGTTCGCCATTAGGTTTGATGGCCTCAATATTGTACTTTACGCCCTCCTTCAAATTTTTGTTCGGGCCTCGTTTCCTGTTACCTGAAGATTTGCTCGATCCGGATGGCTGAAAGAAGAAAGATCGATTCGTTAATATATCTTCAAGTCATTTAAAACATGTGATGATCACCAGATGCCTGCTTATATAAATATATATACCTCGCCGGTCTTTGTTGTTTCAAGATCAACATTTTCTTCGTCATGTTCATAGTTCATGACTTCATCAATTCGGTCGTCGCGATCGAATATCATATCACCCTCCCCGATGTTGTTTAGATATTCGGAGCCGTCATAATCTTCTTCATTTTGATCATCATCTGGCCCGCGAGGATTGCGTATGATATTGAACAGGGCCTCTTCTCCCTCTCTGCCGGTATTGTCCGCCATAGGTTTTGTTTAACTAATCCAAAAGAAATATATTCAAATTACAATGTATGGATGCAATCAATTAATAAGGAAAAACTGAATCAATCATAGTACATAATAAGCATCATCGAATATAATCTCGAATACATAGATATGATCTCGAATACATCGTCTTGAATAATAGATATAATATCGAATACATCACTAGCTAGCTAGCTAGCAAGCTAATAAAGATCGAATACTATAGAGTAATCTAGGCCACTCGCGGTTCCTGAGGTGCGGGCAGTGGACACCCAAAGAGAATGAACCATCACTGGATCATAGCTTGGGTGATCTCCGAAAAGAACCTGCCAGGTATTGGAGAACCTGACGTCCATAGCAGCCATGTAGCGATGGACGTGCTCGTCCTCCTCCCTGACACAATGACGTACCACCTCCGGCAGGGCCGGCTCCCTCCGCACTGAAAGTGGCCCACACGAACACCACCAAAGGAGATGAGGGTCGACGATGGGACCCGGGGCCGGGTTCCTCACCAAGCGTCACGCCCCTGAAGGTAGCACCTCCCAATGCCAGCCCGGCGGAGCCCAGTCCCGGACATGGGTCCTCTGAAGCAGGACGTCGTTGCGAACGGGTCGACGGCGAGGATGTGGGCCGGGCATCGTCGACAACAAATACTATATGCCGCAAAAGTAAAGTAACATTTTTTAAATGATGGATTGTGATTTCATATATGCAAATTCTAAATTTTATAACTAAAACTAACATTTCTAATATTTCTATAACTAAAACTAACATTTCTAATATTTCTATAACTAAAAAACATTTCTATATAACTAACATTTCTAATATTTCTATATAACTAACATTTCTATATAATTAACATTTCTATAACTAAAACTAACATTTCTAATAATTCCATAACTAAAAAATAGAAAGATTGCTAACAATTCTATAACAATGTGTGTGTGTGTGTGTGTGTGTGGTTGGCTGCCGGGGCAGGAGCTCACCGGCGAGGCGCGACGACGGTGGGCGGCGACGGGGACGGAGACGGAGACGGGGCGGGGACGACGGGGACGGGGACGGGCCGGGCGATGATGACATACGGGAGGACGGGCCGGGCGGGGAC
>NC_041384.1:274612846-274662966 GCF_002162155.2 Triticum dicoccoides | reverse complement strand
GGAGGACGGGGCGGGGCGCGGCGACGGGGACGACGGGGACGGGGACGGGGACGGCGATGGGGACGGTGACAGACGGCGACGGGGGCGGCGACGAGGGGCGGCGGCGACGGGGCAGAGGAGAAAGAAGCAGGGAGAGATGAGAAACTGACATTTTTTTGAAGTGTTCTCTTATATAGAACCCACCTTTAGTACCGGTTGGACCCACCAACCGGTACTAAAGGTCTGTTTTGGCCAGGCGAAGCGGCGGGAACCGTACCCCCTTTAGTACCGGGTCGTGGCACCAACCGGTACTAAAGGCCCCCCCTTCAGTACCGGTTGCAGCCACGACCCGGTACTAAAGGGTGTGCGCTGCCAGGCGAGGGGCGTAAAAGTTTAGTCCCACCTCGCTAGCCGAGGGGCACTCGCACCTGCTTATAAGCCCCGTCGTCGCTGCTGTCTTGAGCTCCTCTCTTAAGCAGGCCTTCTGGGCCTACCTCTTCTGTGATGCCCTGTTGGGCCTACTGGGCTAGCGGGCCTGCATCTTGGCCCAACTAGAATTTGGGTTTCTAGTCGTATGCAGGCCGCTGTGGTCCAGTAGGTGGGCTTTTTTTCTTATTTTTTTGCTTTATTTATTTTTGTTTTATTTATTTTAGAGTTGTTTTTTGCTGTATTTAGAGTTTGTTTGTGAATATTTTTGCTTTAGGTACAAAAAATTACAAACTTTCTGTTACTACCGGTAGTTTACAAATTTGAATAGTTTAAATATTGAATTATTTGAAATTTGTGTGAATCACTAGTTTGTGAATAACTTAACTTTGAAAATAGATTTTCCAGTGATTCTTTTTCTATGTTTAATATTAGTGTGTTTTATCATTATATTCAATTTGGTAATGCTTAGGTTATTTAAAAAATGAAATGCCTTTGTAACGGATGAGTTTTCGTCCGAAACCCTGATACTACGAAAGAGATTGTCCATTTTGTACACGAAGTGCATCCAGTTTTTGCGGTAACCCTCTCTACTTTTTTGCACATGCTATGTGGGTGAAATTATGATACCATGCCAACTTTCAACCTTTTCTGAGTTCATTTGAAATGCTTTTCAATTTCAGGGTCATTTAGCTGAAAAAATTAGTAAATGCATGAAAGAATTTGCTTGCACATAAAATTTCTTCGCGTTTCAAATGCCAAAACACATAACTAGCTACCCTAACTATTACAGAGATTCCCTCCTGGGTGTGAAACACAGAAGAAAGTGATGATAGTGAAGCCGATCACATCCCAGATCTTTGGGTGTGAAACTTTTTCTTCGCGTGTGTCCCTTTGCGCCGTAGCCATGGAAAATCTTCATCATTTAACTGGATGCTCGGGTCAATATTCACTGTGAATGGAGAAATTTCATCAAACTTTTCATAATCTCCGAACATGTCTGTCTTGTCATCCACTCCCACGATGTTTCTCTTCCCAGAAAGAACTATGTGCCGCTTTGGCTCATCGTATGATGCATTCGCTTCCTTATCTTTTCTTTTTCTCGGCTTGGTAGACATGTCCTTCACATAGAAAACCTGTGCCACATCATTGGCTAGCACGAATGGTTCGTCTGCATACGCAAGATTGTTGAGATCCACTGTTGTCATTCCGTACTGCGGGTCTTCCGTTACCTAGCCTCGTGTCATATTGACCCATTTGCACCGAAACAAAGGGACCTTCAAACCACCTCGATAGTCAAGTTCCCATATGTCCTATATATAACCATAATATGTTTCCTTTCCCGTCTTGGTTTCTGCATCAAAGCGGACACCACTGTTTTGGTTGGTGCTCTTCTTATCTTGGGCGATCATGTAAAATGTATTACCATTTATCTCGTACCCTTTGAAAGTCATTATATTCGAAGATGGTAACTGGGACAACAAGTACAGGTCATCTTCAATAGAGGCATCATGCATGGTACGTGTCTGCAACCAGCTAGCGAAACTCCTGGTTTGTTCATGTGTAATCCAGTCACCAGACCGCTCCGGGTGTTTGGAGCGTAGCAAATTCTTGTGTTCATCCATATACGGAGCCACCAAGGCGGAATTCTGTAGAACTGTGTAGTGTGCTTCAGTGAGAGAATGTCCGTCCATACATATTATTTGTTCCCCTCCCAGCATGCCGTTTCCATCCAGTCTGCCCTTATGCCGCGTTTCAGGAACACCAATCGGCTTAAGGTCAGGAATAAAGTCAATACAAAACTCAATGACCTCCTCATTTTCATGGCCCTTGGAGATGCTTCCTTCTGGCCTAGCATGGTTATCAACATATTTCTTTAAGACTCCCATGAACCTCTCAAAGGGGAACATATTGTGTAGAAATACAGGACCCAAAACGTTAATCTCTTCACATAGGTGAACTAGGACGTGCGTCATGATGTTGAAGAAGGATGGTGGGAACACGAACTCGAAACTGACAAGACATTGCACCAAATCATTCTCTAATCTTGGTATGGTTTCTGGATCGATTACCTTCTGAGAGATTGCATTGAGGAATGCACATAGCTTCACAATGACTAATTGAACGTTTTCCGGTAGAATCCCCCTCAATGCAACCGGAAGCAGTTGCGTCATAATCACGTGGCAGCCATGAGACTTTAGGTTCTGGAACTTTTCTCTTCCATGTTTATTATTCCCTTTATATTCGACGAGAAGTCAGACGGTACCTTAATACTGAGCAGGCATTCAAAGAAGATTTCCTTCTCTTCTTTGGTAAGAGCATAGCTTGCATGACCCTGATGTATGCCATCTTTTCCGTGCATATGTTGCTGGTCCTCCCGTGCCTCAGGTGTATCTTTTGTCTTCCCATACATGCCCAAGAAGCGAAGAGGGGTCACACAAAGATTCTTCGTCATGTGCATCACGTCGATTGCGGAGCGGACCTCTAGGTCTTTCCAATAGGGCAGGTCCCAAAATATAGATTTCTTCTTCCACATGGGTGCGCATCCGTCAGTGTCATTCGGAACAGGTTGTCCACCAGGACCCTTTCCAAAGACCACCTTCAAATCCTTGACCATATCATGTACATCAACACCAGTACGGTGGCGAGGCTTCGTCCGGTGATCCACCTCACCTTTGAAATGCTTGCCTTTCTTTCTTACGGGATGCCTGCTCGGAATAAATCGACGATGTCCTAGGTACACATTCTTCTTACAATTAGCCAAATATATATTGTCGGTATCATCCAAACAGTGCGTGCATGTGCGGTATCCCTTGTTTGTCTGTCCTGAAAGGTTACTGAGAGCAGGCCAATCATTGATGGTCATGAACAACAACGCCTTTAGGTCAAATTCTTCCCCCATGTGCTCATCCCACGCACGTACACCTGTTCCATTCCATAGTTGTAAGAGTTCTTCAACTAATGGCCTTAGGTACACATCAATGTCGTTGCCGGGTTGATTAGGGCCTTGGATGAGCACTGGCATCATAATGAACTTCCGCTTCATGCACAACCAAGGAGGAAGGTTATACAAACATAGAGTCACAGGCCAGGTGCTATGGTTGCTGCTCTGCTCCCCAAAAGGATTAATGCCATTTGCGCTTAGACCAAACCATACGTTCCTTGCGTCATCTGCAAAGTCCTTCTCGTACTTTATTTCGATTTTTCTCCACTGCGACCCATCAGCGGGTACTCTCAACTTTCCGTCTTTCTTACGGTCTTCTCTGTGCCATCGCATTGCCTTGGCATGCTCTTTGCTTTGGAACAAACGTTTCAACCGTGGTATTATAGGAGCATACCACATCACCTTGGCAGGAATCTTCTTCCTGGGGCGCTCACCCTCGACATCACCAGGGTCATCGCGGCTGATCTTATAGTGTAATGCACCACATACTGGGCAAGCGTTCAAATCCTCGTACTCACCGCGATAGAGGATGCAATCATTAGGGCATGCATGTATCTTCTGCACCTCTAACCCTAGAGAGCAGATAGCCTTCTTTGCTTCGTACATACTCTCGGGTAATTCGTTGTCCTTTGGAAGCATATTCTTTATCATTACCAGCAACTTTCCAAATCCCTTGTCAGATACACCATTCTCTACCTTCCATTGTAGCAATTCCAGTGTGGTGCCTAGCTTTTTCTTGTCACCTACGCAATTCGGGTATAACAATTTTTTGTGATCCTCTAACATGCACTGCAACTTCTTCTTCTCCAAATCACTTGCGCAGTTTCTCTTTGCATCGGCAATGACCCGACCTAGATCATCAATGGGCTCATCCGATGCCTCTTCTTCAGCTTCTTCCCGCATTGCCGGCTCAGCTTCTTCCCGCATTACCGGCTTAGCTTCTTCCCTCATTGTTGTATCATCGTATTCAGGGAACCCATGGCCAGGATAGCTATCGTCGTCCTCTTCTTCTTCATTGTCTTCCATCATAACCCCTCTTTCTCCATGCTTGGTCCAAACATTATAGTGGGGCATGAAACCGGACTCAAACATGTGGACGTGAATGGTTCTTGACGTAGAGTAATTGTGACCATTCTTACAGCCAGCACATGGACAAGGCATAAAACCATCCGCCCGCTTGTTTGCCTCAGCCGCAAGCAGAAAAGTACGCACGCCATTAATGAACTCGGGAGAGCATCGGTCATCGTACATCCATTGCCGGCTCATCTTCAATACACAGCACCGAAAACACCAAATTAATACAATACATAAAGTTCATACATAAAGATCATACAACACTTAAATGCAACAAACAAATAACTCTCTAGCTAAAGAATTTAAATGCAACAACAAATGCGATCAAGATCGCAACTAAGGTAACAATTGATCCAACAGCATAATGATGCCAAGCCTCACTATGAATGGCATATTTTCTAATCTTTCTAATCTTCAAGCGCATTTTCTCCATGTTAATCTTGTGATCATCGACGACATCGGCAACATGCAACTCCAATTCCATCTTCTCCCCCTCAATTCTTTTCAATTTTTCCTTCAAATCCTCGTTTTCTCTTTCAACTAAATTTAACATCTCGACAATAGGGTCGGTTGGAATTTCCGGTTCAACTATCTCCTACATACAAATATCTATGTCAACTTGATGGGCATAATTTGTCATAAACACAAAATGCAATGAATAGTTTTAAAAGAGAATATACCACATCCGAATCATAACCCGGACAAGGGCCGACGGGGACGGATATCAAAACCATGTCACTATGTATAACAAACAACGTATGGGTAAGATAATTATACGAGTAACTATATATCCAAATCACACAAACATCAATTTTTTATATAAAACTTCATGAACAAGAGGCTCACCACAAGGTGGTGCCGGCGACGGGATGTTGCGAGCGATCGACGGTGGTTACGAAGGAGATTTAGAAGGTACTAAGTAAACCACACCTACATATGCAAACTAAGTGTTATTTTTGACCTCAAATTGCATATAAATCAAATACTAGCACATATATATAATTCCTCCCAAATTACTAAACTCAAAAATCAATCACTATATAAAGCATTGCACGAGCTAATCTAGCAATGAGAGATGAAAGGACAAAGTTGCTAACCTTTGTGATCATTTGAATGGATGGGGGCCTTCAAATCTTGACAAATTTTGGGCAAAATGTGTGATGAGCTTGAGAGGAAGAGGGAAAATAATAGAGAGGAGAGGGGAAAGGGGAAGAACAGAGCGAGCTCGGGTGGACGAAGGGTCTATGTAGGACGACCTTTAGTACCGGTTCGTGATACGACCCGGTACTAAAGGTGCTGGAGGGCCCCCGGACTGACAACATCCTGCCACCACTCACTTTAGTACCGGTTCGTGGCATGAACCGGTGCTAAAGGTTCGCCACGAACCGGTACTAATGAGAGCGGCTGGCTAGTCGTTGGAACCGGCACTAATGCACACATTAGCGCCGGCTCAAATTCAAACTGGCACTAATGTGCTTCACGTTTGACCCTTTTTCTACTAGTGTTAGGTCCCATGCAAGAAATGGGAATGAATTTCAAACACTAGGGCACTATTGATTGCCGACAAAACATTGAGATACCTGTTTTTTAAATTCTAGTAAATCCAAAACTCGTCTGAAATTCATGAAACTTGGCATTCTATCATGGAGCGGCATCAATATGCCATGGTAAAAATTTTGTCCCATTTGGGGCAGCTTTGGGTATAAGATTCTCACAAACCTTAGCTTCTCACAACAAGCGTGATGGTTTCGGTAGGGAACGTGTCACCTTTGGGGCCGAAACAATATCCGTTGCCTCTTATTGCTTTCAAAATATTTCTAGTGTTAACATAGAACAACAGGAGTGTTGTGTTTACTTTTGGAATTTTTCGGGGTTCGTTTTGACATTTTCATACATTAACTGAGTTTTCTAGGCATTTCATGTGCATAATTCAAATTTGAACTACATGCACAAGCTCCAGTGCATATAAATTGGTTGAAAAATCAAATATGTGTCCTTCGGGCATGCTTAGGTTCCATGCAAGAAATGGGAATGAATTTCAAACACCAGGGCACTGTTGATTGCCGGCAAAACATTGAGATACTTTGTTTTTAAATTCTAGTAAATCCAAAACTCGTGTGAAATTCATGAAACTTGGCATGCTATCCGACAGGTTGTGGTATTTTTTGTGTCCATTTTGAGAGAAGGCGTACTCGAATAACAGCCAACGAAGGCATTTTGAAACAAATAGTTGCCACTGTATCATCTCAAACGTTTTGTATAATTTAAATTGTGTGCGTCCTGTTTACCATTCACGTGATGCCACACCTCACTCTTTTAATGGCTAGGAGGTGCCGTGCGGACAGGTGCTTGAGTGCTTGACTAAACGGAAGGCGTGCGAGCTGTACTGCAATGTGGAGGCTCACCGAGAAGCATGCAAGCCATACGCTGCGCAGGCTCACCGGGAAGCGATCCCTTTGATTTCCATGGCCGCCCGCCTTGTTCGCATCCTCTACATTAATGGCGCCCAAGGCATAGTTTAATATGGTTTTTAAATATAAAACACTCATCGCAAATGTTTTAGTTAGAACACCCGTATGCAAAACTGACAATTTCCCTAGGAAGCCAAGGGAAAATGTGCCTAGCAAAATTTGTGCAGCTCTTGATCGCAAACATTTTAGTTAGAACACCTGTATGAAAAATCGACAGCTTCCCCAGGAAGCCAAGAGAAAATGTGCCAAGCAGGATTTCTGCAGCTCTTGGTCGCAAACATTTTAGATAGAACACCCATATGCAAAGGGAGAGCTATGGTCACCCCCTTAAGTCGAGGGAAAATCCATAGCGCAGGATTTGTGCATCCTTTCAACGCAAACGGTTGTTTTGGATGACCCGTGTGCAACCACGTACAAACAAAATGGTAAGATTAGCATCTGTCATATTGGGTATGTTGCCATTTCTCAAACTGGAAAGATTTAAATTCATTGATCTAGTAACGTTGCCACTTGTCAATCCTTGTAACACTGCGATTTGTCAAAATATGTAGCTAGAAATCACTAGCACTATCTAATTTTTGCAACTAAAATTCAATAATTAAGCATAGATTTCATTCATAGATTAAGCAGTAATTCTTGATTTATACAAATAGTTCAACTGGACAGCTGAACCGACCAAACTTTTCATCAATTGTTGCCAACCACGTACTAAAATAGCTAGTTCAACTATATATACTAGCTAATTTTAAGTACGTTGTATAGTTCGACCAGACATATATAGTCAGATGAATTGAACAAAATAGCCCCTAAATACTACTACCACCACGGAGGGGCTTTGTGCTACTTCCGGCAGCCTCTCCTCTGCCGAGCATGCTTAGTAAGAGGCACAGGAGGAGGAGGAGCCTACTGACAAGCTGGAGAAATGCAATACGGTGTGTGCCGCTGCTGCACATTCAGCGACACTCGCCAGCTTGAATTCCCACGGCCGCTCCAGACGATCCCTCTCGAAGCGGCCGGACTGCTCATAGATCTCCTGATTCCTCGCCTCTACGTCGGTGGCATCCCATTTATAAAGAGGGCGAATGTCAAGCGTCCTCTCTGTGTCCGTTTGGACTTGCCTATAATCTAGGAGTCCTAGAAGCGGTTGGGTTACCCACGCCCGTATTGATGAGAATCCAGGAATAAGGGGACACGATCTCTGCTTTAACAAGACGTGCCAAGGAAACCGCCTCGCATGACGCGCTGAGGTGGGATAATGAAACGACTCAGATAAAGGCTTGGCTGTGGTGTGTCACACTACGGAATACGTCAGCAGATTAGATCTGTATAAATATTATTCTCTCTATGGCAATGTGTGGAAACTTATTTTGCAGAGCCGGACACTATCTTTGTGTTCAAAATCTTCTATGAAGTACTTGGAGGAGGAACCCGCCTTGCAATGTCAAAGACAATCTGCGCGCCGGACTCGTCGTCATTGAAGCCTGGTTCAGGGGCTACTGAGGGAGTCCTGGATTAGGGGGTGTCCGGATGGCCGGACTATACCTTCAGCCGGACTCTTGGACTATGAAGATACAAGATTGAAGACTTCGTCCTGTGTCCGGAAGGGACTTTCCTTGGCGTGGAAGGCAAGCTTGGCGATACGGATATGCAGATCTCCTACCATTGTAACCGACTTTGTGTAACCCTAACCCTCTCTGGTGTCTATATAAACCGGAGGGTTTTAGTCCATAGGATAACATACACAACAACAATCATACCATAGGCTAGCTTCTAGGGTTTAGCCTCTCCGATCTCGTGGTAGATCTACTCTTGTACTACCCATATCATCAATATTAATCAAGCAGGACACAGGGTTTTACCTCCATCGAGAGGGCCCGAACCTGGGTAAAACTTCGTGTCCCTTGCCTCCTGTTACCATCCGGCCTAGACGCACAGTTCGGGACCCCCTACCCGAGATCCGCCAGTTTTGACACCGACAGGCATGCTTAGAGCGTGGTTAATAGTATAGCGAACTGCTGACTATATGATGTTGGCCATATATATTATACATATATAATGTGAAGAAACGAGTGGTAGTACTACCAACTGCAAGATGAACTATAAGAAATACTAGTATGTACGCACTGAAGAGTTAAAGTAACAAGAAGGAACATAACATAGTTCTGCTGGGGGCTCAGCACAACACACCCCTCAAATAAAACTAAGCACCCTGAAATGAAACTAAGCAACTAATCCGATAGACATTGCATTAGAACCACCATGAGCAACGACATTGCCACCTTACTCAGACTCCTCATCCACGTGCTCGACTTCGTCCTTGTCCCTCTTCCTCTTGGTTGATACTTCTTTGCTTGAACTGCACACTTGGATCTCGCTCTTCATCCAAACCTTGTAGATATTGAAACAAAGGTAGGCATCCATTGCAGTGTACTAGATGTGGTCTCTATCTAGTACATTCCACTGCCATGTAAGATGAAACTCGGGCGGAGGTTTTGTCAGTTACCGTATGAAGGATCAAGCATGGCTCCTGCCAGGGTTAGCATTGAAGGCTGACGGGAGGGCACCGGCCCATTCTTCTGGAGGTCAAAGGGCTGGCCTAGAATGAGGCCTATCCGACTCAGGACTCTTATGTCGTTCATAAAGTCTACAATAACGAATTTTACTTTGCCGCCTGCGAGGAAGTTCTTAAAATCCTCGCACTCAACGTCGGCATGGCATATGTGGTAGACCAAGCACAAGTTGTGCACGCAAACCTGGATCACGACAGGCTTCTTCCTCTCTTCCTCCTTTAGATTCTTCTCTTTTCCCAGGACTGTGGTGTACTCAAAATCTAGCCCAGCGACCCACTCATCACCATTTGACTTTTCGAACACGCGTCTGAAGCGAGCAAGGCATCCTTTCATTGTTGCAGAAGAACGAGTGTAGATGATGTCGAACTCATCATCGGTGATGGTTCTAACCTTGTACTCACCACTGATCATGGAGATTTGGGACGCCATGGATTTTGGAGGAGGGTTAGGATTAGTGGAACTGGAACTGCTGTTATGTTAAAGGACGAGACGACTAGGAGCGAACTGCCGTAATGTTAAAGGATGGCCGGGGACGAGTAGGAGCGAATTGCTAGCGGTTTTCCGATTGTAAAAATGCTTGAGTGGGTTGTGCGAATGACATGGTAGTGGCTTACCCGGTGGATAAATGGATTCATGCGTAGTACTATGGGGGCCCAATTAGATATCATATCTACTAGACACCCAATTAAATGGCTTCATGCATCTGCGTGTTCGCACATCAAGCGCCGTAAAAATTGCAGGTGATATGAGGCTTTCCATGCTCCCGTGATACGGTCTTCCGAGAGCCCTTGGATCTGAGATCGAACGGTTGCATGGCGTGATTCTAGACCTATGGGTGAATATCCTATCCTGGAGGGTTATTCTACAAATTTTTAGCAACTTAGCATGCGACCGTTCGATCTCAGATCCAAGGGCTGTCAACAACCCGTATCATGGTTGCGCCTACCATGACTGTCGCCTCGTTCGCGTGGTCGCGCCCTTGGAGATTTCAGACGTCTACAAATGAGCATTTTTTTCCTACATCACATGCATGAAACTACTTCCTCCGTCCAGGTGCGTTAGGCTATCTGATGTTGGCATGTCATACATAGTCATCACTTAGTCACTCATACAACAAGGTATGCTATAAGGTTGGCTATAAGACTATTTTTTTACTTCTCTCTATCTCTTTCTTCATAGTATTTACTGCATTTGCTAAGGAGTAAGGAGTACATTACTTCGCACCTGTATACCATGAAGGTGGTCAGGAATCAGGAGACTTACGCCGGTCGTAGCGGTGCAGTAATAATGATAATGGCAAGTCAAACCACAGGGGCCCACCTATCCATCAGTCACGAGCCGTCAAATCACACAACCCTACATTTGCAGCAGCCTACTCCCTCATCTTCTCACCTCTTTGTCGAACCGACTAGACAGAACCGCCCCTCCTACTGTGCAGGAAAAGCCCCGCCCTCGAATTTTAAATATAATTTTGTATTCATGGATTGTGCCATGGAGCAAAGCCTCAAGAAAATGGCAGTACACATGTATACAACACGCCCGTCGTGTTCGCTTCGCACCCTAGACGGTCGGTTGGTCTGGCACGCTGCTCTCCAAATGGAACGCGCGTCATATTGCATTTGCACACACATGTGGGACCACGATTGAGAACCGACCATAGGCACACTCCCCCATCCCGACAAGTCGTCTGAGTTAATAGCAGAGATAGACGAGTGATAGTACTGGAGCAGTGCTGTAAACACGTTGGTGCCTGGACAATCCCTGCACGACACAGGGGATCAGTTCGTCCATGCATGTGACCAGACTCCAGCTGACGGCTGAATTGGCTATCATCTACATATCATGCAAGTTGTTTTGTACAGGGCTGTAGTTCTGATGAGAAATCTAAAAAAAGGTTTCTTATCATCTCCCAATATTAGGTGTCATGTGCTCCGGATCACTGCGAGGGTTAAACAGCGACAACTGCATTCCTCCAAGGCACTAGTCATTGGGGGCACATGCACGAAGACTACTCGGCTGCCATCTAGGTCAAGCCAGCTATGTTAATTAGGACATCTATCGATTGATCCCTTTTCTACGAGTTTGTCTTTAATATGAGCTTTGATCCTCGTCTAGTTTATCCGCCGAGATTCATGTTGTCTCCTTGCAATAGTGAGGTTATGGTTTCTTGTCATGTGGAATTTTTTCGTGTTACGTATATGTTAATCCGGTGCTTCAGATCAAAATGACGATAACTGTGCCTCCGTGGCTTGTGCATGAAGACTTCTCTACAGTCATTGACGAGGTCAAGCCGGCTCCAGTAGATAAAATAAAACTATTCCACTATATAGGCAGGAGCCTCCATGCTTGCTTGCTAGTGTTGCTCTCTTCACACTCTCTTGTCCTCTCTAGATCTAAACACGATAGCGGTGGCCACACTCTATCTCTCTGCTCACCACTGGTCACTGATCCGATCGGATCACCTTTGCCGGTGAAGGTGAGAAGATGCAATGTTCATGCAATCGTCCTCGATGACGACTCTTACCCACTGTCGGCGTGTCCCGATCAGCGTGCCTTGCCAATCTCTCCCACGCAGTGCCGGCTAGGGAGGGCCTCCGACCCCTTCTTCATCGCTGTCATAGTCTGGGCAGATCTGGCCTCCCGCCGCCCACCTAACGACATCTCAGCGACCCTGAGGTATAACTTCCTTCGAAACCGGCCTTGCTCTACTGCCCCAGCCCCTGATGTTGCTGCATTTGTATCTTTTACTATTTCTCAGGCCCCCTCGTAGATAGGATCGATCGGCTGTTCGAAAGCCACCTATATTTTTACTATTAAGAGTTAAAACTACTTCATGGAGTCGAATCTAGTACTACTTGGTTCAAACATGGAAGAAAGGGGGTGGGGTGGGGGAAGATTTGTTACCTGAATCTAGGACTTGGTCGAAAGAGGAAATAATGGGGGAAAAGTAGCAGAGACTGGCTATCCAACTGGTCTCTTGGTCTAATAGGGAAATAAAGGGAAACGCAGTACAAACTCAATATAAAACGATCTATTGCTGAAAAAGGAAAGAATGTGGGGACTGGGGGACAAGTCAACCGAGTATGTCCAACACTAGATTGGCTAGCCTCACACAATAGAAGGTGGCTACATCGAACAAACATGGGACCAACCCAGATATCCTATTCTGATTCTTTTGCCCCAAGCCCCTCTTATGTAATGCCACTCGTAAAATGTAGCAGTCCCACTATTAAAAGTAAGGTCACGTTAAACCAACGTTTTTTTCAATGTAATGCCTCCAGTAATATGAATCAATAGCACTGTTTTTCATGTCATGCTAAATTTCCCATTAAGATAAGTTGCTTATTTTCGTTAGAAATGCAACTGTCCTGGTCCGCCTACTCTCCCATTCCCAAATACCAACTCTTTAGCAACTGTTAATGTAATGTTGCTGGTAAAATGAAGCTATGGCACCATTAAAGTAATGTTGTATTTAACGGTTGTCATAGTTAATCCTAATGCCCACACTAATATATAGCAATGCCACTGCTTTAGAAATTGCTACTGTCCTTGTAGGATCGCCATTCATATAAGGAACATGCTTCTTTTCATTTGATGTATGTTTCATCACTTGTTAGTCACCCTTCTTTCCACCTTTTTGTGCAAACAGAGATATACATTTCACGCTTGATCTTAGTTGAACTGCACAAATGATATCCAAATTATAGTTGAACATTCCACGAGCTTCACAACCAACCTTGATGTTGCTCAGTTTTCTTGCAACTAATGAAGAAGAAGCTGCAAGCTCATGGGACATTGCTTCATTTTAGGTGAACTGCACAAAAAGGTCCCATGAATTGAATTATCCATGCTGGTGACTGGTGTCAACCTTCCTACGATGGCGTTGATTGTAGATATGGTTCCCATCGCGAGGTATGTTCCTTTTTGGTTCGACCGTTTGCCAAAGATCCTGCATGTTGACTCTGCTCTTGTGCTACTGTTTTGGCACTGCCATGATAAAGCAATAATGTTATTATTTTGCACCTTAATCTAGTGGCACTATTAATTTGAGGCAATGTTTTGGCACCGCTAGTGCCACTGATTTTTTCATATATATTGAAAGAGGGGCTTTCCTCCGATTTCATTAAAGAAACCCAACCATAGAGAACCATTATCCGACAACATCTCAGTGTCAAAACCGGCGGATCTCGGGTAGGGGGTCTCGAACTGTGCGTCTAAGGCAGATGGTAACAGGAGGCGGGGGACACAATGTTTACCCAGGTTCGGGCCCTCTCGATTGTCACACCCTAGCTAGTTCATGCATTAGAGTGTTGCATCATGTCTACTTTTCCAAAAAACTGAAATGGGGATGGCAGAACCCCCAACACCCCCTGGAAACAACTAGGGTTTACTAAAATTATTTTCAATGAACCCAAAATGCCCTTCATAAATGTTCACCATCTTTGGTCCTCGCTAAACCCTCTGCCAAAAATGGTTTCATATTTTTGGAGGCCATTCTGGATTTTTGCACCAATCCATAAGTATTTGCATTTGGGAAATTTAAATCCTATAAATATTTTAAAATGCCCAAATAATCTTGAAGGTATTTTTAGGCTGTTGAGAATATTTTCAAATGTGCCTCTGAATATTTTCAGGTTTTTCCTAAATGGAATAGTATTTTTACTATTTCAAAACACATAACAAGAACAAATAAAAAAGAGAAACAGAAAGCAGAGAGCAGAGGACTTACCTGGCGCTCACCTGGAAGGCCCACGTAGCCGGCCCAGCCCAGCAACCGCTCCAGCGAGCTGCTTGACTCGCCCAGGCAGGCAGGCAGGTGCTCGACGCCAGCACCAGCACGCGCCACGCAGCCGCCCGCTGCCCTACTTTCTCCCCTCACCGTTCTGCTGGCTTGGGTCGATCGCCCAGTCCTCCCCCGAGCTCGTAGACACACCCCTTCCTCCCAGCTCCTCTCCCTCGCTCTCCCGCACCATGGCCGACGCTGCCGCGCCCGCACCACCGTGAAACATGCGTCCGCCGTCGTCCTCGTGTCGTGCTGCCAAGTCCAACAGCTCCGCTGTCATTGTCCACATCGAGCAGGCCGAGCCCCGAGCGCTCGCCCGCTCTGGAGTTGCCGCTGACTCCGTCTTGCCCAACTCCGGCCACCGAGATCGCCA
The DNA here is from genome assembly GCF_002162155.2 of Triticum dicoccoides. Classification (NCBI taxonomy): domain Eukaryota; kingdom Viridiplantae; phylum Streptophyta; class Magnoliopsida; order Poales; family Poaceae; genus Triticum; species Triticum dicoccoides. Next base: position 274,648,346 of record NC_041384.1, on the reverse strand, counting down.
TCGCCTCCCCGCTCAGCACCGACCTTCCCCGAGCCCGCTTCGACGACTACTGCGATCGCCATGAGACATGCTCCGTCCTTCCCCTCTCCGTTACCTCTTTCATGCACCATATGCACCACACCAAGCTCACCCGCACCAGCCGCCGCATGTGCTCGTCGCCGACGTGACTCCGGCCACCCACCGGCCACTCCACCGTGACTAACACACTCACCGCACTCGCAGGAACCTATAGCACCACTCCACACGCCTCGCTGTGCCCCGTAACCTCGGGTTGGACCTCACCCGAGCTCCGGCAGCCGCACAGCTCGTCGCCAGCGACGTTTCCGGCCACCCCGAGCTCCACCACTGCCACCAAACGATGCGGTTCGTTCCCAGCTACGCGTAGATGATCTCCGCCATCCATTTGGTCGTCAAAGCACGAAACCCGCACTGCCCCGCCGCGTCTAGCCTCGCCGGTGGCTAAACACCGGCGAGTTTGACCCTGGTTGACCCCGTGTGGGCCCAGGTTGACTCCCTCCTGAGCCTATGACAAGTGGGGCCGCTCTGCTAATTAACTTAGATTAGCACTAACTAAATTTAGTTAGTTTAAATAACTACTGACACGCGGGTCCACTGGTCAGGTTTGACCTGGACCGGCTCCATTGACCGCTGACGTCACCCTGACACAATGCTGACGCATTAATTCAATTACTGGAATTATTCTTATACAGGAAATTCCAGAAAATACTACAAACTTCAAAAATTTATAACTTTTAATCTGTAACTCCAAATGCAAAGATTTATATATGAAATTTGATTAGAAAAATTCAATCTTTCCATATGTAATGGTTTCATGCATGACAGAACACTTTAACCCAGCTGTTTAGGTGAAACAAGCTAATGCACTTATATGACTTAATAACATAAGCTTTCATTTGAACCTTTGATTCAAATGGACTCAAACCAACTTGTTTCACAATGCAATAGCCAGGACACCTCATATTGCCATGTCATAGCATGCATCATATTGTTGCATATTGCCATGTGAAGATTGTGTTATGTGGTGTCTTTCGTGGTAGGTTCTGCCTCCGAGGATATTCTCGAGTATCCAACTGAAGGGCAGTACCCTACTACTACTCCATCAGGCAAGCAGCCCCATTGATCACATCGATACAATCCCATGTTCTCACTCCTGCTCTCATTTACTGCATTTTAGACAACAACGTTTCAAACTGCTGTGTGCTACGGTAGTTGAACCCTTATCCTCTACATGACCTGTCATTGCCACAGTAACTAGATGAAACCCACTAGCATGTGTAGGAGTTGATTGAGCCATGCATGTGTCCCTACCTTGCTATGCCTACTATGCTTAGAGTTGAGTCAGGTCTGGTTCATCTTGGTGATGGGCTAGAGTGAAATGATTACGTCGGTAATGTGAGGGATGTGTTGAACATGTTTTGGTAAAGGTATCGATGAGAGGCCATGTAGGAGTACATGGTGGGTTGTTTCATTGAGGTCGTCCCTAAGAACTGAGATCTGTATGCGTGATTTAAGATTCAGCTACTACCACACATTGGGCCCTGAAATATGACCCCGCTCGACTTACTGATCCCTCTCATTCTCTGTCCAGGAGTTGCAACTAGTTTCTGGTGTTTATAGGTTATGTGTAGGTGGCGGTGCGTAGCGCTGACCCCAGGGGTGGGCTATGATGCGGTAGATACACCATGGTACGGTGTACCGAGTCGCCCGTTTGGTGTCTCGGGAACCCTGCACACATCGTTTGGGGCCTTTGAGGACACCCTGGCCAGATTTCCTTGCGGATGGAACCGGAATAGGCGATAAACCTGGACTAGGGACTTGTGCGGTTAGTGAGGTCGTGGTCTACACCCACGTCGGCTTTCGCTTGAAGTCCGCCAAGCACATGTCGTGTGCAGACGCTAAGTGGTGGAAACATGTGTGACGAAGTACACCCCTGCAGGGTATAAAACTATTCGAATAGCCGCATCCGCGGTAAAGGACTACTTGGTTGCCTATACAGTTCATAGACAAGTTAATGGTTACTACTAAAAGACTCAAGATAAGTGTGAGTACCGCGGATGGCCCTCTCGTAGGATGATGAGGGAGGATCCATGGTGGAGTATTGTGTTGGTGGTTAGTGGACTCGTGTGCGAAAACTATTATACAAGTGGTGTCTCGTAGGATAGCTTAGCCAAGAGTCAAAGCTGGCTTGCTGCAATAACTCCACCACCTTCTTGAGAATGAGCATGTATAGTAGGATCTGTTGTAAGACTTGTTGAGTACCTTCGTACTCATGTTGCTTTAATTACTGTTTTCAGACGGCAACACCACCCCCTCCGACGGGTTTTACGTAGACCTCGACGTTGATGAGTGACTTGCCACCCAGGTGGTGATTCTGGCCATGGAGGGCCCTATGTAGATAGAAAGTTTCGTCAAGCCCTCTTTCTTTATAGTGTATGTACTCAGACTAGTTTGCTTTCGCATGTGCTTGAATGCTTGTATGACTTGAGTGTTGGGTCATGTGACCCCTACCTGTATGAACATGTTATGTATGGCTCTCCGGAGCCTTTAAATAAAGTACTTTGAGTTGTAGAGTTTTGTTGTGATGCCATGTTGTATCTACACATATCGAGCATATTGTGTGTATGATTGAAATGCTTGGTATGTGTGGGATCCGACAATCTAGTTGTTTATCCTTGGCAACCTCTCTTATGGGGAAATGTAGTCTAGTGCTTCCATGATCCATAGTAGTCCGCTACAGCCCGGTTCACCGGATTCCTGCTAGCCCAGCACTACTGCTCAGGACACTTGACTGGCCGGCATGTGTTTCACTTTGTTCCTTTGTCTGTCCCTTCACGGAAATGTCACGCGGTGACATCCGGAGTCCTGCCTAGCCTGCTACATCCCGGGTTCCCGGAGTCTTGTTAGCCCAGTGCTACAGCCCGGATTCACACGCTACTGACCGACATGCTTGATGTGATTCATGTATGCTTGTCCCCATAGGTTTCTGCCGCTTTGGATTCAAAACTAGCCATGTCGGCCCGGGTTCTCTGTCATATGGATGCTAGCGACACTGTCATATACGTTAGCCAAAAGGCGCAAACGGTCCCGGGCCATGGTAAGGCAACACCCGTGGGGATACCGTGCGTGAGGCCGCAAAGTGATATGAGGTGTTACCGGCTAGATTGATGTGATTTGGAATCGGGGTCCTGACAGCGTTGGCATCAGAGTCGGACTGCTTGTAGGTTCGTTGAGCCAAACTTGTCGATGTCGAGTCTAGAAATGCTTTAGTTATATGTAGGGGAATTGATTGTGGGAGGGAACAGAAGGCTCTTTTACTCCTTTACCTTATGCCCTCTGATCTGAGTCATTCTCTTCTCATTCTACGTGGGTTAAGGACTAGGCTCTCTTCTCTCTATCAGGTTCACGTGTTACTAATCCGTAGCAACTTGTAGGATTGTGGGTTCAAGCCCCAGTTCAGTTTCTACTACTTTTAGTATGTTGTCAGTTAAACCAGAACCTTGATATGATGTTGTTGAGTGGTTTTGCAAACTGTTGTGAATGTCTCAAATCTTTTTCTGAGCATTTACAGCCGTTATGCTGTCTGATTTCTCCTAGAAAATTCTATTGCCTTTGCATTATTCTGTGCTTTCAGATGGCCACCTGTTCCCAGAACCAAGTGGTTCGTCTGACAAGGTGCCTCGATGTACCTGGTCACACGGCCATGTTGGTCCGAGTGATGGTCGAGACAGGCTATCGATGGTATCCTGAGTATACCGTCGAGGAGCAGTTCCGAGACTCCAATTAGGGCCAATACCTTTGTACTGTCAGGATATACCCCTCTTATCCTGGAGCCACTGAACCCCTCCACTGCTCTTATGGACTTGGGGTTACTATCGAGATGTCCGTGCAGGACACAACTTAATCAATGATGACTATCATTCCAGCCAGAACTGCCTTGCTTCAGAACACCGATTTTCGCTATATGCTAGCCTTACTCCCTGGGGCACATGGGTATTATCAGGCTTTGTACTATGACTCTACACATGAGGATTCACTACTCCGCACCACTGCCGAGATGCTCGAGGACAAGGACCATGAAAATCGTGCCTTGCAAATGGAGCTCTTCAACTCTCGCTCTGACCACTGGGCCACTTTGACACGGTTTGCACCTGCCGTGCAGGCGGGATACATGGACATGAGGGACCTGTACCCCGTGCGGTCTGGGTTGCCAGATTGTATGAACTGGCGTGATGTAGGGGGCATCACCCCTCCTCATGGTCCCCGAATGCCACCGTTTGTTGGACCAAGGCCACATCCGAGTCCCTATGGCCCGCAAGCTCCACAGGACCGTCTGTTCCCAGATGTTCATGTTCAGCTTCCAGGTTTTGGTGGTGACTTTTATGAGGATTACTACGGAGCTATCTAAGCTATTAGTAGTTTCACTAGTACTATAATAGTTGTATTCTCCACAGTCCTGTGTGACCCATGGGATACGACTTGGTGTGTATCACGCTCCGGAGGTGTAGAAAATAATGTATAGGAGCTTGGAATGCCTCCGATGAGATGTAACGTCTTTCACCGTAGTTGTACTCTATCCTGGGCTTGTACTAAACTATGTACAGTGTATATGACCGATGGTATATATATGGCAGTTTCTATATTACCATGTCGTGCAATGAACATCTCAGCATTCCATGTTATCCATTACATTCCGCACTTCCTTGCCAAGATTGTGCCATCCTTGTCTAAACCATTGTCTTGTTTTTCCTAGGATGGTCAACACCCGCAGGAACCCTGCTGCCCCGGAGCAGGGGGAAGCCAGTGCAGCTAGGGATGAGAATCTGCCGCACCCGCCTTCTCTGGCCGAAGTTATGCTGGAGGCAGAAAGAAACAAGCAAGAGACTAACCGCTTGCTGGAGTGGATTGAGCAGAACATTGCACGTCATCAGAGGAACGACTTGGTGTCAATCAATGACTTTATCAAGTTGTACCCACCAAAGTTTAATCATTCCGTCGAGCCCCTCGATGCGGATGATTGGCTTCGCAATATCACCCATAAGCTACATTCTGCCAACATAGCCGAAGCTGATAACGCTACCTACGTTGCCTATCACCTCGAAGGCCCTGCTAGCCTTTGGTGGGAAAACTTTGAGGCTATGCGCCCGGTCGGCCAAATCACTACTTGGGCTGAATTCAATGAGGCTTTCCGTGAGCATCACATCCCGGAAGGTCTCATGGATCGTAAGAGGGAAGAGTTCTGTAATTTCACCCCAGGTAGACTGACTGTGGATGCATACAGCCGTGAGTTTGGAAATTTAGCACGTTATGCTCTTGAAGAGGTATCCACCGACGCTAAGAAGCAGGCAAGGTTCCGCAAGGGACTTAGCCCCGAGCTTCGCCGTGATCTTCGTCTGCACGAGTGCACCTCCTTCCAGAAGCTTGTCAATAAGGCCATCAGTGCTGAGATAGGTCAGACTGACTATGACGCTTCCCGCAAGCACTCCCATGATTTTGGTTCTTCATCCGGCTCTGGATCTCAGAAGCGCCGGGTGCGGATTCCAAACACAGCGCTGCCACCCAGGTTCACCCCGAGGCCATCCTTTGAGGCACCTCGCCCCAACCAGCAGTTTGCACCGCCTAAGACCTATGGTGGTCCCGCTGCTAATGTTGCTCCACGCCCCAATGTTGTGACATGTTTCAAGTGTGGAGAGCCGGGTCACTACAGTCGAGAGTGCCCCAGAACAACAACCCCAACCAGTCTGGAAAGTCCGTTGGCCGTGGTAAGCCAGTGGGAAAGACATTCTGCGCCAAGCCAGCCACCACTACATGTGGCCATGTCAACTATGTCTCAGCAGAGGAGACTCGTGATGATCCTAACGTCGTCCTTGGTACACTCCTTGTTAATTGCCATCCGGCATCTGTTCTTTTTGATACTGGAGCATCTCATTCATTCATATCTGAGAGCTATGCTCGATTGCATAACACGACATTCTATGACATGCCCACTTCCATGGTAATTCAAACTCCGGGTTCCAAATGGCAAACTTCTAGAGTAAGCCATGGGAATGAAATTCTTGTCGATAGACTTGTCTTCCTTGCATCTTTAATAGCTCTCAAGTCCTCAGCCATAAACATCATCTTGGGTATGGACTGGATGTCAGTCCATTATGCTAAGATTGATTGCTCTACTAGAACTGTTCAACTTACTCACCCATCGGGCAAGACAGTCAATGCCTTAACTCAAGTGGCCAAGCGCCAGCTTTACTCCCTAAATGCCAACCCCCTTCCAGACCTTGAAGATATTCCGGTAGTCCAAGACTTCCCGGATGTCTTTCCAGAAGAACTTCCAGGTGTTCCACCTGACAGGGATGTCGAGTTCATGATAGACCTTGTTCCAGGAACCGTCCAAATTTCTAGGAGACCCTATAAGATGGCACCCTTAGAACTAGCCAAGCTTAAGATTCAACTCGATGAGTCCTTGAAAAAGGGTTTCATCCATCCTAGTTCTTCTCCTTGGGTTTGCCCCGTCCTCTTCGTCAAGAAGAAGGATGGAACGGATCGGATGGTTGTAGATTACCGACCCGTCAACTTGGTCACTATCAAGAACAAGTATCCGCTCCCCAGGATCAACGATCTGTATGATTAGCTCGCTGGATCCTCAGTCTTTTCCAAAATGAATTTGAGGTTGGGCTACTATCAAATCAAAATCAAGAACGGGGACATTCCTAAAATGGCCTTTGTTACTCGTTATGGCCAATATGAGTACACCGTTATGTCCTTCGGTTTAACCAATGCCCCAGCCACCTTCTCTCGGTTAATGAACTCGATCTTCATGGAGTATTTGGATAAATTCGCCGTGGTATACCTTGACGACATACTCATCTACTCCAAGAATGAGGAAGAACATGCCGAACATCTAAGGCTGGTATTGACGAAACTTCGAGAGCATCGCCTTTATGCCAAATTCTCCAAATGTGAATTTTGGTTGCGAGAAGTGACCTACCTAGGCCATGTAATCTCTGGTAAGGGTATTGACGTCAATCCCGAGCGAGTTCAAGCCATCCTTGATTGGACTCCACCTGAAACGGTCAAGCAAGTTCGGAGCTTCCTTGGCTTAGCGAGCTATTGTCGCCGCTTCATCGAGAATTTCTCCAAGGTTTCTAAACCTCTAACTGAACTCCTCAGGAAAGATAAAAAGTTCGAGTGGACCCCACAGTGCGAGTTCAGCTTTCAGGAACTGAAAGACGCCTGACATCTCCTCCCGTACTGGTACCACCAGATTTCTCCAAGGACTTTATTATCTATTGTGACGCCTCGTGACAAGGACTAGGTTGCATACTCATGCAAGATCGTCAGGTAATTGCCTATGCCTCACGGCAATTACACCCACATGAGGAAAACTATCCCACACATGATCTAGAGCTTGCAGCTGTAGTGCATGCACTTAAAACTTGGTGCATTACCTTCTCGGTAATCGTTGCGAGATCTTCACTGATCACCAAAGTCTGAAATATACCTTCACTCAACCGGATTTGAATCTCAGGCAAAGACGTTGGGTCGAGTTGATCTCTGATTATGACTTAGGGATAACTTACACCCCGGGAAAAGCCAATGTCATGGCTGATGCACTAAGTCGTAAATCCTATTGTAACAATCTGATGTTACAACAAAGTCAACCACTTCTCCACGAGGAATTTCGTAAGCTTAACCTTCACATAGTTCCTCGAGGATTCCTATCCACCCTGGTGGTGAAGCCTAACCTTACGGATCAAATCATAGCTGCCCAGAGGCGTGATAAGGGCATATCCCGGATTAAGGAAAACATCGCTAGAGGAGTTGCTAAATGTTTTTCCATGGACAAGCGAGGTGTTGTCTTCTTAGAGAACCGCTTGGTGGTTCCCAAGAAACAACATCTACGTTAGTTGATTCTTAAGGAAGCTCACGAATCCCCTCTCACCATTCATCCCGGTAGTACTAAAATGTATCAAGACCTACGCCAGGGGTTTTGGTGGACTAGGATGAAGAGAGTGTAGTAACACGCGGTACGCTATGCTAGCGCCAAATAAAATTTTCTACCGCGCACCCAAGATCATGCTGCTGGAAATAGATCACGAGATCGAGTTTACCACTAGATGCGCAGTCACCACAGCAGAAGTAGAGTTGGTGATGCGTGTAGCCGATCTCCCGGGACGTCTCCTCCCCGTGTTGCCGATCTCCCGCGAACAGCGAAGACCCGTGAACGGTGATCTCCCACGAACGGCACCTCGCGGTTCCCTCGAACGGTTCGTCCAAGCACCACAGATGTGATGCCTCCAAGGTATCCACACGTACGGGGAGCAGCGTTGAGCGGCGGACTGCTAGATCCGGTCGCACGGCATGGGCGTGGAGAGTGGAGGTGGCTAACCTGGGTTCAATTCGATCAACCCTAAGTGGTGTGCCCACTCCCCTTTATATAGACCTCCGAGGTGGGCTCAACACTTGAGCCCACTAGGAGTCCACATCAATTTTCCACTCAGATCCAATCCGAATGGGCTGCAGCCCCTTAAGTGTGCGACCCTATAGGTTCACGTACACATGGACACGACCAGAGTCAATAGTTGGTAGCGGCTCCTAGCAGAACGTGCCAACTCCCATGTGGGCGTAAAGTCATTTGACGAACCTCAACAATGTGGCATATGCAACATTCCTTTTGCCTCACGATATTTGTTGTCGAGCTCAAGGCGAGTACTTGTCACCCTTGTGTTAGCTTGACCTCTCTTCTCGAAACCATGATATAGATTCCCGAACTGGGTTAACACTTAACCCAAGTCGCATGGCCATGCTTTCCGAATCTGATCACTCGAGAGGGCCCAGAGAATATCTCTCCAAATAGGAGGGGCAAATTCCATCTTGGTCAACCATGTCTCGCGGCATGTCTCACAACTCACCCGAAAGCTACCTTTATAACTACCCATTTACGGAGTAGCGTTTGATAGACCCTAAGTGAGTCGATCCTCGTCCCGAGAACATGCAAGGACCTCAGGTCTAGGACATGGCATAGACAGTGCACTTGAGACTAACAGATGACTATATCTCGCTGTGTCTCAAAGTGGGTATGTCCGGCTCGGTGATCTCCATCCCCGAGCCCACACTATTGGTTTAGCATCTCCATGCACATGACTTGTGAAATATAGTCATCAACCGAGTCGTATACTAGTCAAGGATATGTGTCCGCATAACCTTATCAACTAGGGACCATTAAAATAATCATCATACAATACATAGTTCCACAAACAAGTCACATACTTATTGATACATATCATTGATGATGTTCAAGGACAATACAAAGGACTCATGAATACATATGGAAATATCATCATCACATGATTGCCTCTAGGGCATATCTCCAACGGTCTCCCACTTGCAATAGAGTCAATAATGTAGGCATCGTATGCCCATGGAGCTCATGTGCGCCTCATGCTTCGGACGTGGGAGAGGCTTCGTCAATGGATCAGCAACATTTGCATCCGTGTGTACCTTGCATATGTTTACATCACCTCTTTCGACAATGTCGCGAATAAGGTTAAAACGCCTGAGTATGTGTTAGGTTTTATGATGGTTCCGTGGTTCCTTGACTTGCGCAATGGCACCACTATTATCACAATAGAGGTCCAATGGGTTAGACACGCCCTCAACCACACCAAGATCAGAAATAAAATTCTTCACCCAAACACCTTCTTTTGCAGCTTCAGAAGCCGCAATGTACTCGGCCTCTGTTGTAGAATCAGCTACCATATCTTGCTTGGAGCTCCTCTAGCTCACTGCTCCTCCGTTCAGAATGAACACAAACCCTGATTGCGATCGACTATCATCCCTATCTGTTTGGAAACTAGCATCGGTGTAACTCTTTACAACGAGCTCATCCTCACCTCCATAAACCGGGAACATATCCTTAGTCCTTCTCAAGTACTTAAGGATATTCTTAACTGCTGTCCAGTGACTCTCCCCTGGATCAGCCTGGTATCTGCCCACCACGCTAAGAGCAAAACTAACATCGGGACGAGTACATACCATAGCATACATGATGGACCCAACAGCCGAAGCATATGGAATACCATCCATGTGTCTTTGCTCATCAGGGGTCGTAGGACTCTGAGTCTTGCTAAGACTAATGCCATGTGACATGGGCAAGAAACCTTTCTTGGCATCTTGCATGTTGAACCGCTTCAACACCTTGTCAATATACACACTCTGGCTTAATCCAATAAGCCTTCTCGGTCTATCTCTATAGATCTTGATTCCTAAAATGTAAGCTGCTTCTCCCAAGTCCTTCATAGAAAAACTATTTTTCAATGAGTCCTTGACAGATTCAAGCATTTGAACACCATTTCCAATCAATAATATGTCATCCACATATAAGATCAGAAATGCAACTGAGCTCCCACTGACCTTTTGAATACACAATGATCACACTCATTCTTGATGAAGCCAAACTCTTTGACAGCTTCATTAAAACGAATGTTCCAATTCCAAGATGCTTGCCTTAATCCATAAATGGATCTCTGAAGCTTGCATACCATGCTAGACTTCTTTGGATCGACAAAACCCTCGGGTTGTGTCATATACACATCCTCGGTTAAATTTCCATTAAGGAAAGCCGTTTTGACATCCATCTGCCATATTTCATAGTCAAAATATGCCGCTATAGCAAGAATGATCCGAATTGATTTAGGCATCGCTACCGGTGAGTAAGTCTCATCGTAGTCAACTCCTTGAACTTGTCGATAACCTTTAGCAACAAGTCGAGCCTTACGGACTGTGACATTTCCGTCCGTATCAGTTTTCTTCTTAAAGATCCACTTGCTCTCAATGGCTCAAACACCATCTGGCAGATCAACCAAGTTCCAAACTTGATTGTCATCCATGGACTTTAATTCGGATCTCATGGCCTCAAGCCATAACTCGGAATCAGGGCTCTCCATCGCTTTCGCATACGTAGTCGGCTCGTTGTTCTCCAAGAACAACACATTGCAGTCATGCAAATTGCATAACCTTTCTGACCTCCGTGGAACCAGTGTCGACTCCACTACGGGTTCCTTGACTAACTCTGGTGTGACAGTATCACCTACCGAAATGTCCCTGTGTGGTTCTCGAATTTCTTCTAGTCGGACCGTCCTCCCACTAGCCTTCCGATTGAGAAACTCTTTCTCAAGGAAAACTACATGTCGAGCGACAAACACTTTGCCCTCTTCACGGTTGTAGAAGTAATATCCCAAGGTTTCCCTTGGATATCCCACGAATATGCACTTGTCCGATTTGGGTGTGAGCTTATCCGACTGGAGTCGCTTGACATATGCTTCACATCCCCAAATTTTCAGAAAAGACAAACTTTGACTCTTCGCAGTCCATATCTACGGACTTCCCTGTTTAGTGTGAAAGCTGCAGTTTCTAGAGCGTATCCCCAAAATGACAAGGGTAAATCCGACTGACTCATCATCGATTGGACCATGTCCAACAGGGTCCGATTCCTCCGTTCCGACACACCATTTCTCTGTGGCGTACCCGGAGGAGTCAGTTGTGGAACTATTCCACGATTCTTCAGATGATCATCAAACTCCTGGCTCATATACTCACCGCCACGATCAGATCGTAGAAGTTTGATTTTCTTGCCGAGTTGATTTTCCACTTCATTCTGAAACTCCTTGAACTTTTCAAAAGTTTCTGACTTGTGCCTCATCAAGTAGACATATCCATATCTACTCAAGTCATCGGTGAAAGTCATGAAGTATTGGAAACCACCTCTAGCTGTTGTGCTCATTGGTCCACATACATCACTATGTATAAGTTCCAATAACTCGGACGCCCTCTCGCAACTCTTTGCAAAAGGAGTCTTAGTCATCTTACCGAGTAGGCAAGACTCGCATGTCTCGAATGATTCAAACTCAAACGAAGTTAGAATGCCATCATCATGGAGCTTCTTCATGCGCTTTTGACTAATGTGTCCTAGTCGACAATGCCAGATGTAAGTCGGATTTGTCTCATTAGGCTTATGCCTCTTGACATTTATGTTATAGACTGATTCACCTTCAAGATCTAGGATAAATAACCCATTTACAATGGGTGCAAAGCCATGAAACATATTATTCAAGTAAATAGAACAACCATTGTCCTTAATGCCGAATTCATAACCTTGTCTCATCAAACATGAGGCAGAAATAATGTTTCGACTCAAAGCAGGAACATAATAACAATTATCAAGTTCCATTACATATCCTGAAGGTAAATTAAGTTGCATAGTGCCGACGGCCAATGCAGCAACTCTTGCTTTATTCCCGATGCGAATGTCAACTTCTCCTCTTGCAACATTCCTAGTTATGCTTAGCCCCTGCATCGAGTTGCATATGTGAACAAACGATCTGGTATCATATACCCAAGAGCTACTAGAAACATTAGCAAGATAAATGTATATAATATATACAAGTGTACCTGAAGAAGAAGTCATACTTCCAGTCTTCTTGCCCTTCTCGGCAAGCCACTTGCTACAGTTCCTTTTCCAGTGTCCGGGTTCCTTGCAATGAAAGCAAATACTGCCCGAAGCCGTCCCTGACTTAGGCGCAGCGGCTGCAGTTGGAGTTGCCTCCTTCTCTTTTCCCTTTGCCTTAGCCTTTTTCTTGGACCAGCTCTTCTTGAACTTAGCTAAGTTATGCACCATCAACACTTGATGATGTGTACCTTTCTTGATATACTGCTCTGCCACTTTGAGCATCCCATGCAATTCTGTGAGCTTCTTTTCCATCCCATGCATAAGGTAGTTCGAGATGAACGGCCCATAGCTGTCCGGAAGAGAACCCAGAATTGTATCTGTGGACAACTCATCCCCAAGTGGGAAGCCCAGCCTATCCAGAGCTTGCATGTACCCGATCATCTTGATCACATGCGGGCTCAGTGGATCACCCTCTTTCAGAGTACAATCCATCAAGGATCGCCAGACGTTGAACCTTTCGGTCCTAGCCTTCATTTGAAACATGCTCTTAAGGTTCTCGATCATATCGAAAGCCTCAATATTTTTGAACTGCTACTGCAGATCGGGCTCCATAGAAGCCAGCATGAGACAACTGATCTCGTTTGATTCATCAACGTGTTTCTGGTAGGCATTTCTGGCTGTGGCATTAGCATTATCGGCAGGTTCCTCTGGAAGCGGATTCTCTAGAACTTGTTCCTTTTTCTCATGCCTAAGAACAATTCTCAGGTTTCTATACCAGGTGGTAAAGTTTGTTCCGTTCAATTTATCTTTTTCCAGGATTGATTTCAACGCAAAAGGGGTAACTTGAGCAGGTGGTGCCATTGATCTACAAGAGAAGTATGCAAAACACTAAGACATGTATTCATGAAGAGTAATTCATATTAAACATTTTAATAAGATCATTACTCCCACTAAAATCAACATCCCTCTTTTGATACTTAGTGATTCAAGATCCAAGATCAACATGTCAACTAGTGAGCTTTTGCATCATCGCTAGAGGACAAGATCACTCGGTAAGAAACTCTTGCTAATCGTATCTCCATACGACTCTTGTTGTTGGGGACATCTCATGCCACGCCAACTCCTATGCCTCGTATCCCAAAACTATTTTGATAGCCACGACAATTCAACCAATGCTCCACGTGTAAGTGTCCGACACAAACCCATCACTACAAGGAGATCTAGTGGCACCCTAATTTCATAGGCCCGCCACTAAATATACTTGACATGTGAAGGTGCAGCAATTGGGGAGGCATTTGTACTTGACATTCTTTGAGGGATCACCCTACTTAAAACATCTACCATGCAAAAGGAAGGGTGCATAAAAGGGATAAACTTTCATAGGCAGTTTATGTATGTGTGATATGGTATAGCCCCTTTTCACAGCGCGTGGTGATCTCCATCTCCACGTGTGCGGTCTGCCCATGCATGATTGTCCTCGTGGTGATCTCCATCTCCACGCCATGGTGTCAACCGCCAAGTGTTACATAAGATACTATGATATTAAAAACTAATAGCTACTGAAAGTAAATTACATTACATGGCTTCTCATGTTGACACGCAGGTCATTAATACAATAATGGGACAACCATATGGCTCCTGCCGGTTGCCGCACTCATGATACGCAGGTCATGAAACAATAATATACAAGCAACATACATGGGCTATACCAAATCACAGTCATTCCCTGCAAAAATGAGTCAGATGTTCTACCGCCGAAGATAAAACCTCCTGAAACTCTATCTTCCAAGCGATATTAGCCTAGCCAGAAGCGCTGAAATCCTGTTCCAGGATTTCACCGCTAATCCAACTTTTCGTTAGCTTCAGTTTGACAAGTCAGCGGAGCACGAAACCCGCACTGCCCCGCTGCGTCTGGCCTCGTCGGCGGCTAAACGCCAGCGAGTTTGACCCTGGTTGACCCCGTGTGGGCCCAGGTTGACTCCCTCCTGAGCCTATAACAAATGGGGCCGCTCTGCTAATTAACTTAGATTAGCACTAACTAAATTTAGTTAGTTTAAATAACTACTGACACGCGGGTCCACTGGTCAGGTTTGACCTGGACCGGCTCCGTTGACCGCTGACATCACCCTAACGCAATGCTGACACATTAATTCAATTACTGGAATTATTCTTATACAGGAAAATCCAGAAAATACTACAAACTTCAAAAATTCATAACTTTTAATCTGTAACTCCAAAAGCAAAGATTTATATATGGAACTTGATCAGAAAAATTTAATCTTTCCATCTGTAATGGTTTCATGCATGACAGAACACTTTAACCATGCTGTTTAGGTGAAACAAGCTAATGCACTTATATGACTTAATAACATAAGCTTTCATTTGAACCTTTGATTCAAATGGACTCAAACCAACTTGTTTCACAATGCAATAGCCAGGACACCTCATATTGCCATGTCATAGCATGCATCATATTGTTGCATATTGCCATGTGATGATTGTGTTCTGTGGTGTCTTTTGTGGTAGGTTCTGCCTCCGAGGATATTCTCGAGTATCCAACTGAAGGGCAGTACCCTACTACTACTCCATCAGGCAAGCAGCCCCATTGATCATATCGATACAATCCCATGTTCTCGCTCCTACTCTCATTTACTGCATTTAAGACAACAACATTTCAAACTGCTATGTGCTGCGGTAGTTGAACCCTTATCCTCTGCATGACCTGTCATTGCCATAGTAACTAGATGAAACCCACTAGCATGTGTAGGAGTTGATTGAGCCATGTATGTGTTCCTACCTTGCTATGCCTGCTATGCTTAGAGTTGAGTCAGGTCTGGTTCATCTGGGTGATGGGCTAGAGTGAAATGATTACTGCGGTAATGTGTGGGATGTGTTGAACATGTTTTGGTAAAGGTATCGATGAGAGGCCATGTAGGAGTACATGGTGGGTTGTTTCATTGAGGCCGTCCCTAAGAACTGAGATCTGTATGCGTGATTCAAGATTCAGCTACTACCACACATTGGGCCCTAAAATATGACCCTGCTGGACTTACTGATCCCTCTCGTTCTCTCTCTAGGAGTTGCAACTAGTTTCTGGTGTTTATAGGTTATGTGTTGGCGGCCATGCGTAGCGCTGACCCCAGGGGTGGGCTATGATGCGGTAGATACACCATGGTACAGTGTACCGAGTCGCCCGTTTGGTGTCTCGGGAACCCTGCACACATCGTTTGGGGCCTTTGAGGACACCCCGGCCAGATTTCCTTGCGGATGGAACCGGAATAGGCGATAAACCTGGACTAGGGACTTGTGCGGTTAGTGAGGTCGTGGTCTACACCCACGTCGGCTTTCGCTTGAAGTTTGCCGAGCACATGTCGTGTGCAGACGCTAAGTGGTGGAAACATGTGTGACGAAGTACACCCCTGCAGGGTATAAAACTATTCGAATAGCCGCATCCGCGGTAAAGGACTACTTGGTTGCCTATACAGTTCATAGACAAGTTAATGGTTACTACTAAAAGACTCAAGATAAGTGTGAGTACCGCGGATGGCCATCTCGTAGGATGACAAGGGAGGATCCACGGTGGAGTATTGTGTTGGTGGTTAGTGGACTCGTGTGCGAAAACTATTATACAAGTGGTGTCTCGTAGGATAGCTTAGCCAAGAGTCAAAGCTGGCTTGCTGCAATAACTCCACCACCTTCTTGAGAATGAGCATGTATAGTAGGATCTGTTGTAAGACTTGTTGAGTACCTTTGTACTCATGTTGCTTTAATTACTATTTTCAGACGGAAACATCACCCCCTCCGACGGGTTTTACGTAGACCTCGACGTCGATGAGTGACTTGCCACCCAGGTGGTGATTCTGGACATGGAGGGCCCTATGTAGATAGAAAGGCTTCGTCAAGCCCTCTTTCTTTCTAGTGTCTGTACTCAGACTAGTTTGCTTCCGCATGTGCTTGAATGCTTGTATGACTTGAGTGTCGGGTCATGTGACCCCTACCTGTATGAACATGTTATGTATGGCTCTCCGGAGCCTTTAAATAAAGTACTTTGAGTTGTAGAGTTTTGTTGTGATGCCATGTTGTATTTACACATATCGAGCATATTGTGTGTATGATTGAAATGCTTGGTATGTGTCGGATCCGACAATCTAGTTGTTTATCCTTGGCAACCTCTCTTATGGGGAAATGTAGTCTAGTGCTTCCATCAGCCATAGTAGTCCGCTACAGCCCGGTTCACCGGAGTCCTGCTAGCCCAGCACTACTGCTCAGGACGCTTGACTGGCCGGCATGTGTTTCACTTCGTTCCTGTGTTTGTCCCTTCGGGGAAATGTCACGCGGTGACATCCGGAGTCCTGCCTAGCCTGCTACATCCCGGGTTCCCAGAGTCCTGTTAGCCCAGTGCTACAGCCCGGATTCACACGCTACTGACCGACATGCTCGATGTGATTCATGTATGCCTGTCCCCATAGGTTTCTGCCGCTTTGGGTTCAAAACTAGTCATGTCGGCCCGGGTTCTCTGTCATATGGATGCTAGCGACACTATCATATACGTCAGCCAACAGGCGCAAATGGTCCCGGGCCATGGTAAGGCAACACCCGTGGGGATACCATGCGTGAGGCCGCAAAGTGATATGAGGTGTTACCGGCTAGATTGATGTGATTTGGAATCGGGGTCCTGACATCGATGGAGGTAATACCCTACTTCCTGCTTGATTGATCTTGATGATATAAGTATTACAAGAGTTGATCTACCACGAGATCGGAGAGGCTAAACCCTAGAAGCTAGCCTATGGTTTGATTGTCGTTGTCCTACTGAGTAAAACCCTCCGGTTTACATAGACACCGGAGGGGCTAGGGTTACACAGAGTCGGTTACAAGGGAGGAGATCTACATATCTGAATCGCCAAGCTTGCCTTCCAAGCAAAGGAGAGTCCCATCCGGACATGGGACGAAGTCTTCAATCTTCTATTTTCATAGTCCAACAGTCCGGCCAAAGTATATAGTCTGGCTGTCCGAGGACCCCCTAATCCAGGACTCCCACAGTAGCTCCTGAACATGGCTTCAATGACGATGAGTCCGACGTGCAGATTGTCTTCAACATTGGAAGGCGGGTTCCTCCTCCGAATACTCAATAGAAGATTTTGAACACAGGGATAGTGTCCGGCTCTGCAAAACAAATTCCACATACCACCGTAGGGAGTATAATATTTCCACAAATCTAATCTGCTGACAACTTTTCATAACGTGGCATCATGCCATGGCCCCAGTTATTATTCAAACCATTTTTCTCAACCAGCTACTGCACATATTGCGAAGTGGTTTTCTTGGCACGTCTTGTCGAAGCAAAGATCGTGTCCCCTTATCACGGGATTCTCATGAATATGGGTGTGGGTAACCCAACCGCGCCATCAATCATGACGCTTGGGGAATAAGCGAGTTTTACCAGGAAAGCGGGGAGGCGCATAGTTTCTTCCGCCCTTATAAAGGGGTAAGGGTTCCACCTTTTTACCCACACCTTCTTCTCTCCTGCCCATCTATTCTTGCGCACTCGAGCTCTAGCGCCCAATTTCGCATTTTCTCCAAAGAACCACACCAAATATGTCCGGAGCGGGAGGCAAGTGGATGGCCTCTACAGTCCAGAAGAAGGACATCAAGAAACTTTGAGAGGACATGTATCTAGCCCAGGAAATCGGCCACCGTCTCTCGACAGAGGGACAGATCGTCCCTACCCCAGAACCCCACGAAAGGGTCGTATTCCTCCCTCATTTTATCTGCGGGCTAGGGTTTCCCCTCCACCCATTTGTTCACGGCATCATGTATTATTACGGGATCAATTTTCATGATCTATCCCCCAATTCCTTCCTCAATATCTCGACATTCATTGTCGTGTGCGAGGCTTTTCTCAACATCCCGCCACACTTCGGCTTATGGCTGAAGATCTTTAATGTGAAGCCCAAGGTAGTGGGTGGTGAGCACGCTGAGTGCGGGGGCGCTATGGTGAGCAAGATGCCCAACGTCACATGGGCAACGGGTACCTTCAATGATTCCGACAGGGAGTGGCAACAGGAGTGGTTTTACATTACTGAGTCGCGCGGTGCGAAGTGGGGCGCTGCTTCCGAGTTCTGATACGGAGCCCCTCTGCGGCTCACGTCCTGGCTCAAGAAGGGCCTGGACTGGTCTTCATCCGACGAACTGCTGGCGCTCCAGACGCGCGTCAAGGATATGGAAGACAAGAAAATCGAACTTGTCAATGTAGTCCAGGTGATGTTAGTCTATCGGATCCTACCTTGTCAACACCGGACATGCAATCTATGGGAATTCGATCCGACCAAGCACCAGACCCTGCGAGAGCTCTTTGGCTCCCTGCACAAAGACATCTGGAAGGTGCTTTTTAAGCCCAGCAAATCATGGCCGGACTCGGCCGAGGACCGCGGGTACCAACTGTCCCGCCCTGCAAGCTCGGTAAGTTACCATACGTTTTATTCGCATAACTCAAGGGAAACGCTTAATGTGTTTTACACAACTCTCCTAGGGCTGGAGGAAGAAGGCGGGGCGGATCCAATGTCCGGCCCTGCTGCCCGAAGAACCGGCCGGCCCACTTCTGACGAAAATGTTGGACCCGGTGCCTTACAAGGTGCCGGAGAAGAAGACCGAAAAGGAGGCCAAAAAGACCCGGGGTGGCCTTCGTCACCGTGCCCGAACCGCCTCCGAAGAGGACGAGGAGGAGAAAGACAAATCCCAGGAGGGGGAAGAAAGAAGAGGACGGCCTCCGTACACTTGGAGGCCGAGTCGCCTAAAAAGGGAAAAACTCTTCTTCCGGAAGAGTCCACAGCCGTCGCTGATAGCAGCCCGGCGTGGGATCCTAGGGCCCAGCCCATAGTGAACTCGTAAGTATATAAAATCCGAACACGTTCATGTGTCCGGACCCATCATGGCATAGTATTTTAACCCGAGCCATATTTTTTGTAGTCCGACGGGGTCCCGTCCCGAACAATCCTCGTCCGAGGATTTCCTGAGCTCAGATGCTATGGAGAGCGGGACGCCTCCGAAGGCCCCTCCCCCCAAACATGTGATCAACACCGAGGCTTCGTCCCGAAGGGACTCCGTCCAAGGAGGGTGGAGAAAATCATGAAGGTGACGCCTGGAGGTCAAACTTCTGGGGCCGGAGACATGGGGGAGAAGATCCCCACAGGAGTCGACAGCGGGGACCATCTTGAATTCGGCCCCCAGCCGGACACAGCTTTGGAGACCAATACGGCTCCGGAATCAAGCTGGCGGCCTTCCTCGGCTGGAGAGGGCGTCCCTGTTCCACCGGCGACCTCTGTCCATCCAGAGGCGCCGGGTGCTTTATTGGCGGCGCTAAAGAGCACCTCCATCATCGATGAACACCGTGCCCTTATGGGTGCGGTGATTGAGAAGATTCAGTCTGCTGAAAATGGACTCAATGAAGCCTGTATCGACCTTATGAGAGGTTTTGAGGTATGTTTTATACGGTTCCGAAGAGTGTCATAGTATGGATAGTAGCCCCTGATACACTGTCCGGTCAAGAAAGAACCAGACAGAGGATCAAATATATTTTTCGCAGGAAGACTCATTTGATGACATCTATCTCTCTTCTTTTGTAAGCAGGCGTCTGTAGCGGCTACTGCCGTACCGCGGAGGTTTCCCGACTGAATCGAAATCTGGAGCGGGCCAGAGCAAAGCTTGGCCAGTTAAAAAGGCAGTTGGAAGATCAACAAGGTATGCACAAATCTTGTTTGCGTTTAGTGCGAACGAATTTTCATTATGATAGAGTATGTGTCATGATTTGCGCCAGGGGTGATGACCGAAGTCGAGGCTCTGAAGAAGGCTGTTGCCGAGGCCGAGGAAAAGGCAGCCGCAGAGCAGGCTCTTCGTGAGAAGCATGAGGCCAAGGTTGTGGAAGCTAGGCGAGAGCTCCAAGAGGCCATGAAAAAATGCGAGACCCTGGAGCAAAGTTTAACGGAGAAAGAATCCGAACTCACCAGGGCTCATCAGGCCGTGTGCGATGCCCATGGGAAAACCCAAGATGCCCTGCAGGAGATCCAAGAGGCGAGGGAGATCACGGCGGGTAAGGTCTTTTTCCATGTAAAGCAAGTATTTTAGGAGAAAATTATGCTTTATAATTTTAAGTTCGGATTTCTCCAGGGGTATTTGCGCAACTTCCTCGCAGCATATCGGATGCCGCCCAATTCTACTGAGCCGAAGAGGGGAATACTGTGGATAAGCTCTTCTGGTCGCAGTATCTGGCACCAAATTATCTGGTGCCTTTTACCGATCAATTGAAACAGCTGACCAAACTGCATAAGGCGGCCGAACTAGCCATGAAGGATTTGATTATCCGACTATGGCCCGCCGAGCCGATTCCAGGTAGCTACTTCAGACTCGTGAAGCGGCTTGTTAGTGCCTGCCCTCGACTTGACGTCATCAAGCGGTCGGTCTGCATACAAGGTGCACGAATGGCCTTTTCCCGCGCAAAGGTGCACTGGGGGAAGATGGATGCTGAAAAGATGATGACCAAGGGACCGCCAGAGGGAAAGGAGCACCGCAAGCCCGAATTGTATTATGAAAGTGTCCTGAAAGGATCCTGCCTTGCAGCGGAGCAATGCACCAAGGACATTGTATTTCCATGAATATAGTCATGTTGTCCTTTGTAATGTGTGAACAAGGTCATTTCTATTATTTATTGCCTGTTGTAAAAGTTTACCCTCCTGCGCGGCCGTTTTATATATTAAACCTGAGAATTGGCCAGTCGTCGGCTTCTGCCCCCTTGTAAGAAATACAGGGGTGTTCGGGAGAAACCTGATCACTCCTTACCCCCAGTGTTGCGTCCTTTGAAGGAGGTGTTCAGCACAGTGAACCAGGCAATCTGACTATAGGGCTTTATCATTCTCACTTAGCCATAGGAGCATTAGGAAGGTAGGCGCATTCCCTGGTGTTCGGAAGACCGCACGAGGGGCCCTATAGGCACCTGATCGGAAGAAGAACCGATCCATCGCACGCTGCATTGGTTATGGCATTATGCGAGAGAAATCCTTAAAGATTTTACAACCTCTCGAACAGCTGACCAGCTCTCGTCGTATCATGACAGTCAGTTCTCTGCTTTCTCTACTGAGGTGCTCGTCCGGAAGAACCGGGACACAATCGTAGTAGTTCTCCTTGTGCCGCCTTAGCCGATATAGCAGAACGTAAGGAAGCAAAACATGGGAGCCGGGCAAACACAATATTTGACCCAAGACATGATTCAGAGCTGATGCATATAATGCTATAAGTTCGGGGTGCCGAATTTCTGTGAAGGTGTTCGGACTTTATTGTCGTATTATCGGTAAAACGAAGCCCCTGGCAATGGCATATCACGGTGTACGGATGCCACTTAACAAAAGAGTTTCAATAAGAAATAACAGCAAATAAGCGTCATATAAATCCACGTGTTGTATTTGAATAGTACGTCGAAGTGTATGAGTACAGGTAATGCGATAAAAAAGGAGGAATATGACTATGGAACCTGCTGGGACCGGGGAGGAAGAAGATGTGTGCAGATCCGGAGTATAGTCGGATGGACGTCGTGAGGAATATCTAAAGATTCCCTTGTGCGTTCGAGCTGGTACCATGTCACCGGTCCCGTTCTGCGCAAAGGTGAGCCTGCAAAGGAAATGTAAGAAATATTTGTGTGCCAGAGAGAGGTTGAGCCGCGATATGTGGCATGTTCTGGACTTCACCGGAATGTTTAGTGGAGCCCTGGATGATCCGGGCTATCCTGCCGTGAAGTAGTTCGGCCTACTTTGAATGTGTCCGGAGTTTTAGCCGTCGACTCAAGTAGTTCGGCCTCCCTTGCTTCTGCTATTAAAGCGGTGGCATACTCTGTGGTACCAAGGGAGAGTTCGGCCTCGCGATTAACCGTGATGATGCCGCGCGGACCGGGCATCTTGAGTTTACGGTAGGCATAATGTGGCACCACGTTGAATCGAGCGAACGCAGTTCGCCCGAGCAGTGCCTAATAATCACTACGAAAGGGGACGATGTAGAAGATTAACTCTTCGGCACGGTAATTGTGTGGTGATCTAAAGACTAACTCGAGGGCGATGGAGCCGGTACAGCTGGCATCCACGCCTGGTATAATACCTCTAAAGGTGGCTTTAGTGGGTTTGATCATCTAATGATCGATGCCCATCTTGCGCACTGTGTCATGGTAAAGCAGATTTAGACTGATGCCTCCGTCCATAAGGACTCGTGTGGGGTGGAACGCATCAATTATTGGGTCAAGGACTAGTGCGGCTGGATTGCCGTGACTGGTGTTGAATGGACGATCCATTTGGTTGAAGGTGACCGGCCCTAGTTTGTATTGCAGGCTGACTGGTTTCATTAGGTAGACATCCCTAAGGGTGTGCATCAGGTCCGGGTTGGGAGTGTGGGTGGCGTTTACCATATTCACCATTTGGATTTGCTGGAGAGATTTCTTTTGTCCTCCTCTATTCGGTGATCTGGGCTCCTCGTCGTTGTCATCGCTTTGAGACCCCTTATCTTTGTTTTTGGCGCCTAACCTGCCAGCTTGTTTGAAGACCCAACATTCTCTGTTGGTATGATTGGCTGGTGTTCCTAGTTTGCCATGAATTTGGCATGGACGGTCGAGTATGCGGTCCAAACTGGACAGACCCAAATTGTCATTTTTGAGTGGCCCTGTCCACTGATCGGACTTAGAGCTATTAAATCCGACATTGATTGCCGTGTCTTCGGTGCTTTCACCATGTTTGCGGCGTTTGTGTTTGTTGCGCCGGGGTTTGCCATTGCTATCTCTGGCCTCTGATTTGCCAGTGTTGCTTGCTGTGTTGTTGCTACGAGTGTCGTGAGGGCTGCCATGGACCTTGGCTTCTCTTGGTCGAGATGTCGGGCGAGCCAATCGTCACGGATGTTATGTTTAAAGGCCGCTAGGGCTTCGGCATCCGGATAGTCCACAATTTGGTTCTTTTTGGTTAGGAACCGGGTCTAGAATTTCCTGGCTGACTCTCCGGGCTATTGCGTTATGTGACTCAAATCATCAGCATCCGGTGGTCGCATATATGTGCCCTGGAAGTTATCCAGGAATGCGTCTGCCAGGTTCTCCCAACTTCCGATGGAGTTTGCTGGCAAGCTATTCAGCCAATGTCGAGCCAGTCCTTTGAGTTTCAACGGGAGATACTTGATGGCGTGTAGATCATCCCCGCGGGCCATGTGAATGTGGAGGAAGAAATCCTCGATCCATACCGCGGGGTCAATAGTACCATCGTATGATTTGATGTTCATGGGTTTAAACCCTTCTGGGAATTCATGATCCATTACTTCATCAGTGAAGCATAGGGGGTGTGCGGCGCCTCTGTGCCAGGCTATGTCACGACGCAGTTCATACGAGTCTTGTCTGCTTTGTTCGGCCCAGCCGGATTTGTTTTTGGTATATCCAGCATGACGGTCATCATCATGTGTTAGGGCGCGCCTTCGTGATCCGAAGATCGATCTTTTGTGTCCTGCTTTGTTTTCCAATACGTCTCGCATGTCCTGCGTGTTACCCCGGGCCTTGCTGTTTTTGTTTGACTGGCGACGGTGTGCAGGCTGGACTTCAGGCTTATATGCCACTTTGTCACGGCCACGAGGTGGCCGATGTGCCGCATCATACGCTGGAAGCGCAGACTTTAATGCTTCCTCTTCAAGTTGCGGTAGCAACCTGCGCTTTGGGAAACTTTTTATTGGCGCTCGAGTTCGTGTTCCTCGGCTGCCAGGACCTCAGTACATCTATCTGCTAGCAGATCTTGCTCAGCTTGAAGCTGTTGTTGCTTTGTCTTCAGGCTTTTTGATGTGGCAATAAGACGGCACTTGAAGCGCTCCTGTTCGACGGGATCCTCAGGCACGATAAATTCTTCATCGCCGAGGCTCACCTCGTTTGCGGAGAGAGGCATGTAATTATCATCCTCTGATTCCCCGTCTGCTGCCTATTCCTTGGGGCTGGCTTGCCCATCCTCCTGCTCAAATCCTGGCTGGAGGGCATTGTCTTCGTCTTCTGTACTATTTGCAGCGCTATTGTCTCCTGTGTCGGTATCGCTGTTTTTGCTATGGCGAGGCTTAGAGCGCCGCCAATTATGCTGGTTCTTGGATTGCTTCTCGGGGGGATTATCCTCTATTTCCTTATTGTCATTGCTTTCTTTGGGGGTGTCCACCATGTATATATCATACGATGAGGTCGCAGTCCAGCGCCCTGTGGGCGATGGTTCCTGTTCGTCTCCCGTATCGTCGTCCATACCGTCGATGTCTTCGGAGTCGAAGTCGAGCATGTTGGTTAGGTCGTTGACAGTGGCTACCAAGTGGGTGGTGGGTGGGGAATGAATTTCTTTGCCGTCCGCTTCCCACTCGAGCCAGACATAGTTCGGCCAAGGGTCTCCTGACAAGGAGAGAGACTGTAATGAGTTTAGCACGTCGCCTAGGGGCGAGTGTTGAAAGATATCCACGGAGGTGAACTCCATGATCGGTGCCCAATCAGATTGGATGGGCACGGACGCGAGCGGTTTGAAGTCTGTGGCCGGGGACGAATCCGAGTGTCCGGCAACACAGGTCTCATAGGAGGTGAAGTCAGTATTCGGCTCTATCGCCACTGAGTGTGCGGCCTCCGTGTAGGGGTCCATCCACCCGTCCTCGGATGACGCAATCTATTCCGGATTGAGGGCTGGAGTAGTTACAGGTGTGATCTTCCGAACACTGTCCGATGGCAGAGCTAAATCATGCCCATCGTGACTGTGCGACGTACCTGACATGGGTTCGAATCCGTCGAAGATCAAGTCTCTGCGGATGTCGACGATATAGTTCAAGCTTCCAAACCTGACCTAATGGCCAGGGGCGTAGCTCTTGATCTGCTCCAGATGGCCGAGCGAGTTGGCCCGCAGTGCGAAGCCGCCGAATACGAAGATCCGTCCGGGAAGGAAAACCTCACCCTGGATCACATCGTTGCCGATGATCGAAGGAGCCATCAAGCCTTATGATGACGACACAGTGGAACTCTCAATGAAAGCACCAATGTCGGTGTCAAAATCGGCGGATCTCGGGTAGGGGGTCCCGAACTATGCATCTAAGGCGGATGGTAACAGGAGGCGGGGGACACAATGTTTACCCAGGTTCGGGCCCTCTCGATGGATGTAATACCCTACTTCCTGCTTGATTGATCTTGATGATATGAGTATTACAAGAGTTGATCTACCACGAGATCGGAGAGGCTAAACCCTAGAAGCTAGCCTATGGTATGATTGTCATTGTCCTATGGACTAAAACCCTCTGGTTTATATAGACACCGGAGGGACTAGGGTTACACAGAGTCAGTACAAGGGATGAGATCTACATATCTGAATCGCCAAGCTTGCCTTCCACGCAAAGGAGAGTCCCATCCGGACACGGGACGAAGTCTTCAATCTTGTATTTTCATAATCCAACAGTCCGTCCAAAGTATATAGTCTGGCTGTCCGAGGACCCCCTAATACAGGACTCCCTCAGAGACCCCGCGCCAGGAGGAGAAGATGACGGTTCCACTTGCCCGGAGAACTACATCATCATCGATGACACTGACTCAGACCCCGACGATAGTGATGATGACTATGTTGATGAAGCTGGAGCGGATATTATGGAGTCTTTGACCAAACAATATTTCTTGTCGACCACCATATCAGTATTAGTATTCCACCATGTAAATAGTATAGTCCAAGCACTTTGTAATGATAGTTCTAGACCGATTGTATGCCCTTGCTTGATTGATTGAGTGGTATGATTGTGTTTTTCTCATGTGCATATGGGTAGTGTTTTCTCACTAGACCTCATTCTATTCTATTCTCTTCCCTCTAAACCCTCAGATGCCTCCGAGACGTGACCCCGGATTTACCTTTCCACCGAAGCTCACTCAGTTGATCCAGCAGCAGAATACCCTGATGCAGTTCTTAGTTATGAACACAGGCAACAACAACAACAACCCACCACCACCCCCCAGTTGACAATTTATCCCGTTTTCTGAGGTCGCAGCCGCCGGTGTTTTCCAGTAGCACCGAGCCGATAGTTGTAGATGATTGGCTCCGCAAGATTGAAAGGGAGTTGACTACTGCATGATGCACCGATGCAGAGAGAGAGTGTTTTGCCACGCACCAATTGGATGGACCAGTAGCCTCATGGTGGGAGAATTACACTGTCACCTATCCTATAGCCACTATTACATGGGACCAGTTCCAGCAAGCTTTTCGCACTGCCCATGTATCAGGAGGAGCTATGGCCATGAAGAAGCAAGAGTTTCGCAACTTACGCCAAGGATGGCACACTGTAGGCCAGTATGTGGATGACTTTAGTAATCTAGCACGTTATGCCCCAGATGACGTCGCTACAGATGCAGCTAAGAAGGAGAAGTTCCTGGAAGGACTGAATGATGAGCTGAGCATGCAGTTGATGGTGGCAAATTTCAATAACTATCAGGAGTTGGTGGATAGAGCTCTTATGCTAGAAGGGAAGCAGCAGCAGATTGACAGCCGCAAGAGGAAGTATGGACAAGGGAAGTATAATTCTGGAGCTCAGCAGAGACCCTGTTTCACCCCTAACTCGGGAGGACTTGTGCATAACCATGGAGGCCACACTCATAATGGAGGATGTTCGCACAACCATAGTGGCCCCAAGAATGGGAATGGAAATGGAGGAAGTAGTGGACATAACCGTTCCAACCCGGCAACACCCGCCAAGAAAGATCTAAGCCATGTTACTTGCTACAAGTGCCAGAAGACCGGGCATTACGCCAATGAATGTCCTTAAGTGAAGAATGGAAACGACAATGGATTCTCTGGGAAGAAGCCCAACCCTTTCACCAGGGGACATGTGAACCACGTTAACGTGGAGGAGGTTGAAGCCCAACCAGATGCAGTAATAGGTAAGTTTTTGGTTAAGTCATTTACTACAGTCGTTCTTTTTTATACTGGTGCATCGCATTCATACATATCATGGGGATTCATGGATAAGTTTAAACTACCAACCCAAGCCCTTAGGTCACCCATGTTAGTAACCTCGCCAGGACTAGAGTATATGGCTAGCCTATGGTGTGATCGGTTACCATTAAGGATTGGTAACTACTTGTTCCCCTCAGACCTAATAGTATTGGAGTCACAAGGATTAGATGTGATATTAGGCATGGATTGGTTATCGAAGTATGGAGGGAACATTGACTGCGCCAGTAAGTCGATTTTGCTCACCAGCCCAGAAGGAAGAAGGATCAACTATGTATCCCGGCATGTGCCGAATAGGACTAACGTAAATTCCTTAACAGGAGTTGTACAGGAGGAAGTACCAGTGGTGAAGGATTTCCCGGATGTATTTCCAGAAGAGTTGCCAGGCATGCCACCGAATAGAGACATTGAGTTTGTGATTGAGCTTTTGCCAGGCACAGGGCCAATATCTAAGAGACCGTACAGGATGCCCGCACAGGATTTAGAGGAAATTAAGAAGTAGATTAAGGAGTTACTAGATAAAGGATATATTCACACAAGTTCGCCACCTTGGGGATCACCAGTACTTCTAGTGGAGAAGAAGGATGGATCGTTAAGGATGGTTGTTGATTATCATGGATTAAATGAAGTAACGATCAAGAACAAGTACCCACTGCCGATGATCAATGATTTGTTTGATCAGCTGCAAGGACCTAAGGTGTTTTCCAAGATCGATCTGCGATCAGGGTACCACCAGCTGAAGATTCGAGAGCAAGATATACCTAAGACAGCTTTTACCATGAGGTACGGGCTATATGAGTATACCATTATGTCATTTGGCCTGACTAGCGCACCTGCCTATTTTATGAACATGATGAACAAGGTGTTTATGGAGTTTTTGGATAAGTTCGTTGTGGTGTTCATTGATGATATTTTGGTCTACTCTAAGAATGAAGAAGGGCATAAAGAGCATTTGCGTTTAGTACTTGGGAAGCTTAGAGAACATCACCCATACGCCAAGTTCAGCAAGTGTGAGTTTTGGTTGAAGGAAGTTGGATTTCTTTGACATGTTATATCCAGAGAAGGAATAGCGGTAGACCCCACCAAGGTTGTCACTGTGACAAATTGGGAGTCACCCACGACAGTTGGAGAGATTCGGAGTTTCCTTGGACTCGCAGGATACTACCGGAGGTTCATTGAGAATATCTCGAAGATTGCAAAGCCTATGACGGAGTTGTTGAAGAAGGACACCAAGTTCAAATGGACTGAGGAATGTGAGGCTAGTTTTCAGGAATTGAAGCAACGTTTGGTTACATCACCAGTGTTGATTCTGCCAGATGAACGCAAAGATTATGAAGTGTATTGCGACGCTTCTCGTCGAGGACTTGGAGCAGTGCTTATGTAGGAAAGGAAGAGTTGTTTCATATGCCTCGTCACAGCTTAAACCCCATGAGTTAAATTATGCTACGCATGATTTAGAGTCAGTAGCCGTAGTGCATGCGTTGCAAACATGGAGACATTTTCTCATGGAAACCATTGTGAGATATACACGGATCACAAGAGTTTGAAGTATATCTTCACGCAGAAGGAGTTAAATCTCAGGCAGAGGAGATGGTTGGATCTCATTAAGTATTATGATATGAGATTACATTATCATCCCGGAAAGGCTAACGTAGTAGCCGATGCGTTGAGCCGCAAGAGTCATGTCAATACACTCATGAACGGAGAGTTACCCAAGGAGTTAGCAGAAGACCTTCATGAGCTATTTTGGAGATAATTCCGAGAGGTTATGTAGCAGCTTTGGAGATTCAGTACTTTGATGGATAAGACCAGAGAAGCGCAGAAGACGGACAAGGAGATTGCCGAGATAAAGGAAATGATGAGCAAAGGAAAATCTAAAGGATTTCGTGAGGATGAGCACGATACCCTATGGTTTGAGTGTCACATCCCTAGCTTTACCTTGGCCTTGGACTAGCTTGGTTGTTGCATCATGTTTAAATTCAAATGAAATTTGAATTGGGGAATTTTCAAAGCCTCAGAATCCTTTTAAAAATGATCAATATAAAATTGCTTCAAATAAATCCAAGAAAATGTTCTTGTTATCCTCTGGAAATATTGGGAAGAGGTAAAATCCAAACCAATATTTTTGGTGTCTCAGAAACATTTATTTTGGGCATTTGAATTAAATCAATAACTATTTGAATTGGATTTATATCTACTATTAAATAAATATAGGTCCAATAATTCTGAAATATTTTATGGAGCTTTGGTTTAATTCTTTTAGCTTCTAAAAATATTTCCAGAAGCAACAAAATTGAATTGGTTTCAAAACCAAATTCAAAACAAACCTGCAAAATAGAAAACAGAACAGAATTAAAAAAACAGAGAGAGGACTTACCTGGCTTACCTGCAGGCCAGCTGTGCGGCCCAACACTGTAGCCAGCCCAGCCCAACTCCTCCCCTGTCTTCAACCTCGTGCTAGTAAGCACGAGGGCGTGTGCCCGCGGCACGCACGCGCGCGCCCTGCCACCTCTTGCTTTCCCGGGGCGCCCTGAGCCTTCCGTCGCGCCACGCCACCCCCCCCCAAGACCCGTATGGATCAATCTCTCCCTCCCTCGCTCTCCCCCTCGCCCGTTCCCCGCCATGGCCGAAGCCTCCAGGGACGCACCTCCGCCGTTCGCCGCTGCCATCGACCTCCCCACGCCCATCTAGCTATGCCACGAGTTCCGCCTCGACCCCCGTGTCCTCTGCACCTATCCAGGCGCCGCCAGGAGCTCCGTGACGACGACCCCGAGCTCTTCTTCCTCCTCGAACCCGTGGATCACCGCTGGCCGATTCGCGCCATCGAGGACGTCCCCAAGCCCGCTGAGCCGTTCTACGCCTTCCTTGTGAGATCCTGCTCCTTCCCCATGCTCTCCCTCTCCGTTCCTCTCCCCTAGCTCATTTTCCGTCGGAGCCGAGAGCTTCTGCCCGCCGGCCATGAAGCCGTCGTGGCTAGAGTGAGTTTCTCTCACGTCCGAGCACTGGTATGTGCTTAGGGAGCTCCCAGGAGCCCAACGCGGCCATCAGCTCGCTCACTAGCGCGCTGCAGTCCTCGCGCCCTTGGAGCTGTAGCTCCGGCCACCGCCTCGCTCGCCGTCGACGCTGCTTCCGGCCACCCCGCAGCCTCTCGTCCTGTCCTTTAGATGCGGACGAGCAAGAGCTCCTCCCATGTGTGCTCAGCGCGCCAAACCACCGCCCGAAGCTCAAATCTGAGTCGCGCCGCCATCGTTTTGGTCATCGCCAGCCAGGCTCCGGCGACTGCCAACGTGTCCGTCATTAGCACTAATGACCCCTCTAATCACCACCCCACTAGTCACTTACATATGGGTCCCACGCCTTTAACTAACCATAGCTTAATTCCTGTTTAGCTCTAATTAAACACAGTGGCCCCACGCGTCAGCTTTGACCGTGCTGACGTGGCCGTTGACCTGGGCCCACTAGTCAGCCTCTGTTCCTGCCCTGTTTCACTAACGTGTGGGTCCCACTGGTCAGGTTTGACCTGGACCAGCCCCTTTGACCTGCTGATGTCATGCTTACACATTGCTGATGCAGTAAAGGAATTTCTGGATTAAATCTAATTCAGGAAATTCCAGAAAATAACCAAAACTTTAAAAATTCATAGAAAATCAACCGTAGCTTAGAATGAAAAAAATTTATATGAAAAATTATCAGAAAAATTCAAGGAATCTGTTTATGGCATTTTCATGCATGTTAGAACAATATATGGCTGCTGTTTAGGCCAATTCATATAAATGGAATTTAAACTCTCACATATGGAGTTTGAATTTGAACCTAGGGTTCAAACCAACTCCATTTTACATGTTGCTAGTTGCATTAGCTCAAACCACAGCATATTGACATGTCATGATCATGCATCATATTGTGCATTGCATTGATTGTGTTTCTTTCTCTGTTGCCGGTATTTGTCCCCTCTCGATAAACGTGGTTTCGACGATGAGATCGATGACACCGATGAAGAACTATATTATCTTCAGGAGTGCCAGGCAAGCAAAACCCCCTTGTTCATTCCGATACAATCCCAATCTCTCGCTCCTGCTCTCTTTTACTGCATTAGGACAACAACATTTCAACTGTTACATGCTGCGGTAGCTGAACCCCTTATCCTCTGCATGACCTGTCATTGCCACAGTAAATAGATGAAACTCACTAGCATGAGTAGGAGTTGTTTGAGCCCTGATGTGCCTACTCATTCATGCTTGTTTGTCATGCCTACTATTGCTTAGAGTTGAGTCAGGTCTGATTCACCGGGAATGAATTGGAACGTGATGAACATGTCCTACCGTTGAGAGCTAAGTGTGTGAACACGATTTGGTAAAGGTAGCGGTGAGAGGCCATTTAGGAGTACATGGTGGGTTGTCTCATTGCAGCCGTCCTCAGGAACTGAGTTCTGTGTCTGTGATCCATGAACAGCTACTACCACTCATTGGGATCCTTAATTGACCCTCTCGGCTTCTTAATCACCCTAGTACTCTGTCCAGGAGTTGCAACTAGTTTGTGGTGTTTGTAGGTTATGTGTTGGCGGCCGTGCGTAGCGCTGACCCTAGGGGTGGGCTATGATGCGGTAGATACACCGTGGCCGGGAATGCCGGGCGCCCGTTTGGTATCCCGGAACCCTGTACACATCGTTCGGGGTCGTATGTCGAAACCTCGACCGGACTCCCTGTGGATGGAACCTGGATAGGCGATAAACCTGGACTAGAGACTTGAGTGTTTAGGTAGGCCATGGCCGACACCCTCGTTGGGCTTCCGCTTGAAGGTTGCCGAGTACATGTCGTGTAAACGACGGTAAGTGGTGGGAGCGTGTGTGAAGAAGTACACCCCTGCAGGGTTATCATTATCTATTCGAATAGCCGGATTCCTCGGATATGGAAACTTGGACCCCTTGCATAGTTCATAGACAAGTGAAAGTGGATACTCTAAAACTCGCAAGATAAGTGTGAGTGCTATGGATGGACTTCTCGTAGGGAGACGGGAGCGGATCCATAGTGGTGTATTGAATGGTGAATATGTGGACTCGTGTGCGCCACCTCAAAAGAGTTGCTTGCAGTCGTAGTTCAGGTTAGCCACTGAGTCAAAGATGGCTTGCTGCAGTTAAACTCCACCACCCCTCTTTGTTGATACCGATGCATATGTAGCTAGTTCTGATGTAAGTCTTGCTGAGTACTTTTGTACTCACATTTGCTTAATCTATGTTTTGCAGAGAGACTTCAGTCTCGCTAGTAGTTTCGCGTGGACTTCGACGTTTAGCTCGATACCACAGCTACGATCTTGTGCCCTCGGCAGGATCTGGTAGATAGTCAGGTTTCTTAGCCTTTTTCATTTGTAGATGTCTGTACTCAGACATGTTAAGCTTCCGCATGTGCTTGATTTGTATGGTATGATTGTTGGGTCATGACACCCATGTTTGTAATATCTCGCTCCTCGGAGCCTAATGAATAAATACTTGAGTCGTAGAGTTATGTTGTGATGCCATGTTGTATCTACACATATCGAGCATATTGTGTGTATGATTGAAATGCTTGGTATGTGTGGGATCCGACAATCTAGTTGTTATCCTTGGCAGCCTCTCTTATGGGGAAATGTAGTCTAGTGCTTCCATGAGCCATAGTAGTCCGCTACAGCCCAGTTCACCGGAGTCCTGCTAGCCCAGCACTACTGCTCAGGACACTTGACTGGCCGGCATGTGTTTCACTTTGTTCATGTGTCTGTCCCTTCGGGGAAATGTCACGCGGTGACATCCGGAGTCCTGCCTAGCCTGCTACAGCCCGAGTTCCCGGAGTCCTGTTAGCCCAGTGCTACAGCCCGGATTCACACGCTGCTGACCGACATGCTCGATGTGATTCATGTATGCCTGTTCCCATAGGTTGGTGCCACTTTGGGTTCACGACTAGCCATGTCGGCCCGGGTTCTCTGTCATATGGATGCTAGCGACACTATCATATACGTGAGCCAAAAGGCGCAAACGGTCCCGGGCCATGGTAAGGTGACACCCGTGGGAATACCGTGCGTGAGGCCGCAAGGTGATATGAGGTGTTACCAGCTAGATCGATGTGACTTGGAATCGGGGTCCTGACATTGAGGACCGCGTATATGTACCAAATGATCAGGAGATCAGGAAGCTGATTTTGCAGGAGGCCCATGACTCACCATATTCAATTCACCCAGGAAATACCAAGATGTACCTGGATCTGAAGGATAGATTCTGGTGGACCAGAATGAAGAAGGATATTGCAGAGTATGTAGCAGTTTGTGATGTATGTCAGAGAGTGAAGGAAGAGCATCAGAAGCCAGCAGGATTGCTGCAACCATTGCCGATTCCCGAATGGAAGTGGGATAAGCTAGGCATGGATTTTATCACGGGATTACCTAGGACTCGTTTAGGCTATGACTCGATATGGGTTGTAGTGGATCGTTTGACGAAAGTAGCTCATTTCATCCCAGTGAAGACCACTTACACCAGTGCTAAGTTGGGAAAGATATACATGACCAGGATCGTATGTTTGCATCGAGTTCCAAGGACAATTGTATCAGATAGATGAACCTAGTTTACTTCAAAGTTTTGGAATCAGTTGCATGAAACTTTGGGAACCAGGCTAGAGTTCAGTACAACTTTTCACCAGCAGACAGATGGACAGACTGAGAGAGTCAATCAGATTCTGGAGGACGTGTTGAGAGCTTGTGCACTAGACTATGGATCTAGTTGGGACGAAAATTTGCCTTACGCAGAGTTGTCATACAATAACAACAACTACCAAGCTAGTTTGAAGATGGCCCCTTTCGAAGCACTGTACGGAAGGAGGTGCAGAACACTGTTGTTGTGGGACGAGGTTGGAGACCGACAGTTGTTTGGACCAGATTTGATTAAAGAGTCTGAGGAGAAGGTTAAGCTTATTCGCGATAGACTCAAGGTAGCCCAGTCCAGGCAGTAGAGTTATGCGGATTCTAAACGCAAGGAGACAGTCTACGAAGTCAGAGACATCGTGTATCTTCATGTATCCCCACTTCGAGGAGTGAAGCGCTTTGGAGTTAAGGGGAAGTTAGCACCACGTTTTGTGGGACCATACAAAGTTTTGGAACGAATGGGAGAAGTTTCTTACAAATTGGAATTACCCGAAGGATTGTACGGAGTTCACGATGTGTTCCACGTTTCTCAGTTGAAGAAGTGCCACGGAGAGATGGCTGATATTCCTTTGAGAGATACAGTACCACTGGAAGCGATACAGTTGGATAGCGATTTGACCTACGAGGAGAAGCCAGTCAGAATTCTCGAGTTTGCTAGCCGAGTTACACACAGCAAGGTTATCACATTTTGCAAAGTTCAGTGGAGCCACCATACCGAGGATGAAGCCACTTGGGAATGAGAGGAAGACATACGGAAGGATCACTCTCACCTTTTTTTAAGCCAACCCGAATCTCGAGGGCGAGATTCATCTTAAGGGGGTAGGTTTGTAACATCCCAAATTTTCAATTTGGAATGGTATACATTAGATCGTCATTGCATATCATATTTTATTACATTTTGGTTTGATCCTAGAAATTCTACGCAACTCAATGACCCACAGAGAGAGTAGGGGATTTCGTTATTTTCATATTTGAGTTTTCTCAAATTTTGAAGAGAGGATCGTTTGATTTTAATTATTTTTCTCTTGAATATTTCTTTTATAAAATAAAAATAGAGAGGATAAAATGACTTCCTCAAAATAAAGAAATAATGGAGATTTAATATTAAAATCAAATAAGATTTTTATTCGGAGTTTTACCGCTATTTTATTTGAATTAGGAAAAATATGTGTATTTCAAAATTGTATCTTAGGCCCAAATAAATGTTCACCTTATCCGTCCTATTTTTAGAGGACGGGGAAAATTTATTTCAGGATTTTTGGAGTCCGTTTAGTATTTCTTTTTTTGTTTTTCTACGTGGAATATATTTAAAAAACGCCAACCGACTTAACGGGCCGTGTCCGACCCGGACACTGTGCCCAGCCAGCCTTTA
>NC_041384.1:274524344-274612758 GCF_002162155.2 Triticum dicoccoides | reverse complement strand
GCCGCAAGCTGCCGCCGCCGCCGAGTCCCGACGCTGCCGCCCGCCGCCCTCGGAGCCCTGCCGCCCGCCGTCCCGCCGGCCATCACCGGAGTCGCCGCAGCCCTGCCACCCACCGACCCCGTCCCGAGGTAGCCGCCGATCCGCCGCCGGTTTCGCCGGAAAAACCGTTCGGTTTTTTTTTGAAAACCTAGATCCGGTTTGGTTTTATTTTTTCGGTTTTTATTATTTAGCGAACACCCGTTCGTTAGTTTGTTTTAACGAACGGTTTTCACCGTTTAGCCGCAGATAACGAACGTTCGTTCGTTAGTCTGTTCGCCAGTTTTTCTTTTTCTCGGATTTTCCGCGATTATTTTCGATTGCGATTTCTTATCCGATTTTCGTTTTAGTATAACTTTTCGCTCATTTATCGGAATCAGCCGATTCAAGCGCCTAGAGTTTCATCTCGAAGCCCTCTTTCTGTGTAACTAACTTAAACAAGTTTTGCTACTGTAAAATTTGACTTTAGTCTAGATTAGTAAACGAAGCTTGTTTCTTTCGCTGTTCGAGTTTTGTTGCTTCATTTGATTTGATTCTTTTTTTGCAAACCGGAGTTCTTAAGTTGAACTTTCTGGTTAGATTTCTTATTTGAGTTTTACCCGTGCCCTTGCTTGATTGCTTATTATGTGCTTGTTTGTTGCGATAGAGTACCCGGAGTGTGAAGCATGCTACTACGAGTCTCTAGGTTTCGCGGGTCATCAGCAAGGCAGGTAACACTTTGATCATACCTCTTTACTACCCAGTTTTATTGCATTAGATCAACCCTCAAACAATTGCATGGTTAGGATCTGAATTACATTGTGGGTTGGGAAGTAGTTGAGGTAGTCCCTATTCACCTGTTTACTATCAAACCTTGGGAGTTACTTCTACGTTGCTTATACTGCTATCCTATGCTCGTAGACGTGGATTGGGTTTGAGTGTATTCATGACAGATGTGAGTATTCTTAATTAATGTTTAACTTAAGGTGGCAACTTAAATACACATCTGGGTGGACTGAGGCACCCGGGGAATTCCAGTGATTGCCTGTATTTTTTGGAAATCCCAGGGTACCGTGTGATTCTCCTATGGACTGCCACCCAGGCTCAAAGGGATCATGAGATTATTCATGCTAGAAACTTCCGTGTGCAGCCACAAGCCATTATGGGCTCTGGCATAGTTGATTAAGTCGTGTGAACTCTTACAGTGGTAGACTAGCAGATGTAGGGGATGTAGGTGGTACTATCTACCCATCGTAAGGTGCTAACGCTTCTGCAAGACTGTGTCTCGGTCATCCATTTCTCAAACATCATGTAGTGTGAGAAATCCAACAGAGGAGATTGAGTCTTGTGGGGAAAAGTGCGCAAACCTCTGCAGAGTGTACAAACTAATCATGATTAGCCGTGTTCCCGGTTAAGGACATATTGAGTATCTGGTTCTTGGATTATCATGTTGATCTCATCACTCTAAATTAATTTTGTTGGGATTGAGAGGGGGTTTACCTTCTCAATGCAGTAGGGAAAAATTGGCTTTTCACAAAACATATCAACCATACAGCCTCCACCAGCCACAAATGCATGTAGTGATAGCATTATTACTCTTTTGTGTTACATTGCCAGCATATTCCATGTGTTGACCCGTTTTCGGGCTGCAACGTATCATGTTGCAGACTTTTCAGATGATGAGTAAGGAGCCCTAGGTCATGGTCTTTCACTCAATGATGCCATTGGAGTTGATGGACTCACTTTATCTTCCAAGCCTTCCGCTGTTATCATATTAGATGGCCTTAAGCCATATTTATTGTAATAAGTTCTCTTTTGAGACATTCGATGTAATAAGTGTGTGATTGCTACTCTGTTATAAATCCTTGAAGTACTGTGCATGTCAGCATTACCGATCCAAGGATGACACTTATGCATAGAGATCCGACCGTTTGAGGTCTGGTCGCTACATCGATCTTCTTCGCGCTCCAACCGATCAAGTACCGAACGTATGACACCTCCACGTTATGCACACGTTCAACTCGATGACGTCCTCTACCTTCTTGATCCAGTGATATGTCTCCAACTTATCTAAAATTTTTGAAGTATTCATGCCATGTTTACAACAATTTTAAATGGTTTTTGTATGATTTGCAAGGAACTAACCCGGACTAACACTGTTTTCAGCAGAACTACCGTAGTGTTATTTTTTGTGCAGAAATGAAAGTTATCCAAATGAGCTGAAATTTTTTGAAGATTTTTTGGAACAAAAGAGACCCCCGAAGCTTCGTGGAAGGACCAGAAGGTGAAGGAGTAGTGCACAAGAGACCGGGGTGCGCTTGGGCCCCTACTCGTGCCCTGGTGGGTTGTGCTCACCTCAAGGCCCATCTTCACGTGAAACCGACGCCAATAAATCCTATAAATAGATAAACCATCAAAAATAACCCTAGATCAGAAGTTCTGCCACCGAAAGGCTCTGTTGCCATCGAAAACCAATCTAGACCCTTTTCGGCACCCTGTCGGAGGGGGAAATCATCACCGGTGGCCATCTTCATCATCCCGACGGCCACCATGATGGGGAGGGAGTAGTCCACCCTCAGGGCAGAGGGTTTTTACCAGTAGCTATGTGTTTAATCTTTCTCTCTTGTGTTCTTTAGATGTCATGATCTTGATGTATCGCGGGCTTTGTTAATATAGTCGGATCATATGGTGTTTTCCCCTCTCTATCTTGTTGTGATGAATTGAGTTTTTCCCTTTGAGATTTCGTTGTTATCGGATTGAATACTTTTATGGATTTGAGAACACTTGATATATGTCTTGCAATTGAATACTCGTGGTGAGAATGGGGTATCGTATTGATTCACTTGATATATGTTTTGGCACTCAACTTGCAGATCCCCGAGGTGACATTGGGGTAATCTATGCATAGGGGTTGATGCACGTTCTTGTCTTTGTTTCTCTGGTAGAAATATTGGGGCACTCTTTGAAGTTATTTGTGTTGGATTGAATATTATGAATCTGAATTTGCTTCGGTGTTATTTTAGTACAACCTCTTGGTTAGATCGATCGGAAAGAATAGCTTCGTGTTATTTTAGTACGAACTCTAGGATAGATTGATCAGAAAGAATAGCTTTGAGGTGGTTTCGTACCCTACAAACAATTTCGTCTTATGTTCTCTGCTAGATAGGAACTTTGGAGTGATTCTTCGTTGCACGTTGAGGGAGGGTTATATGATCCAATTGTATTAGCATTGTTGAGAGATTGCACTACGAAAGTATGGACCCTAGGCCTCATTTTCAAGCATTGCAATACCGTTTTTGTGCCCGTTTACTATTTGCTACCTTGCTGTTTTTATTTATTCATATTATAAAAATATATTTCTACCATCCATATTACACGTTTATCACCATCCCTTCAACTAGTGCACCTATACAATTTTCTATTGTATTAGGTGTGTTCGGAACACAAGAGATTTCTTGTATTTGGTTGCAGGGTTGTTTGAGAGAGACCATCTTCATCCTACGCCTCCCATGGAATAATAAACCTTAGGTCATGTAACGCCCCGAGACCGTTGCGCCAGGTGTCTTCCAGCTATTCACTGTTGTTGCCTTGTCATTTGCTTGCATGTCATGCATTTCATATCATGTCATAATGTGCATCGCATTTGCATACATGTTCGTCTCATGCATCCGAGCATTTTCCCCGTTGTCCATTTTGCATTCCAGCGCACCTATGTCCTTCGGTGGCCCCTTTTACCTCTTTTTGTGTGCGGGTGTTAAACATTCTCGGATTGGACCGAGACTTGCCAAGCGGCCTTGGTATACTACCGGTAGACCGCCTGTCAAGTTTCGTGCCATTTGGACTTCGTTTGATACTCCAACGGTTAACCGAGGAACCGTAAAGGCCTCGTGTGTGTTGCAGCCCAACACCTCTCCTAAGTGGCCCAAAACCCATTCAAACCCCCCTCCATCCTCTCTGTCATCGGATCACGACCGCGTGGCTGAAAACCGCACCTCATTTGGACTCTCCTAGCTCCCTCTACCTATATATATGTGGCTCCCACCGAAATTCACGGTACAAACCCTAGATTAAACTCCCTCCGCGCTACCGGACATGTCCGTCCGCGCCGGACGCGTCCACCCCGCCGCCACATCACCCCGACCAATGGCATCGTGCCACGTCATCACGCCGCCGCCCTCAACCACTCACACTGCGCCACCTCACCCCGGTCGCCACTGCCGCTCGCCCGCAGGCGCGTGCCTGCACCCGACGCCTCGCCGCTCGCCGGATCTTCGCCAGACCTCGCCGGACTTCGCCACGCCTCGCCGGAGTACCCTGCGTCCACCTCGCTGGGACTTCGCCCGCCGCCTTCGCCGGGGCTCTTTGCCCACCACAGCCCTGGGCCGCCTCGCGCCGCCGCCCGGTGACCGTTCGTCCGCGCCCCGCCGCCATTCTGCTCCGCGCTCGCGCCTCCTCCCGTTGCTGCGCAGCCCCGCCGCCACACCGAGCTCCGCCGCTAGCCCGCATCTGCGCCACCGCACGTCGCCTCGACCCTCTCCGCGGACGAGATCCGCCGGATCCGAGCCACCACGGTCCGTTCCCGCCGTCCTCCAGCAAGGCCACCGCTGGAGCGCTGCCCCACCTCGCTTGAGATGCGCCGCCGACCCCTGCTTTCCCTCGAACCCCTCTGGATTGAGGAGGACGACAGGCGCCACCTTGCGTGGGCCCCGCGTACGGCCCAGTTAGAGCCAGCCCGATCTGCCTCCTCCCCCTCATCCTGGGCCAGGCCCATGGTGAGCCACCCCTCTAAGTCCCGCCCATGCGTCATTTAGCTATTGTGGGCCCTTTCATTTTTTTCAGAAAAACGGCTAAGTCCCTAAAAATCTGTATCATGTGTGCATATTCATCATTCCATAACTTTATGTCTGGTGCTCCGTTTTGCGTGCATAATACATAAAAATGTTCATATGATTGTGTAATTCATTCCATTCCATTGCACCATGTTCATTTGAGTTCCTCTTGATGCCCTAAATGCTGTTGCAAGAGTGCTATGTGATGTTAGTTTCAGATTCTTATCAGATATTGGACATTTGTCATTTTTGCCATGATTAATGTGTGCCTCCTATGATCTTGAGCCCTACATGTGCTTTGAAGTATGCCATGCCATCTTTACAGGTGTGCATTCCTTGTATTTTTTATCTTTGTGGTGACTAGCACAAGCATGCAAACTAGCTCTCGTGATGTTGCTGATTTCAGGGACTTAGAATTTCACTAAGTCTTTGATATGCTGTTATTTTTAGGCCATGTATTCTTGTTGCTACAGAGTGATCCATGCCTCTTTTGAGCATGTTCAGTAAGGATGATTTTGAGATATTGTTATGCTCTATCCATCCATGTCTTTGTTTGCAATTATGGAGCACTCTAGCTTGACTCAATCATGCTCTACTTTTGCTATAAAATGTTCCTGGCAGATTGTTTACATGTTAAGCAATTTTGCCGATGTTGTTATATTTTATCCATGCATGCTATGAGGTTGTTCTTGCCATGTTTAGCTTATATGCCATGTCTTCTTGCTAGGTGTATGCTTAGTTTGTCACGCAATGCCTTGTGGTGAGTGCATCGAGCTCGTAAACATGCCTACGTGAATATGTTTTGCCATGTTCTAGTTTTCTGCTAAGTTTGAATCTGTTAACGAAAGTTGCTATGTTCACATGGTTGCCATTGTATTTTCTGATCCCTTTTAGCTGATGGTTAGTAAGGGACTTTTGTTATATGCTTTGTGTAGTTTCATGCCATGCCTTGCTTTGCCATGATATTTTCCTGTAGCATGTTGTTACCTTGCTCTAAACATTGCTTCCTGATGTTAAATTCCTGACATGTTATTTTCACTAAGTCTGTAACATGATATCTTTTGCACTTTTGCCATGCTTGTTTGAACCTGCTATTGAGTGAATTAGCCGTAGCTCAGTGTTCATCTTTTTTCAAGAATCTTGAGTGGATCCCTGCCATGTATTTTGTTGTTATGTTGGAGTGCAATAGCTTGTTGTTCTTGATGCATTTAGATGGTCTCATGCTGTTTAATTGCAGATCGGTGCCATATTTGTTTTGCTTGCCATTTGCAAACCATGCATCCGATTCCGGTGATCTTTATATCGATTTCGACCGAAATCAACTCATCTTTCTAGTGGCACTCTCGGTTTTCCAAGTT
Source organism: Triticum dicoccoides (assembly GCF_002162155.2). Classification (NCBI taxonomy): domain Eukaryota; kingdom Viridiplantae; phylum Streptophyta; class Magnoliopsida; order Poales; family Poaceae; genus Triticum; species Triticum dicoccoides. Next base: position 274,606,556 of record NC_041384.1, on the reverse strand, counting down.
GAGGGAGGGTTCAATCTTTCCTCTCCAAAACATGCATATGCATTGCATATCACATCCCGCATATCATGCCATGTTTTGCACCATGTTGCTTGTGCATTGCACCGTGGTTGATTGTGTCTCCCTTTGATTGTGTTCTTGCTTTGGGTAGAGCCGGGAGACGAGTTCGTGTTGGAGGTACCCGTTGAGTACGCTTACAAGGATCAAGCTTTCGTCTTCTCGGAGAACTTTGCAGGCAAGATGACCATACCCTCGAAATCACTTCTATCTTTGCTTGCTAGATGCTCGCTCTTTTTCTATGCCTATGCTATGATACCTACCACTTGCTTATCATGCCTCCCATATTGCCATGTCAAACCTAACCCACCTTGTCCTAGCAAACCGTTGTTTGGCTATGTTACCGCTTTGCTCAGCCCCTCTTATAGCGTTGTTAGTTGCAGGTGAAGATTGGAGTTTGTTCCTTGTTGGAACATGTTTATTGTTGGGATATGACAATATCTCTTATTTTAATTAATGCATCTATATACTTGGTAAAGGGTGGATAGCTCGGCCTTATGCCTGGTGTTTTGTTCCACTCTTGCCGCCCTAGTTTCCGTCATACCGGTGTTATGTTCCTTGATTTTGCGTTCCTTACGCGGTTGGGTTATAATGGGAACCCCTTGACAGTTCTCCTTGAATAAAACTCCTCCAACAAGGCCCAACCTTGGTTTTACCATTTGCACTAAAAACCTAGCCTTTTTACCTTGGGTTTCTGGAGCCCGAGGGTCATCTTTATTTAACCCCCCTGGGCCAATGCTCCTCTGAGTATTGGTCCGAAACGGGCAGCCTGCGGGGCCACCTCGGGGAAACTCGAGGGTTGGTTTTACTCGTAGATTGACCTATCCGATGTGCCCTGAGAACGAGATACGTGTGAATCCTATCGGGATTTGTCGGCACATCGGGCGGCTTTGCTGGTTTAGTTTTACCATTGTCGAGATGTCTTGTAACCGGGATTCCGAGTCTGATCGGATTGTCTTGGGAGAAGGAATATCCTTTGTTGACCGTGAGAGCTTGTGATGGGCTAAGTTGGGACACCCCTGCAAGGATTTGAACTTTCGAAAGCCGCGCCCGCAGTTATGGGCAGATGGGAATTTCTTTATGTCCGGTTGTAGAGAACTTGACACTTAACTTAATTAAAATGCATCAACCGCGTGTGTAGCCGTGATGGTCTCTTTCCGGCGGAGTCCCGGAAGTGAACACGGTGTTGGAGTTATGCTTGAACGTAAGAAGTTTCAGGATCACTTCTTGATCATAGATTCTCGAACGTGCTTTGCCTTCTCTTCTCGCTCTCTTTTGCGTATGTTAGCCACCATATATGCTAGTGCTTGCTGCAGATCCACCTCACATACCTTTTACCTAACCATAAGCTTAAATAGTCTTAATCGCGAGGGTGTGAGATTGCTGAGTCACCATGACTCACAGATTAGTTCCAAAACCAGTTTGCAGGTGCCGATGAAACCGTGCGGGTGACTCAACCGAGCTCAAGGAGGAGCTTGATGAAGATCTTGTTCGTCATGTTGTTTCGTTCCCGCTGATCAGTAGTGGAGCCCAGTCGGGGCGATCGGGGATCTGTAGCATTAGGGGTGGTCTTCTTTTATTTTGGTTCTGTAGTCGGACCTTGATTGTATCTGTTGATGTAATTGTTTATTCATGTATTGTGTGAAGTGGCGATTGTAAGCCAACTATGTACCTCTTTCTTATTCAGTACATGGGAGGTGTAAAGATTACCCCTCTTGCGACATTGCCTTTAGTGCAGTTATGCCTCTAAGTCGTACTCTGACACGTGGGAGATATAGCCGCATCGAGGGTGTTACAAGTTGGTATCAGAGCCTTCCCCAACTTAGGAGCCCCCTGCTTGATCGAATCGTTGGCGTTGTTGAGTCTAGAAAATGTTTTGAGTCATTTAGGATTATATATATCGAAGAGTAGGATTCTTTTTACTCCTCAGTCCCTTCATCGCTCTGGTGAGGCATCCTTGACGTAGAGTTTTGACTCTTCTCTTCTCAAATTTCACAAAAAAATTAGGATCATGCGGGTATCTTGGAATCGTTCTGATGGTTTTGTGACGAGAACATTGTTCTTGGTGCCTCTTGACATTTAGGGATTATGGCAGTGTCCCGGGTAGTTGAGCTCCGAGGTGTTGTCGTCACAATTTTATCGTTGCAGTTCTGGAATACCTGAGTTTCGCCGACATCGAAAATCTCTTTTATGTAGTTGTTGGTGAGATAACCTCGACGCCACCCAGTACTGGGGCGGGAGTTCGGGAGTATTGCCATAACTGGTATAACGGATGCTTTTCGAAGGTTGAGGTAAATGATTTCTGAAGGTTTCTTGGTTATGTGTTGAAGGATGGATACAGCGGGATGTAGGATTTGCTAGATTTGGTTGAGATATTATGCTTCCCCTATATCCCCAACACCTGATTGCATAACCGGAAAGTTTTGGGAGTTTATAAGTGGGAATTCAAGTAGCTCTTAGGATATTTTTCCGACAGATGCATGATATGAAATTGGGGTTCGACGTCTAGTGGTCCGCCTATCCACGGTTGGTTTTACAGTGGTCTCGCTGTGTCTTAAAGAGTCCTTGGCTATGCTGACTCGGGGACGCTTCGTATGTCATGTGCACTGCCTTGTACATGATGGTGTTGTACGATCGAGCCCGTGTGGGCCCCACCATGAAAACTTCGGACGAAATCTCTATCATATGTTTGTTCCGGCTTTTTTTTCTGCAAGCCAATCCCTTGTTTTGTTTTGTTTGTGGTATTCGAGTTGCTTCAGTGTCAAGTGTTGATTCCATACCTTCTCCAAGCGGTGTTCTCATATTTCTATGTAAATACTAATCCTTCTAGATCATTGAGATTGTCGTGTCAATCCTTTTCAACCGGTGTGGTTCTCTTCAAGATGATCCGATCATTTTTCCCATCCGCAAGATCAATTCTAAGTCTTCTCAACGGTGTTTGTTTAATCTGTTCCAAGTTTCCTTTGTTTTTCCTGCCCTCCCACCCTTTTTCTTCTTCAATGACTCAGTTTATTAATCAAATATCCATCTTATTGATGCAAAGTCTCTCCATTCTTTTTCGTCAATGTTCTTACCGAGGGTGCTCTTGAAGATGTTCTACTAGTTCATCATTCTTCGTTCTTTTTCTTCTCCGGTGGATTCAATTCAAGCTCTTGGTGTTGATCATATCCCTTTTCCTCGTTTCAAATGATTTCCCATACCGGTGCACCTCATAATCATTCCCCGCTTGCTATTTAATTGTTCCAGAGTGTCGAAGATATCTCAAAGATTCGTGTTTCCACTCTACATTCGTTCAAAATCTTTCGAGGATGTTATCTCATTCAAGCCATTTAATTCAACCAGTGCAATATCTTTCAAGTAATCGTTAAACGGTGTTTCTTTTGAGTGGACCCTAACCCACAGGTCTTTTTCCAGGATCTTACCTGACTCTTCTAATTTTCCCGGAGCTTCTCAAATTCTTTTCCAAGTTTGACGTATGAATGAGTTATCATCAGTCAAATGCCTTCTCCAAGATCCTTCATATTCTTTCATCATTGGTTCAACCTTTCTAATTTCCATTCCGGAGTGCCTCATCAATTCATGGTGGTGTTTCTCATCGTCATTCTCAATACTTGAAGACCAAAGAAGAGTTTTCCTCCATATCTTGCTCCATTCTCTTCAAGATTCATGGTTCTAGCTTATTGCCATTCTCTCATAATTGTCTTAAATTGTGAGAATTCTTTCCACCTATCCGGAGGAGTCTTTTCAGTTTGATTCTCCGGAGTCCACCATCTCAGTATTATTCATTCCAGCTTCCAGCTCTTGTTTCTCCAAATCTTACCAATGCTTCATTCAAGTTTTATCTAATCATCTCGTGATCTCTTCATTCTCTTGTATCTAAATTTCCCCAAGTATCTTTGTTTGTTTTCAAATTATTACCGGTGATTCATCCCTTTACTTCATTCATTTATAATTCTTACGGTGTCTCGTTCAAGAGTTCTTCTCCTTCGCTTATCATATCAATGCATTTGTGCTTTCCAAATTCTACCAATGGATCATCGAAAACCGTCTCAAGTTGGCGCTATATCTACCTTAATCCTTTCTACGAGAATAAGTACTGTGCCAAATCCGTTTGCTCGTCATCAACTAAATTGGTGAATGATAAGCATAATGTAATACTTATTCTTGTTTCATCGAGTAAACTCAATTCCGTATTCCGGAGGCTCATCAAGTTCTCGGTTTTCAATTGTTGTCATCTCTTCTTTCCTGAAGTTCCACGCTCCCTCAATTATATCATCACGGAGCTCCATCTAAATCATCGCAAGGCTTCAACCTTATTCTTTTCATCCTTCGTTTCGTTTGGTCATTCTTTTGTTACCAGAGTTCTTTATGAAGGTTCTACATGATGGTCCATAAAGGATTTAATCCTTTCTCGGAGTGTTCATCAAGATCCTTTTCAGGGGAGCTCAAGCATTCTTCTTCTTGCAATCCAGAGTGCAATTCTTTCTACCGTATCATTGGAGATGGTATTATGTCATTCTTGATAATTTGAGTTCATGTTTCATGATTCACATGTTGTTAAGAATGAGGTATTTTAAATCCGTCAACCTCTTCATTGGAGTTGTCTTGTGTCATGTTTCACCTAAAGCCTTCCCTAAGGATTGTTGCTATTTATGGTGCTCATAAATGACCAAAGTTCTTCATTTATCCTCCCGGTTATATAGTTTCTCGTCTCCTTGTCATATCAATCCAATCAAATCTTTTCCGTGAGTGGCAAGTAGTCACCTCATAATTTCAAGATTTTTTCTATAAGCCCACTACAAGATTACACTTTTCGTTGTTGGTTTTCCAACAATTCCGTTCGACCCTTCTCTTAAAGATGCTTTTCAAGCTCATTTGAGGTAGAAAATGTTGTTTTCTCCTTCGTTCATTCCATTCCATTCCCTCATTTCTTCCGGAGGCTTTGTGATGTTACTCTCGTCAATCATCATCTTGAATGGTGAGGATTGTGTTCTTTCATTTTATCCATTTATCTGGAGTATAGTGACCTTTTCTCAAGTTCTTTTTGACTTATAAAGTCTTGCTTCACTTTTCAAGCGGAGTGTTGTCCGAATTTGTTCTTCCTTGTTCCTCTTTTCTAATGGAGGTTGTCAACTTTGTTCATCTCCGTTGTATTCCTTTTCACGAAATTGTTTAACCTCTCAAGGCTCTTGGTTTCACTCGTTTGTCCAAGAAGCAACTTAGTTTACCTCCTCTCTTCCTCTTTCGCTTCTCTCCGGTGCCATTCTAGATCTCGGACGAGATCCTCTCATAGTGGTGGAGTGTTGTAACGCCCCGAGACCGTTGTGCCAGGTGTCTTCCAGTTATTCGCTGTTGTTGCCTTGTCATTTGCTTGCGTGTCATGAATTTCATATCATGTCATCATGTGCATCGCATTTGCATACATGTTCGTCTCATGCATCCGAGCATTTTCCCTGTTGTCCATTTTGCATTCCGGTGCTCCTATGTCCTCCGGTGTCCCCTTTTACCTGTTTTCGTGTGCGGGTGTTAAACATTCTCGGATTGGACCGAGACTTGCCAAGCGGCCTTGGTATACTACCGGTAGACCGCCTGTCAACTTTCGTGTCATTTGAATTTCGTTTGATACTCTAGCGGTTAACCGAGGAACCGTAAAGGCCTCGTGTGTGTTGCAGCCCAACACCTCTCCTAAGTGTCCCAAAACCCATTCAAACCCCCTCCATCCTCTCAGTTGTTCGATCACGATCGCGTGGACGAAAACCGCACCTCATTTGGACTCTCCTAGCTCCCTCTACCTATATATATATGTGGCTCCCTCCGAAATTCAGGGTACAAACCCTAGATCCAACTCCCTCCGCGCCGCCGGACATGTCCGTCCGTGCCGGACGTGTCCACCCCACCGCCACATCACTCCGACCAACGGCGTCGTGCCACGTCATCATGCCGCCGCCCTCAACCACTCACAGTGCGCCACCTCACCCCGCCGCCGTTCCACCACCGCGTCGGCCCGCGGAGCCCAACGCGGGCACGCACAGGCCCGGTCGCCGCCGCCGCTCGCCCGCAGGCGCGTGCCCGCACCCGACGCCTCGTCACTCGCCGGATCTTCGCCGGACCTCGCCGGACTTCACGGCGCCTCGCCGGAGTACCCTGCCTCCACCTCGCCGGGACTTCGCCCGCCGCCTTCGCCGGGGCTCTTCACCCGCCGCAGCCCCGGGCCGCCTCGCGCCGCCGCCCGGCGCCCATTCGTCCACGCCCCGCCGCCGTTCTGCTCCGCGCTTGCGCTTCCTCCCGTTGCTGCGCAGCCCCGCCGCCACACCAAGCTCCGCCGCTAGCCCGCATCTGCGCCGCCACACGTCACCTCAACCCTCGCCGCGGACCGGATCCACCGGATCTAAGCCACCGCGGTCCGTTCCCACTGTCCTCTAGCAAGGCCACCGCTGGAGCGCCGTCCCACCTCGCCGGACATGCGCCGCCGCCCCCTGCTTTCCCTCGATCCCCTCTAGATCGAGGAGGAGGACGACAGGCGCCACCTCACGTGGGCCTCGCGTACGGCCCAGTCAGAGCCGGCCCAATCTACCTCCTCCCCCTCGTCCTGGGCCAGGCCCATGGTGAGCCACCCCTCTAAGTCCCGCCCATGCGTCATTTAGCTATTGTGCGCCCTTTCATTTTTTTCCAGAAAAACTGCTAAGTCCCTAAAAATCTGTATCATGTGTGCATATTCATCATTCCATAACTTTACGTCTGGTGCTCCGTTTTGCGTGCATAATATATCAAAATGCTCATCTGATTGTGTACTTCATTTCGTTCCATTGCACCATGTTCATTTGAGTTCATCTTGATGCCCTTAATGTTGTTGCAAGAGTGCTATGTGATGTTAGTTTCAGATTCTTACCAGATATTGGACATTTGTCATTTTTGCCATGATTAATGTGTGCCTCCTTTGATCTTGAGCCCTACATGTGTTTTGAAGTATGCCATGCCATCTTTACAGGGGTGCATTCCATGTATTTTTGTGATCTATGTGGTGACTAGCACAAGCATGCAAAGTAGCTCTCGTGATGTTGCTGATTTCAGGGACTTAGAATTTCAGTCTTTGATCTGCTGTTATTTTTAGGCCATGTATTCTTGTTGCTACAGAGTGATCCATGCCTCTTTTGAGCGTGTTCAGTAAGGATGATTTTGAGATATTGTTATGATCTAATTATGGACCACTATAGCTTGACTCAATCCTGCTCTACTTTTGCTATAAAATGTTCCTGGTAGATTGTTTACATGTTAAGCAATTTTGCCGAGGTTGTTATAGTTTATCCATGCATGCTATGAGGTTGTTCTTGCCATGCTTAGATTCTATGCCATGTCTTCTTGTTGGGTGTATGCTTAGTATGTCATGCAATGCCTTGCGGTGAGTGCATCGAGCTCGTAAGCATGCCTGCGTGAACCTATTTTGCCATGTTCCAGTTTTCTGCTAAGTCTGAATCTGTTAATGAAAGTTGCTATATTCACATGGTTGTCATTGTAATTTATGATCCCTTTCGGCTCATAGTCAGTAAGGGACTTTTGTTATATGTTTTGTGTAGTTTCATGCCATGCCTTACTTTGCCATGATATGTTCCTGTAGCATGTTGTTACCTTGCTCTAAACATTGCTTCCTGATGTTAAATTCCTGACATGTTATTTTCACTAAGTCTGTAACCTGATATGTTTTGCACTTTTGCCATGCTTGTTTGAACCTGCTATTGAGTGAATTAGCCGTAGCTCAGTGTTCATCTTTTGTCAAGCATCTTGAGTGGATCCCTGCCATGTATTTTGTTGTTATGTTGGAGTGTAGTAGCTTGTTGTTCTTGATGCATTTAAATGGTCTCGTGTTGTTAATCGCAGATCGGTGCCATATTTGTTTTGCTTGCCATTTGCAAACCGTGCATCCGATTCCGGTGATCTTTATATCGATTTCGACCGAAATCAACTCATATTTCCTGTGGCACTCTTGGTTTTCCAAGTTGAGGCCAGGTTCAATCTTTCCTCTCCGAAACATGCATATGCATTGCATATCACATCCCGCATATCATGCCATGTTTTGCACCATGTTGCTTGTGCATTGCAACGTGGTTGATTGTGTCTCCCTTTGCTTGTGTTCTTGCTTTGGGTAGAGCCGGGAGACGAGTTCGTGTTCGAGGTACCCGTTGAGTACGCTTACGAGGATCAAGCTTTCATCTTCTCAGAGAACTTTGCAGCCCATGCTACGATGCCTACGAGGATCAAGCTACAATGACATACCCTCAAAATCACTTCTATCTTTGCTTGCTAGATGCTCGCTATTTTGCTATGCCTATGCTATGATACCTACCACTTGCTTATCATGCCTCCCATATTTCCATGTCAAACCTCTAACGCACCTTGTCCTAGCAAACAGTTGTTTGGCTATGTTACCGCTTTGCTCAGCCCCTCTTATAGCGTTGTTAGTTGCAGGTGAAGATTGGAGTTTGTTCCTTGTTGGAACATGTTTATTGTTGGGATATGACAATATCTCTTATTTTAATTAATGCACCTATATACTTGGTAAAGGGTGGAAGGCTCGGCCTTATGCCTGGTGTTTTGCTCCACTCTTGCCGCCCTAGTTTCCGTCATACCAGTGTTATGTTCCTTGATTTTGCGTTCCTTACGCGGTTGGGTTATAATGGGAACCCCTTGACAGTTCGCCTTGAATAAAACTCCTCCAGCAAGGCCCAACCTTGGTTTTACCATTTTCACTAACAACCTAGCCTTTTTCCCTTGGGTTTCCGGAGCCCGAGGGTCATCTTTATTTAACCCCCCCCCCCCGGCCAGTGCTCCTCTAAGTGTTGGTCCGAAACGGGCAGCCTGCGGGGCCACCTCGGGGCAACTCGAGGGTTGGTTTTACTCGTAGCTTGACCTATCCGGTGTGCCCTGAGAACGAGATACGTGCGACTCCTATCGGGATTTGTCGGCACATCGGGCGGCTTTGCTGGTTTAGTTTTACCATTGTCGAGATGTCTTGTAACCGGGATTCCCAGTCTGATCGGATTGTCTTGGGAGAAGGAATATCCTTCATTGACCGTGAGAGCTTGTGATGGGCTAAGTTGGGACACCCCTGCAGGGATTTGAACTTTTGAAAGCCGTGCCCGCGGTTATGGGCAGATGGGAATTTGTTAATGTCCGGTTGTAGAGAACTTGACACTTAACTTAATTAAAATGCATCAACCGCATGTGTAGCCGTGATGGTCTCTTTCCGGCGGAGTCCGGGAAGTGAACACAGTGTTGGAGTTATGCTTGAACGTAAGAAGTTTTAAGATCACTTCTTGATCATAGATTCTCGAACATGCTTTGCCTTCTCTTCTCGCTCTCTTTTGCGTATGTTAGCCACCATATATGCTAGTGCTTGCTGCAGCTCCACCTCACATACCTTTTACCTACCCATAAGCTCAAATAGTCTTGGTCGCGAGGGTGTGAGATTGCTGAGTCCCCTTGTCTCATAGATTACTTCCAAAACTAGTTTGCAGGTGCCGATGAAACCGTGCAGGTGACTCAACCGAGCTCAAGGAGGAGCTCGATGAAGATCTTGTTCATCGTGTTTTCTCGTTCCCGCTGATCAGTAGTGGAGCCCAGTCGGGGCGATCGGGGATCTGTAGCATGAGGGGTGGTCTTCTTTTATTTTGGTTTCATGGTCGGACCTTGATTGTATCTATTGATGTAATGCTTTATTCATGTATTGTGTGAAGTGGCGATTGTAAGCCAACTCTGTACCTCTTTCTTATTCAGTACATGGGAGGTGTAAAGATTACCCCTCTTGCGACATTGCCTTCAATGTGGTTATGCCTCTAAGTCGTGCTCTGACACGTGGGAGATATAGCCGTATCGAGGGTGTTACAGGTCATCCACTTGAGGGAAAATTGGTACTGTTCTACAAACTCTGCGCTTGGAGGCCCAACACAGGTCTACAAGAATAAAGTTGCATACTAGACACCAAGATCTTTTCTGGTGCCGTTGCTGGGGAGGAGAGTGCTTGAAGGTATATCTTTAGATCTTGCAATTGAATCTTTTAGTTTCTAGTTTTATCACTAGTTTGGTTTGTAAAAGAAAACTACGAAAAAAATATGAAATTCAGGTTGCATCATATTTTTGATCATCTTTATAATATCTTTCTTGAAAATCATGGTTCGAAAAATTGTGCTCAATTATTAGAAGAAGAAGTCAATAAAATGTTTGGCACAAAATATTTGAATGATGAGCATGATTGCAATGTTGTTAGTATGAATTCTTTGAATATCCATGATGCTAATGATATGCAAAGCTACAAGCTTGGGGATGCTATGTTTGATGAAGATGATATTTTTGTCCCCCAATTTTTGATGTGCAAATTTATTATGATGAAAGGATGCCTCCTATTTTATGATGATTATACTGATGAAAGTGGGTTTAGAAGAGTGTCAACTTTAGGAAGTAATGATCCCACTATTTTGGAGGGTGTTGAATCTTATTGTGATGATGATGAAAGTGGATTCGGAGAGGTTATGAATTTATTTAATGATGAATCCACCATTTTGGATGAGGCTTCAATTGACTATTAGAACAAGGTTGCTATCTATGATGATTATGGTGATGACATGTATGCTATATTGAATAATGATAACCATGAAACTTATCATCATGATTTTAATTTTCAATCCCTTGATAGTTATTTTGTTGAGTTTGCTCCCACCACAATTGATGAGAAGAAATTTGTTTATGTGGGGAGTAATAAACTTTCTATGCTTGTGGATCATGAAAAGAATGCTTTATATGATTGTTATATTGTTAAATTTCTTCATGATGCTACTGAAAATTATTATGAGGGAGGAACTTATGCTTGTAGGAATTGCAATAATATCAAGTTTCCTCTCTATGTGTTGAAAATCTTGAAGTTATGTTTGTTTTGCCTTCCTATCTAGTTGATTCTTGCTCTCATGAATTGTTTGATCACAAAATTCCTATGCATAGGAAGTGGGTTAGAATTAAATGTGCTAGTCCTATGCTTCTTGATGCTCTTGTTATGTTTCAATTCTAATATTTTATGCGAGCATCATTGAAATCTTCATGCATTGCTAAAAAGGCAGTAAAGAAAAGTGCTTGTTGGGAGACAACCTGATAACCCACAAGTATAGGAGATCGCAATAGTTTTTGAGGGTAGAGTATTCCACCCAAATTTATTGATTCGACACAAGGGGAGCCAAAGAATATTCTCAAGTATTAGCAGTTGAGTTGTCAATTCAACTGCACCTGAAAGACTTAATATCTGCAGTAAAGTATTTAGTAGCAAAGTAATATGGAAGTGATGGTAATAGTGGCAAAAGTAACAGTAGTAGTTTTTGTAGTGATTGTAATAGTGGCAACGGAAAAGTAACTAAGCAAATATCAATATATGAAAAGCTCGTAGGCAATGGATCAGTGATGGATAATTATGTCGGATGCGATTCCTCATGCAACAGTTACAACATAGGGTGACACAGAACTAGCTCCAGTTCATCAATGTAATGTAGGCATGTATTCCGAATATAGTCATACGTGCTTATGGAAAAGAACTTGCATGACATGTTTTGTCCTACCCTCCCGTGGAAGCGAGGTCCTATTAGAAACTAAGGGATATTAAGGCCTCATTTTAATAGAGTACCGGAACACAGCATTAACACTTAGTGAATATATGAACTCCTCAAACTATAGTTGTCGGAGTAATGGGCCATGGGTAGGCTAACCCAGGCCCGGAACCTTTCAAGACACTGAGGCAGACTGCGCCCCTCGAGACCCCAGGACGAAGAGCCGCCTTCTGAGAGTCGGCGGTGAGGCAGCTGACTGCCCACTCGCGGTCGAGTGGCAGGGACGACTTCAGGATAAGCCGACTCCTAACTGGAGACTTTCAGAGAAGCCGGCCTTGGGGAGTCGGCCCGCGACGCCAACAACCCCCATGCCCTCATAAAGAGGGACGGGACGGGGAGTGGCCATAGTAAGGTCCACTCCCACCCCTTTTCCAAGGGCGGGCGTGGCTACAGTACGCCGTACCCGCAGAGATCTCCGCGCGGCGCGACACTATTGCCATGCCGGCCCTGACGTCAGCCCTAGAGGGCGGAGTCCTGTGCCCACGACGGCCTACCGGTACGACCCAGGGATGATGGGTCCCACCAGTCGGCGGGCGTACGAAAGACGGCGAGAGCGCCACCAGTCGGCCCGGATGGGAGTCGGCCACCAGGAGTCGGCCGGCCCCTCCCACGGGCCCCACGCACCATTAATCAGACACGACAGGTAGTGGCCACAGTGATCGCCCGCCAGACGGCGAAGCTGTCGCCACGACCTCATGACCGAGCCTGCGTCATTAGAGGCACGGCTACAGTAATCTGCAGCCGGCAAGACCCGCCCGCTGCGGACGCGGCCTGTCGGCTCCGTACCGAGCCAGTCGGCGGGGCCCACCAGTCGGCAGGCCCCAGGAGTCGGCGGATAAGACGGCGGCCAGAGAGACTGACGGCTGGGCCCGCACCCAACCAGATTACCATTGTACCCATGGGGGGTAGGCCTATATAAACCCACCAGGGCATCCATGCAAAGGGTTGGAATCCATTAGCACTAGACCAGATCATATAGGAAGGAGAGAGCTAGCCTTGCCTTCTCCTACCTCCAGGAAACAGCTCGAGGAGCAACCGTGTAAACGCTTTGCCATAGTGGTCATGCGGAGACCCCGCAGAGCAGCAGTAGGGGTATTATCTCCCCGGAGAGCCCCGAAGCTGGGTAAGATTCGCCGGCGTGCATGCCTTCGCCTTATCCCGTTTCCAGGCACCGGCGACGTTCTACTCGCCCCCACCATGATAAGCCATCCTTTGGCATATGTCGCACCCAACCCCCGACATTTGGCGCCCTCCGTGGGGCTTGGTGCACCGTCGACCGGAGACCTGCTCTGGACGGGAACCCTTTTCCTCCCTAGAGAGCGCAGCCAGCCCGGCACGCCAGACGGAGTTTGCGCTGATGCGCTGCATGGCCCTGTGATCGCCTGCACAGCCAGCTGCCTCGCCGATCTTGTCGGCGAGGTTCGCCTCTCTGATGAACCTGCATCCAACGCAGGCACGGGTGGCCCCGAGAGCCTCCTCGCGGGCCTCCTCGACCAACTCCACGTCACCGGCGAGCCTGCTGTGGACTTGGAGTCTGTAGGCTCCACTGACCCGATGCTGGTCGACTCCGACACCGCGTCCTCGACGCGTTCCCCACCAACGTGGTGGTCTACGACGAGCCTCTTCCTCGTGCGGAGAGCGACGAAAGCACCATCACCGAGGTCCTCGTCATTGGTCATGATGAGCCTCCCGGCGGAGGAGCGCATGACCCACTTGGCGCAACACTGCAAGAACTGACTACGCCCATTGCGAAAGACGCTGACCCGGAGACGTTGGAGGCGCGCCGCCTTCAGCTCGTCGAAGGCGCGAAGAAGCTGGCTAGCATGAGACGCTTGTCAGAAGCTTACCAGCGTGAGATGAACCGCGCTGTGGGTGGCTCGCCAGCCCCAGCTGGGCCCAGCTGCCTTGGCGCGGTCCAGCAGCGCGGCGTGGCCATTGCCAACCTGTTCGGTTGTACGCCACGCCTGCGGAGAACATTCGAGCCGCCCAGGCGGCGGCAGACAAGCTGGACAACTTCGAGGGCGAAGAGCTCCGCTTGATGACGGAGCGAGTCCAGCGGCTCCTCGACGCGGCTGCCACACAGAACGAGGCCGGCTGCCGCACGGAGGCACCGCAGCGACAAAACGATGACCCGCCTCCACGCCGAGATCAAGGCACGACGTCTCGGACGCCGACTGGTGGCGCCCGAGGAAGGAAAGACAAGGATCCGGCTATCAGCCATAGTCGGACTCACATTACCATAGAGCGTGACCAAGACGGCCGCCTGAGAGCAGTGGAACGACGGGACGACTGTCCACCTCCTCCTCCTCGCATGGAAAGGCGAGTCTCCCTGCTGCCTGTGGACCATCCGACTCTCGGCGACCGCCTTGGCCGCCGAGAGGGAGTCGGAGAAAACGACGCCCGCCACCGGATCGACCGACTTCATCGATCCCTGGCACTGGAAGAAGAAGACGAGTTGGGTCCGCCTTGTTTCGGGCCCCGCATTCGAGACGAGCCCATTCCTAAAGGGTTCACGCTCCCAAGAGACACGCCCAAGTACACCGGCTCCGTGAAGCCGGAGGACTGGCTGGTTGACTACTCCACGGTCGTCAACATAGCGAACGGCAACAAGTGTGTCACTGTAAAATAGGTTCCGCTCATGCTCCATGGCACGGCCCGGACATGGCTGAACAGCCTGAAGCCCCGCAGCATCAACAGCTGGGTCGACTTCACCGATGCATTCGTCTGCAACTTCACAAGCACGTACAAGCGTCCTCCCAAGCCTCGTCAGCTTTCCTTGTGCATGCAAGGCCCCAGCGAGTCGACTCGCGACTACCTCATGCGTTGGGCCGAGCTTCGGAACTCCTGCGAGGGCGTGCACGAGGTGCAGGCTATCGACTACTTCACCGCCGGGTGTAGAGAAGGCACCCTCCTCAAGCACAAGCTCCTCTGCGACGAGCCAGAAACCCTCGACGAGCTGCTGATCATAGCAGACAAGTATGCCACGGCTGACTCCTTCATGAAGGCGGAGATTCAAGTTAGCGCGACTGGCAAAGTGGCCCCTCAGGCTCCTAGAACTCCGGAAGGAGACGCCAGTCGGCGGCAACAGCAGAACGACCACAAGTGCAAGGCCCCGCAGCCGGCTTCCAGCAGCCGGCAGGTGGCGATAGTTGAAGACCAGCAGCCGGATGGGCAGCCTCCACCCAAGCGGCAGAAAGGTGGCAAGCCCAACTGGTTGCCGGCTTTCTCATACGAGCAGACTCTGGATGGTCCTTGCAAGTTTCATAGCGGCACGAAGCCATCGAATCACACCACTCGGAAGTGCCACTGGCTCACCAGGATCGCCAAAGGAGACGGCCTCCTCCCTCCCCTGCCTGCTGGGCAGCAGCCTCCGCCCCAGCAGTTGGCTGTCAGGCCAGTCGGCGCAGTATAAGACGAGTACCCCGAAGAGCACGGAGCCTACGTGATATTTACCAGTGTGGCTGATGATCGATGCAGCAGGCGGCTGCAGCGACAAGAGGTGAATGCAGTAGCATCAGAGACACCAGAGTTCATGCACTGGTCCGAGAAGCCTATCAGCTGGAGCAGAGCTGATCACCCAGAGGTGATGCCGAGTCCTGGCTCTTATGCCTTGGTCTTGGATGCCACCTTTGCCACGGATAGACGAGCTGCTCGTTTCTCGTGAGTTCTGATAGACGGAGGCAGCATCATCAACATCATGTACAAGGACACCATGGAGAAGTTAGGAATCAAGCAAAGACAGCTTCAGAACAGCCGGATCGTGTTGCACGGCATTGTTCCTGGTCTTTCTTGCTCACCAATCGGCAAGATCCTGATGGACGTCCTCTTTGGAGACAAAGATCACTTCCGCCGAGAGTCAGTTTGGTTTGAGGTGGTGGATCTCGAGAGCCCATACCATGCATTACTTGGCCGACCCGCCCTGGCCAAGTTCATGGCGGTCCCCCACTACGCCTACCTCAAGATGAAGATGCCCAGTTCCAAGGGGATTCTGACCATAGCCGGCGACTACCGAAAGTCGTCTGCCTGTGCGGCTGAGAGTAGTCGGCTGGCCGAGTCCCTGGTGATTGCGGTGGAGAAGCGGCTCCTTGACCGGGTTGTGGTGATGGCCGGCAAGCAGCTAGAGGTGTCGCCTAACCCAAAGGAGTCGGAGGCTGAGGGTTCGTTCAAGCCGGCCAAAGAGACAAAGAAGATACCTTGGATCCGGAGCACCCAGAGAGGTACGCTATCGTAGGCGCAAACCTCGACAGCAAATAGGAAGGCGAGCTCGTCGATTTCCTCCGTGAGAATCAGGACATCTTCGCATGGTCCCCCAAAGACATGCCAGGTGTACCGACGGAATTTGCCGAGCACAAGTTACATGTCCGATCTGATGCAAAGCCGGTCAGGCAGCCCTTGCGCTGCCTATCAGAAGAAAAGAGAAGAGTTGTCAGAGAAGAGATAGCCCGACTCCTAGCAGCCGGCTTCATTATGGAAGTATTCTTTCCAGTGTGGCTAGCCAACCCGGTCCTAGTACTGAAGAAGAACAAGCAGTGGCGAATACGTATTGACTACACAAGCCTCAACAAGGCTTGCCCCAAAGACCCGTTTGCTTTACCAAGAATTGATCAGGTGATAGACTCCACAGCCGGATGCGAGCTGTTGAGCTTTTTGGATGCATATTCAGGATATCACCAGATCAAGCTGAACCCGGCTGACAGACTGAAGACCGCCTTCATCACGCCGTTTGGAGCTTTCTGCTACCTCACCATGATGTTTGGCTTGAGGAATGCCGGCGCCACCTTTCAGCGTTGCATGCAGAAGTGCCTCCTCAAGCAACTCGGTAGAAATGCCCACGTCTACGTGGACGATGTGGTGGTGAAGACGGAGAAGCGTGGAACACTGCTGGAAGAACTCAAGGAGACCTTTGAGAACCTGCGCCGATTCCAGATCAAGCTCAACCCTGAGAAGTGCGTCTTTGGAGAACCAGCCAGCCAACTCCTTGGCTTCCTGGTCTCTGAACACGGCATAGAGTGCAACCCTGTAAAGATCAAGGCCATTGAGAGGATGGAGGTACCCAGCCAACTGTTGGACGTGCAAAAGTTCACCGGCTGCTTGGCGTCCATCAGCCGATTCATCAGTCGGCTGGGCGAGAAAGCTCTCCCCTTATACCAGCTCATGAAGAAGACCACTTTTTTCGAGTGGAACCACAAGGCGGATGAAGCTTTTCTCCAGTTGAAGAAGATGCTGACTACTCCACCCGTTCTGGCGGCTCCGAATCCTAAGGAGACTATGCTCCTGTACATCGCCGCCACCAGCCGGGTAGTCAGCACAGTCATTGTAGTGGAACGTAAGGAGGAAGGCAAGGCACTACCTGTCCAGAGACCGGTATATTACCTGAGCGAAGCGTTGTCGACCTCCAAGCAGAACTACCCCCACTACCAGAAGATGTGCTATGGCGTGCACTTTGCCGCCAAGAATTGAAGCCTTACTTTCAAGAGCATCCAATCACTGTGGTTTGCATGGCCCCACTTGCCGAGATCATCAGAATCCGAGATGCTTCTGGCCAAGTGGCCAAATGGGCCACAGAGCTGGCTCCCTACACCATCCACTACCAGCCCCGAACCGCCATCAAGTCACAAGCACTGGCCGACTTCCTCGTCGACTGGGCCGAGACCCAGTACCTACCTCCAGCGCCCGACTCCACCCATTGGCGGATGCATTTCGACGGCTCCAAGATGCGCACCGGCTTGGGAGCCGGCGTTGTCCTCACTTCTCCTAAAGGCGACAAGCTCAAATACGCACTGCAAATCCACTTTGCCGCCTCCAACAACGTCGCCGAGTACGAGGCACTCATTCACGGGCTCCGGCTTGCCAAAGAACTTGGCATTCGCCGGATCCTGTGTTATGGCGACTCGGACTTAGTGGTCCAGCAGTCGTCTGGCGACTGGGACGCCAAAGATGCAAACATGGCGAGTTACTGTTTCCTCGTGCAGCAACTCAGTGGATATTTCGAGGGGTGCGAGTTCCTCCATGTGCCAAGAAACGACAACGACCAAGCAGACGCCTTGGCACGAATTGGCTCTACCCGCCAAGCAATACCATCCGGCATCGCCCTTCAACGCCTCCTCAAGCCGTCTATCAAGACTTCACCAGAATCAGACTACATCTTTGTGCCGGCTCCTCCCGAAGAAGTCGGATCCAACTCCAGAGCCCCGGCAGACGGTACGGGGATTTTGGCAGATGGCTCCAAAGCCGCCACAGTCGAGGCCGGCCCAGGGACTGCAGAACCCGGCTCGGGGACTGCAGCGGCCGGCCCGAAGACTCCAGAACTCGGCCCAAGGGCTGCGCTAGTCGGCCTAGGGACTTCATTAATCCAGCAAGCGGTTGTTGACCCAGCCTGCCGCCTCCCAGCCCAGCCGCCCTTGTCCAAGTCGCAGTTTTGGCAGTCGAAGAAATAGCAGCACCCTCATGGGCCCAGCCCATCCTCAAATTCCTTGTGAGCAAAGAGCTGCCGACTGATGAGACCTTAGCTCGGCAAGTACAACGCCGAGCGGCAGCCTACACCATAGTCAACAGAGAGCTGGTCAGGCGCAGCGTCGCTGGTGTCTACCAGCGCTGCATAGAGCCAGAGCAAGGCCAAGCAATTCTCAAAGATATCCATCAAGGCGAGTGCGGCCACCATGCGGCTTCAAGAGCACTCGTCACCAAAGCTTTCCAACACGGTTTCTTTTGGCCAACGGCCTTAGAAGAGGACAAGGAATTGGTCCAAAAATGGAAAGGGTGCCAGAAGTTCTGCTCCAAGCCGCATCAGCCGGCTTCTGCACTCAAGACCATCCCCATTGCCTGGCCTTTCGCAGTTTGGGGTCTAGACATGGTGGGACCATTCAAGACAGCATGAGGTGGCTTAACTCACTTACTTGTCGCGGTGGACAAGTTCACCAAGTGGATAGAAGCGAAGCCAATCAAGAAACTAAATGGTCCGACTGCCGTGACTTTCATCTCCGACATCACAATTCGGTACGACATACCACACAGCATCATCACCGACAACGGCATGAATTTTGCCAAAGGCAGCTTGGCCGTTTCTGTGCGACACAGGGCATCCGACTAGACCTAGCATCCGTTGCCCATCCACAGTCAAACGGCCAGGTGGAGCGAGCAAACGGCCTCATCCTGTCTGACATCAAGCCCCGACTGGTCGAGCCTCTGGAGCGCTCGGGTGGCTGCTGGCTTGACGAGTTGCCAGCCGTCCTCTGGAGTCTACGCACGACTCCAAACAAGTCAACCGGCTTCACGCCTTCCTTCCTCGTCTACGGTGCTAAAGCCGTCATCCCAACGAACATAGAGTTCGATTCCCCGTGAGTCACCATGTACACCGAGGAAGAAGCAGAAAAAGCACGACAAGATGGCGTCGACCTGCTGGAAGAGGGCCGGCTGTTGGCACTCAGCCGGCCCAGCATCTACCAGCAGAGCCTGCGCAGATACTACAACATGAAGGTCAGGCCGAGATCTTTCTAGGAGGGCGACCTCGTGCTCCGACTAATCCAGCGAACAGCCGGCCAGCACAAGCTGTCGGCGCCTTGGGAAGGCCCCTTCATCATCAGCAAAGTACTGGGCAACGACTCCTACTACCTGATCAATGCTCAGAAGCCCCGAGCACGCAAGAGGGACGACTCCGGCAAAGAGACAGAGCGGCCATGGAATGCAAATCTCCTCCAAAAATTTTACAGTTAAACCCAGTACGTATCACGCTACCTTTTGTATTAAAAGTACCAAGACTTCGGCCCCCCGAGAAGAGCTCGGGGACTGCCCTCTTTTATCTATATGATAATAAATATGCCTTCGAGTATATTACTTTTATGCCGCTTGGCACCGGGTTCGACTAGTCGGCCCGGGGACTTGCCGTCCTGCGCTATGAAACGCTTCCTGCAGCCGGACAAGTAGTGTGTGGCGTCTAAGCCGTCTCCTGCCAGAAGCCACAGCTCGCAGAGCGACTGACTGGTGGGCAGGAGTAAGGAAGAATGGGCGTCCACATGAAAAATGGCTAAGGACTCAAAGCACAAACATAGCTTAAGGCCGGCTTCCAGCCTTTTTTCGCAAGCCGGCTCTTGAATAGTCGGCTTGCTGCCTTCTATCCGACTTGTTAAACAACTCTAAAACGGCTAAGTACTTGCCTTCCCAAAGTGACCAAGAATTTGATCCAGCAGCAGTCCGCAGAGCGGCTATCCGACTGACAAAGACGGCAACTGAGGGAAGACGGCAAAGGAAAAAGCCAAAAGAACAATGAGCAAGAAAAGATAGAAATCAGGTGAATATTTACATAACAAAGGCCCTTGGCCGAATCTTCGAGCAGAATTTCAAAATACACCCAGTGGGTGGAATTGTGCGAATTAACAAGTTCTTCAAAGACTATTAGAACAGGTAAAACAAAGACAAGGTGGCAGCCTAGGGGGCAGCAGACGGGTTTGGAGGATCGGAGGAGACGGCGGTGTTGGATGTTGGGGCGGCCGGCTGGGCAATCTCGGCTTGACCACCTCCCGCGGCAGTCGGCTCGGGCAGGCACGGCTCGTTGCTGGAGGCGCGGTCGAGCTGAGGCTGGCCGCCCGCTCCGTCTTCCGGTGCCTCCATCTCGCTTTCGTCCTCCGCCTTGTCTTCCTCCTCGATGCTGGAGCCGATCACCTCTGCCGAGTCCTTGCCGTAGTCGGGGTTCAGCCCAAACCACTCCGGCGGTACCTCCCCGCCGTCTTCAGCCCGCTCAAGGTGTCGGTGTACTCAGCGATCGCCGCCGCACACTTGACAAGGGCATCTTCCGCGGCTGCCAGCTCAGGCTGGGCCTCTGACCGGAGTGTGGCCAGCCGGTCTAGGTCCAGCCCCGGATACCACGCCTTGACGAATTACAAGGCTCGGCGTGCTCCGGCCCGGCCGAGGAACCTTTCCAGGCCTCAAGACGGCCAGCCGCGACCTCCAGCCAGTCGGCAGTCCAACTGGGGGTGCACGGAGCCTGCACGTCTGGCCACAGGGCGGCGATCGCTTGGGCGCCGACACGTTGAAGCCGGCGCAGCATCTGGTGGGCCGGCTGCAAGCGAGCCCCAATGCTCAGAATATGCTCGTCAAGGGTCCGAGGGGCATCAGCGGCGATCTCCGCGCCATGCGCCCTCCACTCCTCTTGGTCGGCCTCGATAGCTTGAATGGCGGCCTGCGAGTGGCCAGGGAAGAAGTCTGCCAAGACGGAAAGAATGAAGAACAAGTCAAAAAAACCAGGAGTCGGGTCGACCTATAGTCAGCGGCTCGAAGAAGGAAAGCAAAGAAGCTCACAGTCGACGAGGTCCTCGATCTCGTGGAAGCCGGAGGCCAGCATTACCTCCTTGTCAGTCCAGGAGGAGCGCTCGCTCGCAAACTCGTCCAGGAGGGCGGCCTCCGCCTCTTCCGCCTCCTTCTGCGTCTTCGTAAGCAGCTCCTTCTGCTCTGCCAATTGTGCGGCTAGCAGATCGCACTCTGCGGAGAGCTTGCTGCACTCCTCCCCCTTGGCGCGTAACGTGGAGTTGGCTTCGCTCAGCTGTTGTTGAAGAGTGGCGTTGGCCTCTGAAGAAAAAGAAGAAAGAAGGTGTTAAGTCATCAACGAAGAAGGTCGCCGGGGAGATCCGGCCCGACTGCTCAGCAGTCGGCCCGAATCTCGGGGACCACAGCCCGCGGGTGCGCCAGCGCGCCCCCGCAAAGAAGAAAAAGGACTCACTCCGGCTCTCTGACAAGTCGGTGGTCCGCTTGCCCAGCTCTTCAATGTTGCGGTTGAAGGCGGTGACACGGAGGTCGTGATAATCCTGCAACAAGTATTTCAGAACAAAGGTTAGTACCCGGAACTCACCAATTGGAGTTCCGGGCCACCTGCTCAGCAGCCGGCCCAAAACTCGGGGACTACACCCAGTGGGTGCGCTGGCGCGCCCCCACAGAGAGGAACAAGAAAACAGGGACAAAGGAGAAAGCATACCCGGATGGCTGCCCGCGACGCCAGGTGCGCCTTGGTGCAATTTTGGATGGCGTCGCTATCAGCTCGCAGCTTCGTCTGAACAACCAGAAGCGCCTGGTTCAGCAGGCCCGTGCCGCCTCCTCGCACCCACCCAATGGGCGCGGCGCTCATCGCTTCGGCGCCTGGAATCGTCGAGCTGGCGGTATCGGTACCTAAGGGGCGTGGCGCCGAAGTCGCCTTCTCAAGACGGCAGCATGTTGGCGACCCGACTTGAA
This sequence comes from Triticum dicoccoides, assembly GCF_002162155.2. NCBI lineage: Eukaryota > Viridiplantae > Streptophyta > Magnoliopsida > Poales > Poaceae > Triticum > Triticum dicoccoides. Next base: position 274,584,642 of record NC_041384.1, on the reverse strand, counting down.
GGAGTAGCCTTGCCACGGCCTCGTCTTCAGTCGGCGGCAAGGGCGGATCCGCCGGCTGTTTGCCTTGCGCGCTCCTAGACGGTGGCGGGGACGGCTGTGGCGGCGCGACCGCGTCCGGCATGGGGGCGTCACCGCCGCCTCTCTCCACGATTGGGAACTCGCCGCCGGCTTCCCCCGACTGCTCCGTGAACTCCGGGGGCGGCGGCGCAGAGTTCAGAGGGGTGACGAACACCGCCAATCGCCGGGGCGTGACTTCCTTAGCCGGCCGCAGCAGCGGCCTCGGCCGCCTCCAGCTTCTTCAGGGCGGAGGCCTCCGCCTTCTCGGCCTCCACTTTCTCCCGGCGGGCGGCCTCGTCCTCCTCGCGCTTCTCCTGCGCATTCCGCTCCATCGCCTCCCGAAGGTCGGCGGCAGGGTCAATCTGCCGAGTGGTGGTAGACGTCTCCACCGACCCCATAACGGAGGCGGCGGCAACCCTCTCAAGAGTGAGGGGAGCCCTGAGGCGAGAAAAGCATATGAAAAACTCAGACAAGATCAACAAAGAGAAAATAAAGATAAGGGACGGAGGCGCTTATGCAGAGACCAGCGGCGGCTTCTTCACTTCCTTGCGGAAGCGGTTGACTTTCGCGGCCGCCTCTTCCCGCTTGGTCGCGGCGGCCGCTCCCTTGAACTTCTTCGACCGGCCACCAAGCGTACTCGGCCCGGCCCGACGCTTCTTCGCACCGCCTTGAGCGTCCAAGCCGGCGGAGGAACTCGCGCTTGGCTGGCCGGCCGTTGGCTGGCGACGCGGGGCGACTTCTCCCTCAGCCTCGTCGTCAGGCCAGTCGGCGAAAGTGGCCGAAGGCTTGGAGCCGCCTGCTTCTCCTCCTCCTCCCTCGGTGTTGGCTTCCATGGCCGCCACCCCCAAGTCAGGATCATCGACGTCGCTCTCCGCCCGATCGGGGACAAACTGAGAGCCGGCCCCACGGTGCCAGCCGAAGGAGGGACAAGAGGGTTCTGATTCAAAACAAAAACAGTCAGACTTGACAAGTTGGACTCAGCAACCAAAGAAACAGAAGAAGAAGGAAGATGACTTACAATAGGCGGGGGTTGGCGTGCGAATACGGCTCCTTGCCGAACCGCCAGTCCACCGGGAGACCGCAGTTCGCGATGTAGTTCACCGTGTTCGCCACCTCCACATGAGGCATGTCCTTGGAGCACATCTGACTCGGGTCCCGATGACCCCTCATCTGGCAGATCAGGTGAGGTCGGCCTTGGAGTGGGAGGACTCGCCGCACCACGAAGGCGGCCAGCAAGTCGGCCCCGGTCAAGCCCTCCGACTGCGTCAACACTCGGATTCGCGCGATGGCGGCGGCACCAACGGGAGATAGCGTCTTGGCTCGGTGTGACCAGCTGGGGAGCCTTCCAGCCGGCGCACCGGCTTCATAAGCCGGCAGGTTAACCTAGTCGCCTTCTGGGGCGACGTTCTTCACATAAAAATAGGACCGCTGCCACATCTTCACCGACTTAATCAGTGCGATGGTGGGAAACGGATTGTCGACCACCGATCTCCGCATCGCGATGAATGTACCGCACTGGGCCGGCACGCCGGCGACGTGTGTGCCAAGCTTGGACTGGAAGAACTCACCCCAGAGCTCGATGGTGGGGAGAACGCCGAGGAAGCCTTCGCACGGGGTGGCGAAGGCAGCCAGTAGCACCACCATGTTCGGAGTAAGGTGGTGCGGCTGGAGCCCGTGGAACTCCAAGAAGGAGCGAAAGAAGCCACTCGTCGGCAGCCCCTGGCCGCGCATAAGGTGCGAGCGGAATATGACCCGCTCGCCCTCCTCCGGCGCTAAGTCCCTGCCGGGCAGCCGCCGTGTTTGGCGGAGGATCTCGATGTTGTTGTCGTCAATCTCGGAGCCATCCCACACTCCAGAGCGTACAACAGGAGGCGCGGCGGCAGAGGAAGAGCTCATCGCTGCGGGCGCAGCGTGGTTCGGAGCAGCAGCAGCAAGAGGAAGAAGAAGCAAGAAGGAGTGAAAGGGAGTGGGGAGAATGGGCGCGCGTGCTTCGCCGCCCCCTCCCCCCGCCTACTTGTAGGCTCGTGGGCTGAGAAGCCGAGGGGGCGGTCGTGGGATTAACTGCACCCGGGACCCCACAACCCCCACGATTTACCACACGAAGTTACCACGTGCAATAACCGCGCGGGAACCCCAACCATCCGCACGGCCACAACGGATCCGTTCGCATGCCGAGGCACGGTAGTGGCGGGCCCGCCTGTAGGCCTGTCCCGTCGTGCGTGTGGGTGAGCAGACTAGCTTAGCCACGTGGCGCCTCACGACGGGTCCACCACGGGCGGCGATCCGGAAGCTTATCAGGCACGCCGCCTGAACTCCGCCGCGACGTTCAAACTTTTCTAGGGGCAAGTCGGCCTTGAGCAAGTCCGACTCCAACTAGTCGGCTTGATAGAGGACGTCTAGCGAGGCCCAGATCCATCCACCAGAGAGAAGAAATTGTTGAGGCTCCTCGACATGTCGCCCTCGGAGCCTCACCAGCATCGGGGACTACTGTCAGAGTAATGGGCCATGGGTAGGCTAACCCAGGCCCAGAACCTTTCAAGACATTGAGGCAGACTGCGCCCCTCGAGACCTCGGGACGAAGAGCCGCCTTCTAAGAGTCGGCGGCGAGGCGGCCAACTGCCCACTCGCGGCCGAGTGGCAGGGACGACTTCAGGATAAGCCGACTCCTGACTGGCGACTTCCAGAGAAGCCGGCCTTGGGGAGTCGTCCCGCGATGCCAACAACCCCCATGCCCTCATAAAGAGGGACGGGACCGGGAGTGGCCATAGTAAGGTCCACTCCCACCCCTTTACCAAGGGCAGGCGTGGCTACATTACGCCATACCTGCAGAGATCTTCGCGCGGCGCGACACTATTGCCATGCCAGCCCTGACGTCAGCCCAGAGGGCGGAGTCCTGTGCCCACGACGGCCTGCCGGTATGACCCAGGGATGATGGGTCCCACCAGTCGGCGGGCGTACGAAACACGGCGAGAGCGCCACCAGTCGGCCCGGATGGGAGTCGGCCACCAGGAGTCGGCCGGCCCCTCCCACGGGCCCCACGCACCATTAATCAGACACGACAGGTAGTGGCCACAGTGATCGCCCGCCAGACGGCGAAGCTGTCGCCACGACCTCATGACCGAGCCTGCGTCATTAGAGGCACGGCTACAGTAATCTGCAGCCGGCAAGACCCGCCCGCTGCGGACGCGGCCCGTCGGCTCCGTACCGAGCCAGTCGGCGGGGCCCACCAGTCGGCAGGCCCCAGGAGTCGGCGGATAAGACGGCGGCCAGAGAGACTGACGGCTGGGCCCGCACCCAACCAGATTACCATTGTACCCCTGGGGGGTAGGCCTATATAAACCCCCCAGGGCATCCATGCAAAGGGTTGGAATCCATTAGCACTAGACCAGATCATATAGGAAGGAGAGAGCTAGCCTTGCCTTCTCCTACCTCCAGGAAACAGCTCGAGGAGCAACCCTGTAAACGCTTTGCCATAGTGATCATGCGGAGACCCCGCAGAGCAGCAATAGGGGTATTATCTCCCTGGAGAGCCCCGAAGCTGGGTAAGATTCACCGGCGTGCATGCCTTCGCCTTCTCCCGTTTCCAGGCACCGGCGATGTTCTACTCGCCCCCACCATAATAAGCCATCCTTTGGCATATGTCGCACCCAACCCCCGACAATAGTCATCATCGGGAGTGGTCCCGATTATTGTCACTTCGGGGTTACTGGATCATAACACATAGTAGGTGACTATTGACTTGCATAATAGGATCAAGAACTCACATATATTCATGGAAACATAATAGGTTCAGATCTGAAATCATGGCACTCGGGCCCTAGTGACAAGCATTAAGCATAGCAAATTCATAGCAACATCAATCTCAGAACATAATGGATAATAGAGATCAAGCCCTAACAAAATTAACTCGATTACATGATAAATCTCATCCAACCCATCACCGTCCAGCAAGCCTACGATGGAATTACTCACGCACGGCGGTGAGCATCATGAAATTGGTGATGGAGGAAGGTTGATGATGATGATGGAGACGGATTCCCCTCTCTGAAGCCCTGAACGGACTCCAGATCAGCCCTCCTGAGAGAAATTAGGGTTAGGAGGCAGCTCCGTATCGTAAAATGTGATGAATCTTTCTCTCTGATTTTTTTCTCCCCGAACGTGAATATATAGAGTTGGAGTTGAGGTCGGTGGAGCCTCAGGGGGCCCACGAGACAGGAGGGTGCGCCCCACCCTCGTGGTAGGGTGTGGGCCCCTGGTGTTTATTATTTCGCCAGTATTTTTTATAAATTCCAAAAATATTCTCCGTGAAGTTTCAGGTCATTCGGAGAACTTTTATTTCTGCACAAAAATAACACCATGCCAATTCTGCTGAAAATAGCGCCAGTCCGGGTTAGTTCCATTCAAATCATGCAAGTTAGAGTCCAAAACAAGGTCAAAAGTATTTGGAAAAGTAGATACGCTGGAGACGTATCAACTCCCCCAATCTTAAACCTTTGCTTGTCCTCAAGAAATTCAGTTGACAAACTGAAAGTGATAAAGAAAAACTTTTACAAACTCTGTTTGATCTTGTTGTTGTAAATATGTAAAGCCAACATTCAAGTTTTCAGCAAAGATTATGAACTAACCATATTCACAATAACACTTAGGACTCATGTTTACTCATATCAATAGCATAATCAACTAGCAAGCAATAATAGTAAATCTTGGGTGACAACACTTTGTCAAAACAATCATAATATGATATAACAAGGTGGTATCTCGCTAGCCCTTTCTGAGACCACAAAACATAAATGCAGAGCACCTTTGACGTTCAAGGACTGACTAAACATTGTAATTCATGGTAAAAGAGATCCAGTCACACTCATACTCAATGTAAACTAATTGTAATGCATGCAAATGACAGTGGTGCTCTCCAATTGGTGCTTTGTAACATCCCAATTTTTCAATTTGGAATGTTATACATAGATCATTCATGCATATCATATTTTGTTGCATTTCATTTCGCGATCCTCGAAATCCTAAGCAACTCAAGGACCCTCGAAGAGAGTTGGGGATTTCTCAGTTTTCATATTTGAGTTTTATCAAATATTAAAACGAGGATTTTTGGTTTTAATTATTTTTCTCTCCGAAAATATTTCATATTAAAATATATGAGAGGAGATAATATGACTTCTCCAAAATAAAGGAAATATTGGAGGAAAACTATTAAAGTCAAATATTTGATTTTATTCGGAGTTTATTGCTATTTTATTTTAATTAGAAAAATTGCATGTTTTTCAAAGTTGCATTTTAGGGCCAAGAAAATGTTCATCTCGTTCTAAATATTTTATTTAGACAGTGAAAATTTGTTTCGGAATTTTTTAGATTTTTACTTTATTTTCTAGGATTTATTTAAGTTCCGACAAAATTATGAAAAAAAAGTCTCAGCGCCCGACTGGGCCGAAGCCCAGCTAAGCCGGCCTGCAAGCCCCGCGCCGCCATCTCCTTCCAGGAGACCGGGAGGCTGCCGCCGCCCGCGATGCCGAGTCCGGCCAGGACTCTGCTCGCCCCCTTGCCCCCTCCCCAAGCAAGCACCCCCTCTCCTTTTATACCCCTCCCCCGGAGCCCCCACCACCACCAACCCCGCCTACCTCGCCCCGCCCCGCAGAGCCGCACGCCGCCGTCCTTTGTCGCGCGCCGCCGCTCACCGTTGCCGCCTGCCGCCGCCGCAGCCCCACCTCGCTGGAGCCGCTTCCCGCCTCGCCGGACCTCGCGGAGGTAAAGTCGCCATTGCCGCCGCCATTTTTTTTTAGAAAAGACCGATCCGGTTTTTTTAGAAAAAAACCTAGGTTCGTTTTTTTAGAATAGATCGGGTTATTTTCTTCCCGGTTTAGTTTAATTAGTGGACGGTCGTCCGTACGTTCGTTTTAACGAACAGTGTTCACCCGTTAGCCGCAGACAGCGAACGGGCGTTCGTTAGCCTGTTCGCCAGTTTTTCTTTTTCTCAAATTTTTTCGTGATTATTTTCGATCATGATCTCTTATCCGATTTTCGTTTTAGTTTATCTTTTCGCTTATTAGTTGGAATCAGGCGATTCAAGCGCCTAGATCTTCGTCTCAAAACCCTCTTCCTGTTTAATCCACTTGAACAAGATTTTGGTACTGTAAAATTTGACTTAGGTCCAGATTAGTAGTCGGATCTTGTTTCTTTCACAGTTTGAGTTTCCTTGCTCCGTTTGATTTGATTCTTTTTGCAAACAGGAGTTCTTAAGTTGAAATTTCTGGTTAGTTCTTCTTATTTGAGTTTTACCCGTGCTTCTTTGCTTGACTGCTTATGCATGCTATTGTTTGTTTGCGATAGAACACCCGGAGTGTGAAGCATGCTACTACGAGTCTTTAAGTTTTGCGGAACATCAGCAAGGCAAGTAACACATTGATCATACTCTTTTCATACCCAATTTTATGCACTAGCTCCAATCCTCAAACATTGCATGATTAGGATGTGATTAGAATGTGGGTTGGGAAGTAGTTGATGAGGTGGAACCTATTGCCCTGTTAATATCAAACCCTTGGGAGTTACTTCTACGTAATGCTTATATTGCTATGCTATGCTCGTAGACGTGGTTTGGGCGAGTGAAATCCATGACAGATGTGAGATTATTAATTAATGGTTCAAATTAAGGTCGCAACTTAAATACACATATGGGTGGATTGTTTGTTGGACACCTGGGGAATCCAGTGTTGTCCTAGGATATCCCAGAGTACCCGTGTGATAATCCTATGGTCTCGCACCCAGGCTCAAAGGGAACTGAGATATTTCATGGTAGAAACTTCCGTGTGTAGCCACAAGCTATTATGGGCTCTAGCATAGTTGAGTAAGTTGCGTGAAGCTCCTGAAGAGGTGGATCAGCGGTAGAGGGATGTAGGTTGGTATGGTCTGCCCGGAGTAAGGAGTTAATGCTTCTGAAAGACTATGTCTCAGTCATCCGTTTCTCAAACACCCGGCAGTGCGAGAAATCTAACGGAGGAGATCGGGTCTTGTGGGGAAAAGTGCGCAAACCTCTGCAGAGTGTATAAACTAATCATGGTTAGCCGTGTCCCCGGTTATGGACAAATCTTGAGTATCTAGTACTTGGATTATCGTATGTATCTCATCACTCTAAATTAATATTGTTGGGTCTATAATTACTTTTAATTGGGATTGAGTTGGAGGAATGTTCTCAATGATGTTTCAACTACCATGATAGTTAAATAAAATCTATTCCTTTGTTGTATGGAAAAATTGGCTTTTCGCAAAACTATAACCATAGAGCTTTCCAACAGCCAAATATGCGTGTAGTGGTAGCATTATTCCGTTCTTGCTCTACTGTGTTACATTGCCAGCATATTCCATGTGCTGACCCGTTTTTGGGCTGCAACGTATTATGTTGTAGACTTTTCAGACGAGGAGTAAGGTTCGTTAGGTCGTTGTCGTGCTGCTCAGCTATGCCATTGGAGTTGATAGACTCACTTTATCTTCCAAGCCTTCCGCTGTTATCGTATTAGATGGCATTAAGCCGTATTTATTGTAATAAGTTCTCTCTTGAGACATTCCATGTAATAAGTGTGTGATTGCTACTCTGTTATAAATCCTTTGAGTACTGTGTGTGTCAGCATTACCGATCCAGGGATGACACTGAAGCACAGAGACTTGACCATTTGAAGTCGGTCGCTACAATATGGTATCAGAGTACACGCTGAGTGTAGGACACGACCACTAAGAAAAAACCCTAGCTCACTATTCTCTTCTCATTTCTGACTCCTCTCCATTTTCTATTCTTTAGGATGGCGGAGGCAAGGAACACGTTTGCACAACCGAATGAAGACGCACCCTTTGGACGACACTTGAAGGAAGTCACTAGGTACCTGAACATTGGAATACCAAGCTTCACCGGGACTTACAACGCCACTTTTACCAGAAGAAGAGTGATGGATGATTCAAGTTCAAGTTCTAGGAAGGACATTCACGCCAGTCACTAAACCCATAAAGTTTTCCTTTGATGCACCAACCTGGAGTCTAGGAAAGAGTATGGCAGCTCACATCACCATGGGACGCATTGGAGAAGTTTACCAAAAGGAGCTTAAGGATACAATCTACCGGATTTGTGGGCGCCGAGATGAGCAATGGGAGATGATCAGCACCAGGAAGGATAGATCAATTGCAACTTTCATCCAGGAGTTAAACCAACACATTCGTCGCCAGGAGAACCAGATGTGCGCAGGCATGATAGATCTGAAGAAGGCGATGACTAGGATCACGGAACTGGAGGAAGAACTCAAGGCTACACACAAAGATTATGAGGAGGAAATCGTCGTACTAGTGAAGAAGAGTGATGATCTGGAAAGGAAGCTAGGAGTATTCATGGGAGACCCCGCGCCAGGAGGAGAAGACAAAGAACCCAAGGAGATTCGTCCGGAGGACAACATCATCATCGACGACACCGACTCGGACCTCGACGATAGCGATGATGACTATGAAGATGAAGCTGGAGCAGACATCATGGAGTCTTCGACCGATCAATATTTTTAGTAGACCACCACATCAGTAGTAGTATTCCACCATGTATATAGTATAGTCCGAGCACTTTTGTAACGATAGTTAGATCGATTGTATTCCCTAGCTTGATTGATTGAGTGAAATTATTGTGTTTGTCTCATGTGCATATGGGTAGTGTTTTTCTCATTAGACCTCATTCTATTCTATTCTCTTCCCTCTAAGCCCATCAGATGCCTCTGAGACGTGACCCCGGATTTACTTTCCCACCGGAGCTCACTCAGTTGATCCAGCAGTAGAAAACCCTGATGCAGTTGTTAGTACAGAACCAAGGAAATAACAACAACAACCCACCGCCACCACCAGTTGACAACTTAGCATGCTTTATGAGGTTGCAGCCGCCGATGTTTTCCAGTAGCACCGAGCCCATAGTAGCAGATGATTGGCTCCGCAGGATTGGAAGGGAGTTAACCACTGCAGGATGTACATATGCTGAGAAGGTGCGTTTTGCCGCACATCAGTTGGATGGACCAGCAGCCTCATGGTGGGAGAAGTACACTGTCGCCTACCCTATAGCCACTGTTACATGGGACCAGTTTCAGCAAGCTTTCCGTACATCCCATGTCTCAACTGGATCTATGAGTATGAAGAAGCATGAGTTTCGCAACTTACGCCAGGGGAACTGTACTGTGGCTCAGTACGCAGATGAGTTTAACAAGTTATCTTGTTATGCCCCTGACGATGTTGCCACAGATGCCGCAAAGCAGGAGAAGTTTATGGAAGGGCTGAATGATGAGATGAGCATGCAGTTGATGGTGGCAACATTCAACAACTACAAGGAGTTGGTAGATAAGGCTCTTATGATTGAAGGGAAGCAGCAGCAGATTGAGAGCTGTAAGAGGAAGTATGGACAAGGAAGGTATAATTCAGGAGCTCAGTAGAAGCCTCGCCTAACCCCGAACTCGGGAGGACTTGTTCATAACCATAGAGGCCACACCCACAATGGAGGAAGTACCCATAATCATATTGGCCCAAGGAATGGGAATGGGAATGGAGCAAGCAACAATCAGAAACGTTCCAATCCAGCCACACCCGCCAGGAGAGACCTAAGCCACGTTACTTGCTTCAAGTACGGGAAGACTGGACACTATGCCACAGAGTGCCCTGAAGCGAAGAATGGAAACAGTGATGGGAGCGCTGGAAAGAAGCCCAATCCATTCAACAAAGGACAAGTGAACCACGTTAACGTGGAGGAGGTTGAAGAGCAGCCAGGCGTGGTTATTGGTAAGTTTTTGGTTAAGAATTTTACCGCCCTTGTTCTTTTTGATACTGGTGCATCGCATTCATATATATCAAGGGGATTCGTGGATAAGTTTAAACTGCCAGCCCAAACCCTTAGGACCCCTCTGTTAGTAAGTTCACCTGGAGTAGAGTATATGGCTAGTCGATGGTGCGACCAGATACCCTTAACCATTGGTAGCCATGTTTTCCCGTCTGACCTAATAATTTTGGAGTCACAAGGATTGGATGTGATATTAGGCATGGACTGGATGTCAAAGTATGGAGGAAGCATTGACTGTGTTAGTAAGTCAATTTATCTCACCACCCCCGAGGGAAAAAGGATTAAGTACGTATCTAGGCATGCACCTAGGAGTAGCCAAGTAAATACCCTCACTGGAATTGTTCGGGAGGAAGTGCCTGTAGTGAAGGATTACTCGGATGTTTTTCCATAGGAGTTACCAGGCATGCCACCGGATCGAGACATCAAGTTTTTGATAGAACTGTTGCCAGGCACCGGGCCTATATCGAAGAGACCCTATCGGATGCCCGCGAATGATCTGGAAGAGATTAAGAAGCAGATCAAGGAGTTATTGGAGAAAGGTTACATTTGACAGAGTTCATCACCATGGGGAGCCCTAGTGCTTTTGGTTGAGAAGAAGGATAAGTATCTAAGGATGGTTGTTGATTATCATGCACTGAATGAGGTGACGATCAAGAACAAATACCCACTGCCGATGATCAATGATTTGTTTGACCAGTTGCAAGGAGCTAAGGTGTTTTCAAAGATCGATCTGCGATCTGGATATCACCAGCTGAAGATTCGAGAGAAGGATATACCAAAGACATCATTTACCACAAGGTACGGGTTGTATGAGTATATGGTCATGTCATTTGGACTGACTAATGCCCCTGCCTATTTCGTGAGCATGATGAACAAAGTGTTCATGGAATATTTGGATAAGTTTGTTGTGGTGTTCATTGATGATATAATGGTATACTCGAAGAATGAGGAGGAGCACGAAGAGCATTTGTGTTTAGTTCTTGAGAAACTCAGGGAACATGAGTTGTATGCCAAGTTCAGCAAATGTGAGTTTTGGTTGAAGGAAGTCAGTTTCCTTGGACATGTTATATCAGGAGAAGGTGTAGCAGTAGATCCCACAAAGGTACAGTCGGTCACTGAATGGTTGGCACCCACTTCAGTTAGCAAGATCCGCAGTTTTCTTGGACTCACAGGATACTATCGAAGATTCATTGAGAATTTTTCCAAGATTGCGAAACCAATGAAGGAGCTATTGAAGAAGGATACCAAATTTAGATGGACGGAAGAATGTGAGGGGAGTTTTTAGGAGTTAAAGAAACGTTTGACTACAGCCCCAGTGCTGATTCTGCCGGATATACATAAGGAGTTTCAAGTGTATTGCGATGCCTCTCGCCTAGGACTTGGAAGTGTGCTTATGCAAGATGGAAGAGTTGTTTCGTATGCCTCACGACAACTAAAACCGCAGGAATTGAATTATGCCACGCATTATTTGGAGTTAGCATCAGTAGTGCATGCGTTGAAGACTTGGAGACATTACCTTATTGGAAACCGTTCTGATGTGTACACAGATCATAAGAGTTTGAAGTACATTTTCACACAGAAGGAGCTGAACCTTAGGCAAAGAAGATGGTTGGAGCTTATAAAGGATTATGACATGAAGCTTCGCTATCATCCAGGCAAGGCCAATGTCGTAGCAGATGCCTTGAGACAGAAGAGTTATGCTAATACACTAGTAAGCATGGGATTGCCAAAGGAGTTAGCAGAGGATCTCAGGGAACTTTGATTGGAGATTGTTCCTAGAGGTTTGTTGCAACAATGGAAGTTCATTCGACATTGTTGGGAAAGATTTGAGAAGCTCAGAAGGATGACAAAGATATTGCTGAGATAAAGGAGAGAATGGGAAAAGGAAAGGCCAAAGGTTTTCGTGAGGATGAGCACGACACCTTATGGTTTGAGGACCGTATTTATGTGCCCAATAACACAGAGATCAGGAAGTTAATACTTCAGGAGGCTCATGACTCACCATACTCGATACACCCCGGAAACACCAAGATGTATTTGGATTTGAACGAATGTTTCTGGTGGACTGGCATGAAGAAGGATATTGCCGAGTATGTAGCCGTATGTGATGTATGTCAGAGAATGAAGGCTGAGCATCAAAAGCCAGTAGGATTGTTACAGCCTATGCCGATACCTGAATGGAAGTGGGATAAACTTGGCATCGATTTTATCACCGGATTACCCAGGACCAAATCAGGATATGATTCTATATGGGTAGTAGTTGATCGCTTGACCAAAGTGGCTCACTTTATCCCAGTGAAAACCACCTATACAAGTGCGAAGTTGGCCAAGATATATATGACCAGGATCGTATGTCTGCATGGAGTTCCGAGGACAATTGTATCAGATAGAGGAACAAAGTTTACCTCAAAGTCTTGGCATCAGCTACACCACACTTTGGGAACGAGATTGGAGTTCAGTACATCATTCCACCCGCAGACGGATGGACAGACCGAGAGAGTCAACCCAATTCTGGAGGATATGTTGAGAGCTTGTGCACTATATTATGGATCTAGTTGGGATGACAATTTGCCATACGTGGAGTTCTCATACAACAATAGCTATCAAGCCAGTTTGAAGATGGCACCGTTCGAAGCCCTGTATGGACGAAGGTGCAGAACACCATTGTTATGGGATGAAGTTGGAGACCATCTATTGTTTGGACCAGATTTGATCAAGGAGTCTGAAGAAAAGGTTAAGTTGATACGAGATAGACGGTAGCTCAGTCCAGGCAGAAGAGTTATGTAGATTCAAAACGCAAAGAAATAACCTATGAAATTGGAGACAAGGCATACTTGCGAGTATCACCTCTGCGAGGAGTGAAATGTTTTGGAGTTAAGGGAAAGTTAGCCCTGAGGTTTGTAGGACCGTACCGAATTTTGGAATGTATGGGAGAAGTTGCCTACAAGTTGGAGTTACCCGAAGGACTGTCAGGAGTTCATGATGTGTTTCATGTTTCCCAGTTGAAAAAGTGTCATGCGGAGATGGCCGATATACCGCTAAGAGAGACGGTGCCCTTGGAGGCGATTCAGTTGGACAGTGATCTAACCTATGAGGAGAAGCCAGTCAGGATTCTTCAATTTACCAGTCGAGTCACCTACAGCAAGGTTATCGAGTTTTGCAAAGTTCAGTGGAGCCACCATACCGAGGATGAAGCCACCTGGGAATGAGAGGACGATCTTCGCAAAGACCACCCACACCTATTCTCTAGCCAACCCGAATCTCGAGGGCGAGATTCATCTTAAGGTGGTAGGTTTGTAACATCCCAAATTTTCAATTTGGAATGTTATACATAGATCATTCATGCATATCATATTTTGTTGCATTTCATTTCGCGATCCTCGAAAACCTAAGCAACTCAAGGACCCTCGGAGAGAGTTGGGGATTTCTCAGTTTTCATATTTGAGTTTTATCAAATATTGAAACGAGGATTTTTGGTTTTAATTATTTTTCTCTCCGAAAATATTTCATATTAAAATATATGAGAAGAGATAATATGACTTCTCCAAAATAAAGGAAATATTGGAGGAAAAATATTAAAATCAAATATTTGATTTTATTCAGAGTTTATGGCTATTTTATTTGAATTAGAAAAATTGCACGTTTTTCAAATTTGCATTTTAGGGCCAAGAAAATGTTCATCTTGTTTTAAATATTTTATTTAGATGGTGAAAATTTGTTTTGGCATTTTTTAGTTTTTCATTTTATTTTCCAGTATTTATTGAAGTTCTAGCAAAATTATTAAAAAAAATCTCAGCGCCCGACTGGGCCGAAGCCCAGTCGAGCCGGCCCGCTAGCCCCGCGCCGTCGTCTCCTTCTAGGAGACCGGGAGGCCACCGCCGCCCGCGACGCCGAGTCCGGCCAGGACTCTGCCGCGCCCCCTTGCCCCCTTCCCAAGCAAGCACCCCCCCCTCTCCTTTTATACCCCGCCCCCGGAGCCCCCACCACCACCAACCCCGCCGCCTACCTTGCCCCGGCCCGCAGCGCCGCACGCCGCCGCTCGCCCTTGCCGCCTGTCGCCGCCCCGCGCCGCCCACCGCCGCAGCCCCACCTAGCCGGAGGTAAAGCCGCAGTTGCCGCCGCCGTTTTTTTTAGAAAAGACCGATCTAGTTTTTTAAGAAAAAAACCCTAGGTTCATCTTTTTTAGAATAGATCGGGTTATTTTTTTCCCGGTTTAGTTTAATTAGCGGACGTTCGTCCGTACCTTCGTTTTAACGAACGGTGTTCACCCGTTAGTTGCAAACGCGAACGATCGTTCATTAGACTGTTCGTCAGTTTTTCTTCTTCTCGGATTTTTTCGCGATTATTTTCGATCGCGATCTCTGATCCGATTTTCGTTTTAGTTTATATTTTCGCTCGTTTGTCGGGATCAGGCGATTCAAGCGCCTAGATTTTCGTCTTGAAACCCTCTTCCTGTTTAATCCACTTGAACAAGATTTTGGTACTATAAAATTTGACTTAGGTCCAGATTAGTAATCTGATCTTATTTCTTTCGCAGTTTGAGTTTCGTTTCTCTGTTTGATTTGATTCTTTTTGCAAACCGGAGTTCTTAAGTTGAACTTTCTGGTTAGATCTTCTTATTTGAGTTTTAACCGTGCTTCTTTTCTTGATTGCTTATGCATGCTATAGTTTGTTTGCGATAGAACACCCAGAGTGTGAAGCGTGCTACTACAAGTCTCTAAGTTTTGCGGATCATCAGCAAGGCAAGTAACACATTGATCATACTCTTTTCATACCCAATTTTTATGCATTAGCTCCAATCCTCAAACATTGCATGATTAGGATGTGATTAACATGTTGGTTGGGAAGTAGTTGATGAGGTAGAACCTATTACCCTGTTATTATCAAACCCTTGGGAGTTACTTCTACGTAATGCTTATATTGCTATGCTATGCTCGTAGACGTGGTTTGGGTGAGTGAAATCCATGACAGATGTGAGATTATTAATTAATGGTTCAACTTAAGGTGGCAACTTAAATACACATATGGGTGGATTGTTTGTTGGTCACCTGGGGAATCCAGTGTTGTCCTAGGATATCCCGGAGTACCCATGTGATAATCCTATGGTCCGCCACCCAGACTCAAAGGGAACTGAGATATTTCATGCTAGAAACTTCCGTGTCCAGCCACGAGCTATTATGGGCTCTAGTATAGTTGAGTAAGTTGTGTGAAGCTCCTGAAGAGGTGGATTAGCAGGTAGAGGGATGTAGGTTGGTATGGTCTACCCGGAGTAAGGAGTTAATGCTTCTGAAAGACTGTGTCTCGGTCATCCGTTTCTCAAACACCCGGAAGTGCGAGAAATCCAATGGAGGAGATCGGGTCTTGTGGGGAAAAGTGCGCAAACCTCTGCAGAGTGTATAAACTAATCATGGTTAGCCGTGTCCCCGGTTATGGACAAATCTTGAGTATCTAGTACTTGGATTATCATATGTATCTCATCACTCTAAATTAAGATTATTGGGTTGATAATTACTTTTAATTGGGATTGAGTTGGGGGAACCTTCTCAATGATGTTTCAACTACCATGATAGTTAAATAAAATATATTCCTTTGTTGTAGGAAAAAATTAGCTTTTCGCAAAACTATAACCATAGAGCTTTCCACTAGCCAAATATGCATGTATGATAGCATTATTTTGTTCTTGCTCTACTGTGTTACATTGCTAGCATATTCCATGTGCTGACCCGTTTTCGGGCTGCAACGTATTATGTTGCAGACTTTTCAGACAAGGAGTAAGGTTCCTTAGGTCGTTGCCGTGCAGCTCAGCTATGTCGTCGGAGTTGATGGACTCACTTTATCTTCCAAGCCTTCCATTGTTATCATATTAGATGGCCTTAAGCCGTATTTATTGTAATAAGTTCTCTCTTGAGACATTCGATGTAATAAGTGTGTGATTGCTACTTTGTTATAAATCCTTCGAGTACTGTGTGTGTCAGCATTACCGATCCCAGGATGACACTGAAGCACAGAGACTTGACCGTTTGAGGTAAGGTCGCTACATGCTTTTTAATAAGAGGATGGTGACTCAACATAAAAGTAAATAGATAGGCCCTTCGTAGAGAGAAGCAGGGATTTGTAGAGGTGCCAGAGCTTGATTTTGAAATAGAGATAAATAAAATTTTGAGTGGCATACTTTCATTGTCAACATAACAACCGAGAGATGTCGGTATCTTCCATGCTACACACATTATAGGCGGTTCCCGAACAGAATGGTAAACTTTATACTCCCCCACCACCAACAAACATCAATCCATGGCTAGTCCGAAACAACGGGTGCCTCCAACTAACACCAATCTTGGGGGAGTTTTGTTTGCAATTATTTTAATTCAAGCATGGGACTAGGCATCCCGATTACCAGCCATTTTCTCGTGAATGAGGAGTGGAGTCCACTCCTCATGAGAATAACCCACCTAGCATGGAAGATATAGACAACCGTAGTTGATACATGAGCTATTCGAGCATACAAAGCAGAATTTCATTTGAAGGTTTAGAGTTTGGCACATAGAAATTTACTTGGAACGGCAGGTAGATACCGCATATAGAAAGGTATGGTGGACTCATATGGAATAACTTTTGGGGTTTATGGAGGTGGATGCACAAGCAGTATTCCCGCTTAGTACAAGTGAAGGCTAGAAAGAGACTGGGAAGCAACCAACTAGAGAGCGACAACAGTCATGAACGTGCATTAAAATTAATCAACACTGAGTGCAAGCATGAGTAGGATATAATTCACCATGAACATAAATATCATGGAGGCTATGTTGATTTTGTTTCAACTACATGTGTGAACATGTGCCAAGTCAAGCCACTCGAATCGTTCAAAGGAGGATACCACCCTATCATACCACATCACAACCATTTTAATAGCATGTTGGCACGCAAGGTAAACCATTATAAACTCCTAGCTAATTAAGCATGGCGTGAGCAACTATAATATCTAATTGTCATTGCAAACATGTTTCATTCATAATAGGCTGAATCAGGAACGCTGAACTAATCATATTTACGAAAACAAGATAGGTCGAGTTCATACCAGCTTCTCTCATCTCAATCAGTTCATCATATATCGTCATTATTGCCTTTCACTTGCATGACCGGATGGTGTGGATAATAATAATAGTGCACGTGCATTGGACTAAGCTGGAATATGCAAGCATTCAATACAAGGGAGAAGACAAGGTAATATGGGCTCTTCGTTAGATCAACAATAATGCATATGAGAGCCACTCAACATTTTCATCATGGTCTTCTCCTCTCAACCCCCAAAGAGAAAGAAAAGAAACAAAACTATTTACATGGGAAAGCTCCCAACAAGAAAAAGAAGAACGAAAAATCTTTTGGGGTTTTCTTTTAATTACTACTACTACAGACATGGAAAGTAAACTAGCTAAAAGCTACAACTAATTTTTTTGGTTTTTCTTAAGGTTTTCCAAACACACAAGAAGAATGCTGGAAAAGAAAATTAAACTAGCATGGATAGTACAATGAAAAAGAATGAGCACCGACAACTGGCATGAGTGTGTGGACATGAATGTAATGTCGGAGAGGAATATGTACTCCCCCAAGCTCAGGCTTTTGGCCTAAGTTGGTCTATGGCCATGGATCAAAGCTGCCCTCTCCGGTGTACGGAGGAGTGTCCTGATGACCCACAAGTATAGGGGATCTATCGTAGTCCTTTCGATAAGTAAGAGTGTCGAACCCAACGAGGAGCAGAAGGAAATGATAAGCGGTTTTCAGCAAGGTATTCTCTGCAAGTACTGAAATAAGTGGTAACAGATAGTTTTGTGATAAGATAAATTGTAATGAGCAACAAGTAATTAAAGTAAATAAAGTGCAGCAAGGTGGCCCAATCCTTTTTGTAGCAAAGGACAAGCCGGAACAAACTCTTATAATAGGAAAAGCACTCCCGAGGACACATGGGAATATCGTGAAGCTAGTTTTCATCACATTCATATGATTCGCGTTCGATACTTTGATAATTTGATATGTGGGTGGACCGGTGCTTGGGTGCTGTTCTTACTTGAACAAGCATCCCACTTATGATTAACCTCTATTGCAAGCATCCGCAACTACAACAAAAGTATTAAGGTAAACCTAACCATAGCATGAAACATGTGGATCCAAATCAGCTCCTTACAAAGCAACGCATAAACTAGGGTTTAAGCTTCTGTCACTCTAGCAACCCATCATCTACTTATTACTTCCCAATGCTTCCTCTAGGCCCAAATAATGGTGACGTGTTATGTAGTCGGCGTTCACATAACACCACTAGAGGCTAGACAACATACATCTTATCAAAATATCAAACGAATACCAAATTCACATGACTACTAATAGCAAGACTTCTCCCTTGTCCTCAGGAACAAACGTAATTACTCACAAAGCATATTCATGTTCATAATCAGAGGGGTAATAATATGCATATAGGATCTGAACATATGATCTTCCACCAAATAAACCAACTAGCATCAACTACAAGGAGTAATCAACACTACTAGCAACCTACTAGCACCAATCCCGGACTTTGAGACAAGAATTGGATACAAGAGATGAACTAGGGTTTGGAGATGAGATGGTTCTGGTGAAGATGTTGATGGAGATTGCCCTCTCCCGATGAGAGGAGCGTTGGTGATGACGATGTTGATGATTTCCCCCTCCCGGAGGGAAGTATCCCCGGCAGAACAGCTCTACCAGAGCTCTAGATTGGTTCCGCCAAGGTTCCACCTCGTGGCGGCGGAATCTCGTCCTAAAAAGTTCCTCTCTTTTTTTTCTCATCGAAAGACTTCATATAGGAGAAGATGGACGTCAGAGAGCCACCAGGGGGCCCACGAGGTAGGGGGCGCGCCCCCCACCCTCGTGAGCAGGGTGTGGGCCCCCTGGCCTTCATCTTTGGCGAGCATTTTTATTTATTATTTTAAGATGTTCCGTGGAGTTTCAGGACTTTTGGAGTTGCGCAGAATAGGTCTCTAATATTTGCTCCTTTTCCAGCCCAAAGTTCCAGCTGCCGGCATTCTCCCTCCTTATGTAAATCTTGTAAAATAAGAGAGAATAGCCATAAGTATTGTGACATAAGGTGAAATAACAGCCCATAATGCAATAAATATCGATATAAAAGCATGATGCAAAATGGACGTATCAACTCCCCCAAGCTTAGACCTCACTTGTCCTCGAGCGAAAAGCCAATAACAATAAATATGTCCTCATGTTTAGAGGTAGAGGCGTCGATAAAAATAAAATACAGACATGAAGGTATCATGTTTATTCTCATAACAGCAACATATATAGATTTTGTCATATGATTACTTATGTTCAAGTGATGATCTATTCACAATTCAAAAGTATAAATCATAAACCTTATTGGGCTCCGACAAACTATAATCTCAGTCATTGAAGCAATTGCAATTTATCATAACATCGGAAAGAGTCTATGTCAGAGCTAAAAAGCAAGTCCACATACTCAACTATCATCTAGTCCTTCATAATTGCTAACACTCACGCAATACTTGTGGTTACGGAGTTTTAATCGGACACAGAGAAAGATAGGGGCTTATAGTCTTGCCCCACAACCTTTTACCTCAAGGGTAATGTCAACAATAATGGTTCATGCTCCCCTACATCCAATTAGATATATATATATATATCATGTTCTTTCCAACATGCTGAGCTTGCCAAAGGATAAAATGAAAAAGAAAAGGTGAAGATCACCATGACTCTTGCATAAGGTAAAAGATAATAATAAAGGATAGGCCCTTCGCAGAGGGAAGCAGAGGTTGCCATGCGCTTTTATGGTTGGATGCATAAAATCTCAATGCGAAAGAACGTCACTTTATATTGCCCCTTGTGATATGAACCTTTATTATGCAGTCCGTCGCTTTTATTACTTCCACATCACAAGATCGTGTAAAGATTATTTCTCCCACACCAATCAATCATACATATTTAGAGCAATTTTTATTGCTTTGCACCGATGACAACTTACTTGAAGGATCTTACTCAATCCATAGGTAGATATTGTGGACTCTCATGGCAAAACTGGCTTAAGGGTATTTGGAAGCACAAGTAGTATTTCTACTTGGTGCTGAGAATTTGGCTAGCATGTGGGGGAAAGGCAAGCTCAACAAGTTAGAGGATCCATGACAACATACTTTATCTCAGATATAAGAAAGACATAGCTCATTACGTTGTCTTCCTTGTCCAACATCACCTCTTTAGCCTGTCATATTTTAATGAGTGCTCCCAATCATAAAAGATGTCAATGATAATATATCTATATGTGAAAGCCTCTCTTTCCTTATTACTTCCTATTTAATTGCAACAATGACCAAAGCTATGTCTGCCAACTCCCAACAACTTTTAATCATCATACTCTTTCTATGTGAAGTCATCAATAAGATCAATATGAACTTTTTGTTTCTTTTTATTCTTTTTCTCTTTTCTTTTATTCACCCAAGATCATGGCAAAATAATCAAGCCCTTGACTCAACACTAATCTTTATTATATATAGCTCACAGACTCGATTACAAAGAGAGATCATATAGCAAACTCAAAACTAGATCATGCCATAAACTTTATTCTACTAGATCAAGATACTTCTAATAGGATCGAACTAAGAAAAACGATAAAGATAGGAGTTGTGATGGTGATACGATACCGGGACACCTCCCCCAAGCTTGGCAGTTGCCAAGGGGAGTGCCCATACCCATGTGATTATATCTCCTTTGTCAGTGAAGAAGGTGGAGGTGACGGATAATCGCACATCGAGCGTAAGAGGTCCTCCAGCTTGCGAATAATGCCCTTGAGTGCGACAATATGCTCCTTCAACAAAATATTTTCTTGTGTGAGATGCTTGTTTTGTATACGAGCTAACTCAATCATCTTGAAAGCTTCGATCTCAGTTGGGGTAAGAAGGTTATGATCAAGTTGAAGGATGTCTTTTGCTGCCGAAGCTTGATGCTCCGTGGCTTCTTCCCTCTTCAGATCTATGTTCATTAGCCAAGCATCATTGCCACCATTGTTGGAGGAGGGAGACAACATGATGCCTAGCCTGGAAAACCCTGACAGAAAACAGCTCGAAACAAGAACAGGGGAGATTTGCGTGATACGGGAGTCAAAACCTTCGGGAGGTTATATAATGAATTTTTACCAACCAAAATACGTATCGTGCAAGAAAACGGAGTCTGAAAGGCACATGAGGTGCTCACAAGGTAGGGGGGCACGCCCAGAGGGGTAGGGTGCGCCCACCACCCTCGTGGGGCCCTCGTGTCCTTCCCGGACTGCTACTTATTTTTCTATTTTTCTAAATATTCCAAGACGGAGAAATATTGCCTTAAAAAATTTAGAGTCGGTTTACTTACCGTACCACATACCTATTCCTTTTCGGAGTCTGAAACGTTCCGGAAAGTGTCCCTTATGTATTCCTCCGGGGTTACGGTTTCAATAATATTGGTTTCAAAATTTATGGGATTACCTGAGATATAATGTATGATTCTTTGACTGTTTACCACCTTCGAATTTGTGCCCTCGAAGTTGTTGATTTTTATGGCACCGGAACGATAGACCTCCCCGATAACATAGGGGCCTTCCCATTTAGAGAGAAGTTTTCCTACAAAAAATCTTAAACGAGAGTTGTATAGCAATACATAAACACCTACATTAAACTCACGCTTTTGTATCCTTTTGTCATGCCATCTTTTAACTTTTTCTTTAAACAACTTGGCATTTTCATAAGCGTGGGTTCTCCATTCATCAAGTGAGCTAATATCAAATAACCTCTTAGTTCTATAAGCCCATAATGCATCATCAAGTTTTTTAGACCAATTCTTTCTAGACCCATTAAGAGTCTTTTGCAAAATTAATTTGAGCTCTCTATTGCTCAACTCTACTTGACCACTAGACTATGGGTGATAAGGAGATGCAATTCTATGATTAACATCATATTTAGCAAGCATTTTACGGAAGGCACCATGAATAAAGTGTGAACCACCATCAGTCATTAAATATCTAGGGACTCCAAACCTCAGAAAAATAACTTCTTTAAGCATTTTAATAGAAGTGTTATGATCCGCGCTACTAGTTGGAATAGCTTCTACCCACTTAGTAATGTAATCAACAGCAACTAAAATATGTGTGTATCCATTAGAGGTAGGAAAAGGTCCCATATAATCAAAGCCCCAAACATCAAACGGTTCAATAACAAGAGAATAATTCATAGGCATTTCTTGACGTCTACTAATATTACCAATTCTTTGACATTCATCACAAGACAAGACAAACTTACGGGCATCCTTGAAGAGAGTAGGCCAATAAAAACCAGATTGCAATACCTTATGTGCAGTTCTATCTCCAGCGTGGTGTCCTCCATAAGCCTCGGAGTGACACTTGCGTAGGATCTATTCATGTTCATGCTCAGGTACACAGCGTCTAATAACACCATCTACTCCTTCTTTATAAAGATGTGGGTCATCCCAAAAGTAATGTCTCAAGTCATAGAAAAACTTTTTCTTTTGCTGGTATGTGAAGCTAGGTGGTATAAACTTAGCAACAATATAATTAGCATAATCAGCATACCATGGAGTACTACGAGAAGTACTTATAACATTTAATTGTTCATGAGGAAAGTTATCATTAATAGGTAATGGGTCATCAAGAACATTCTCTAACCTAGACAAGTTGTCTGCAACGGGGTTCTCAGCTCCTTTCCTATCAACAATATGCAAATCAAATTCTTGTAGCAAGAGAACCCATCCAATAAGTCTAGGTTTAGCATCTTTCTTTTCCATAAGGTATTTAATAGCAGCATGATTAGTGTGAATAGTTACTTTAGAATCAACAATATAAGGTCTGAACTTATCACAAGCAAATACAACTGCTAAAAGCTCTTTTTCAGTAGTAGCATAATTTCTTTGAGCATTGTCTAGAGTCTTACTAGCATAATGAATAACATTTAATTTCTTATCAACTCTTTGCCCTAGAACAACACCTACAGCATAATCACTAGCATCACACATAATTTCAAAGGGTAAATTCCAATCAGGTGGCTGAACAACAGGTGCAGAGACTAATGCTTTCTTAAGTATTTCAAATGCTTCTACACAATCATCATCAAACACAAATGGTATATCTTTTTGCAATAAATTAGTCAGAGGTCGAGAAATTTTTGAAAAGTCTTTAATGAACCTCCTGTAAAATCCGGCGTGACCAAGGAAACTTCTTATACCTTTGTAACATCCCAAATTTTCAATTTGGAATGTTATACATTAGATCATCATTGCATATCATAATTTTTTGTTTTTGGTTTTGATCCTAGAAATTCTACGCAACTCAAGGACCCACGGAGAGAGTTGGGGATTTCGTTATTTTCATATTTGAGTTTTCTCAAATTTTGAGAATAGGATCATTTGATTTTAATTATTTTATTGTCAATTATTTCTATTACAAAAATATGAGAGAGGGAATAAAATGGCTTTCCCAAAATGAAGAAATATTGAGGATTTAATAATAAAATCAAATAAGATTTTATTTCGGAGTTTTTTTGTTATTTTATTTGAATTTAGGAAAAATGTGCATTTTTCAAAATTGCATTTAGGCCCCAAATAAATGTTCACCTGGTGCGGCTTGATTTTAGAAGCCCGGGAAAATTTATTTCAGGATTTTTGGAGTCCGTTTAGTATTTCTTTTATTTGTTTTTCTGCACGGAATAATTTAAAAAAAACGAAACCGACCTACGGGCCGTGTTAGGCTCGGACTCCTCCGGGGCCGGCCTTTAAAAGCCGGGGCACCCGACCCCGCAGCCCATCGAGCCGCCCCGCCGCCCGAACCATAGCGCCCCGCCGCCGACCGCCGCCGCCGGAGATCTCGCCGGAGTTGCCATTAGATTTTTTTCCGAAAAACCGTTCGGTTTTTCCGGCGGTTTTGTCGTTTTTTTTAGTTTCGGTTTTTTAAAAGAGATCGGCTTTTCCGATTTATTTAATTGCGAGCGTTCGTCCGTCCGTTCGTTCTAGCGAGCGTTCGTCGTTTTTCTTTTTCTCGGATTAAATCCGCGATTTTTCTGATAGCGATTCCTGATCCGATTTTCGTTTTAGTATAACTTTTTGCTCGTTTATCGGAATCAGGTGATTCAAGCGCCTAGAGTTTCGTCTCGAAACCCTCTATCTGTTTAACCAACTTAAACAAGTTTTTGCCACTTTAAAAATTGCCCTAGATCCAGAATAGTAAACGAAGCCTGTTTCTTTTGTCGTTTGACTTTCGTTGCTTCGTTTGATTTGATTCTTTTTGCAAACCGGAGTTCTTAAGTTGAACTTTCTGGTTAGGTCTCTTATTTGAGTTTTACCTGTGCATTAGATGAATACTTATTGTATGCTTGTTTGTTTGTCTGCGATAGAATACCCGGAGTGCGCCGCCTGTTACTTCGAATCTCTAGGTTTCGCGGATCATCAGCAAGGCAAGTAACACTTTGATCATACCTCCTACTACCCAGTTTTATTGCATTAGATCAATCCTCAAACATTGCATGATTAGGATCTAATTAAATTGTGGGATGGGAAGTAGTTGAGGTAGTACCTATTACCTGTTTATTATCAAACCTTTGGGAGTTACTTCTACGTTTGCCTATTGTGCCATGCTATGCTAGTAGACGTGGATTGGGTGAGTGATATCCATGACAGATGTGAGTTTGTTAATTAATGGTTTATCTAAGGTGGCAACTTAAACACACATCTGGGTGGATTGAGGTACCTAGGTATTCCAGGATTGCCTGTTTTTTATTATGGACCGCCACCCAGGCACAAAGGGATCATGAGATTTTTCATACTAGAAACTTCCGTGTGCAGCCACAAGCTATTATGTCGTGCGAACTCTTACAGGGTAGACTAGCAGATGTAGGGGAAAGTAGGTGTAATGGTCTATCCATCGTAAGGTGCTAGCGCTTCTGAAAGACTGTGTCTCGGTCATCCGTCTTCTCAAACACAATGTAGTGCGAGAAACCAAACGGAGGCGGTCGAGTCTTGTGGGGAAAAGTGCGCAAACCTCTGCAGAGTGTATAAACTAATCATGGTTAGCCGTGTCCCCGGTTATGGACATCTTGAGTATCTAGTACTTGGATTATCATGTGAATCTCAACATGTTACTCTAAAATTTAAGTTTGTTGGGTTTTGTTTAATGATGATGCTTAATTGGGATTGAGGATGCTGTCAACCATTCTCAATGTTTAACAACTACCATGATAGTTAAATAAAATTTATTCCTTTGCAGTAAGGAAAAATTGGCTTTACGCAAAACTGTAACCATAGAGCTTTCCACCAGCCAAATATGCATATAGTATAGCTGTTTCATTCCATTACTCTCTATGTGTTACCTTGCCAGCATATTCCATGTGCTGACCCGTTTCGGGCTGCAATGTTAATGTTGCAGACTTTTCAGACGATGATTAAGGAGTTTTTAGGTCGTGGTTCTATACTCAGTGATGTCGTTCGAGTTGATGGACTCACTTATCTTCCAAGCCTTCCGCCGTTATCGCTATTAGATGGCCTTAAGCCATATTTACTGTAATAAGTTCTCTATTGAGACACTCGATGTAATAAGTGTGTGATTGCTACTCTGTTATAAATCCTTCATGTACTGTGTGGTGTCAGCACTACTGATCCAGGGATGACACCTGAGTACAGAGATCAGACCGTTTGAGGTCTGGTCGCTATAGAGATGGTATCAGAGCACACGCTGACTGTAGGGCACGACCACTAAGCTAAAAGACCTAGATCACTATTCACTCTCTTCTCTTCTGACCTCTCATCTTTTCTACTCTTTAGGATGGCGGATGCAAGGAACAAGTTCACGCAACCGGATGAAGATACACCCTTTGGACGCCACTTGAAGGAAGTCACTAGATACCTGAACATAGGAGTACCAAGCTTCACCGGAACCTACAACGCCACTTTACCTGAAGAGGAGCGCTGGATGATTCAAGTTCAAGTTCCAGGAAGGACGTTCATGCCAGTCACTGAGCCCATAGAGTTTTCTTTTGATGCACCAACTTGGAGTCTAGGAAAGAGCATGGCTGCTCACATCGCCAAGGGACGCATTGGAGAAGTCTACCGCAATGATCTCAAGGATACTATCTACCAGATTTGTGGGCGCCGAGATGAGCACTGGGAGATGATCAGCACCAGAAAGGATAGATCAATTACAGCTTTTATCCAGGAATTAAACCAGCATATTCGACGACAGGAGAACCAGATGTGCGCCGACATGATAGACCTGAAGAAGGCTAAGACAAGAATCAAGGAACTGGAGGAAGAACTCAAGGCTACACGTGAAGATTATGAAGAAGAAATTGAAGTATTGGTGGAGAAGAATGACGATCTGATCAAGAAGATCGGAATATTTATGGAAGGCCCTACACCAGTAGATGAAGACGAAGAACCCAAGGAGATTTGCCCGGAAGACTACATCATCATCGACGACACCGACTCGGACCCAAATGATAGCGATGATGACTATGTTGATGAAGCCGGAGCAGATATCATGGAGTCTGCAACCGAAGAATATTTCTAGTAGACCACCTCATCAGTAGTAGTAGTAGTCCACCATGTAAATACAGTAGTCCGAGCACTTTTGTGATAGTTAGATCGATTGTATGCCCTTGTTTAATTGAATGAAGTGAATTGTTTGCTTTTGCTTCATGTGCATATGGGTAGTGTTTTCTCTTTAGGCCCCCTCTATTCTTAAATCTCATCTTTTCTAAACCCTCAGATGCCTCCGAGATGTGACCCTGGATTTACCTTTCCACTGGAGCTCACCCAGTTGATCCAGCAGCAGAACACATTGATGCAGTTGCTAGTCCAGAATCAGAATCAGGGGAACAACAACAACCCACCACCACCACCTGTTGATCACTTAGCCCGTTTTCTTAGGCTGAATCCGCCGGTGTTTTCCAGTAGCACCGAGCCGATAGTAGCAGATGATTGTCTCCGCAAGACAGCTAGAGAGTTGACCACAGCAGGATGCACAGATGCGGAGAAGGTGAAGTTTGCCGCACATCAGCTTGAAGGACCCGCAGCATCATGGTGGGAGAATTTCACAGCCACTTTCCTTGTTGACACTGTCACGTGGGACCAGTTTCAGCAGGCTTTTCGTATTACCCATGTCTCAGCAGGAGCTATGGCCATGAAGAAGCGTGAGTTTCGCAACTTGCGCCAAGGAGGACGGACAGTTGGCCAGTGTGTGGAGGACTTTAGTAAATTAGCATGTTATGCCCCAGATGACGTTGCTACGGATGCAGCTAAGCAGGAGAAGTTTCTGGAAGGACTGAATGATGAGTTGAGCATGCAGTTGATGGTAGCAACCTTCAACAACTACCAGGAGTTGGTAGACCGTGCTCTTATGATTGAAGGCAAGCAGCAGCAAATTGAGAACCATAAGAGGAAATATGGACAAGGGAAGTACAATTCTGGAGCTCAGCAGAAGCCACGTTTTACCCCTAGATCGGGAGGACATTTTCAGCATACCCATGGAGGAGGTAGCTCGCACAATCACAACGGCACCAAGAATGGTAATGGTAATGGAGGAAGCAACGGCCAGAACCGTACCAACCCATCAACCTCAGCCAAGAAAGACCTGAGCCAAGTCACTTGCTTTAAGTGCCAGAAGACCGGACATTATGCCAATGAATGTCCTGAAGGCTAGAATGGCAATGGAAGCTCTGGGAAGAAGCCGAACCCTTTCAATAGGGGACAGGTGAACCACGTTAACGTGGAGGAGGTTGAAGAGCAGCCGGATGCAGTAATCGGTAAGTTTTTGGTTAAGTCATTTACTGCACTCGTTCTTTTTGATACTGGTGCATCGCATTCATACATATCAATGGGATTTGTGGATAAGTATAACCTGCCCACTAAGGTTCTTAGAACACCTATGCTAGTAAGCTCACCAGGAGCGGAGTATATGGCCAGTCAAGGATGTTTTCAAGTGCCATTGAGTATAGGTAGGCATGTGTTTCCCTCGGATTTAATCATTTTGGAATCACAAGGATTGGATGTAATTCTGGGTATGGATTGGCTGTCGATGTATGGAGGAAACATCGATTGCGCCAGTAAGTCAATCTTGCTTACCACCCCAGAAGGGAGAAGGATCAAGTATGTATCCCGACATGTGTCAAAAGGGACTCAAGTAAATTGTTTAACAGGAGTTGTGCAGGAGGAAGTACCAGTGGTAAGGGATTTACCTGAAGTATTTCTAGAAGAGTTGCCAGGCATGCCACCGGATAGAGATATTGAGTTTTTGATTGAGCTATTGCCAGGCACAGGGCCAATATCGAAGAGACCATACAGGATGCCTGCAAAGGATTTGGTGGAGATTAAGAAGCAGATTAAGGAGTTACTGGATAAAGGTTACATTTGCCCAAGTTCATCGCCTTGGGGATCACCAGTACTTCTAGTGGAGAAAAAGGATGGATCGTTAAGGATGGTTGTTGACTATCGTGGGTTGAATGAAGTAACGATCAAGAACAAGTACCCACTACCAATGATCAATGATCTGTTTGATCGATTGCAAGGAGCTAAGGTATTTTCCAAGATTGATCTGCGATCAGGATACCACCAATTGAAGATTCGAGAACAGGATATACCTAAGACAGCTTTTACCACCAGGTACGGGTTGTACGAGTATACCGTTATGTCATTTGGTCTGACTAATGCACCTCCCTATTTTATGAACATGATGAACAAAGTGTTTATGGAGTTCTTGGATAAGTTCGTCGTGGTGTTCATCGATGATATCCTGGTTTACTCGAAGAATGAAGAGGAGCATAAGGAATATTTGTGATTGGTACTTGAGAAGCTCAGAGAACATCAATTGTACGCCAAGTTTAGCAAATGTGAGTTTTGGTTGAAGGAAGTAGGATTCCTCGGACACGTTATATCCAGAGAAGGTATATCAGTTGATCCCACTAAAGTTGATACCGTGACCAAGTGGGAAGCACCAACCACAGTTGGCGAGATCCGGAGTTTCCTTGGACTCGCAGGATACTACCGGAGATTTATTGAGAATTTCTCAAAGATTGTGAAGCCTATGACTGAGTTGTTGAAGAAGGATACCAAGTTCATATGGACCGAGGAGTGTGAGGCTAGTTTCCAGGAGTTGAAGAAACGTTTGGTTACTTCACCAGTGTTGATTTTGCCAGACTAGACCAAGGATTATGAGGTGTATTGCGACGCTTCACGTCGAGGACTTGGAGCAGTGCTTATGCAGGAAGGGAGAGTTGTTTCATATGCCTCAAGACAGCTTAAACCGCACGGATTGAATTATGCTACGCATGATTTGGAGTTAGCAGTCGTAGTGCATGCATTGAAAACATGGAGACATTTCCTCATTGGAAATCATTGTGAGGTGTACACGGATCACAAGAGTTTGAAATACATTTTCACGCAGAAGCAGTTGAACCTCAGACAAAGGAGATGGTTGGAGCTAATCAAGGATTATGATATTAGATTGCATTACCATCCCGAAAAGGCTAATGTAGTAGCTGACGCATTAAGCCATAAGAGCCACATCAACACCCTAATGACGGGAGAATTACCAAGGGAGTTAGCCAAAAATCTTCGTGAGCTATGTTTGGAAATAGTTCCGAGAGGCTATGTAGCAGCATTAGAGATTCAGTCAACTTTGATGGATAGAATCAGAGAAGCCCAGAAGACTGACAAGGAGATTGCCTCTATAAAGGAAAAAATGAGCGAAGGGAAGGCTAAAGGATTTCTGAGGATGAGCACGACACCCTATGGTTTGAAGACCGTGTTTATGTGCCCAATGACCCGGAGATCAGGAGGTTGATTCTGCAAGAGGCACACGATTCACCGTATTCGATTCACACAGGAAATACCAAGATGTATTTGGATTTGAAGGATATTTTCTGGTGGACCGGAATGAAGAAAGACATTGCGGAGTATGTAGTAGTTTGTGATGTATGTCAGAGAGTAAAGGCAGAGCATCAGAAGGCAGCTGGATTGCTACAACCATTGCCTATACCTGAATGGAAGTGGGATAAGTTAGGCATGGATTTCATCACGGGATTACCCAGGACTCGTTCAGGCTATGACTCGATTTGGGTTGTAGTCGATCGGTTGACAAAAGTAGCTCATTTCATCTCGGTAAAGACCACTTACACCAGTGTTAAGTTGGCAAAGATATACATGACCAGGATTGTATGCTTACATGGAGTTCTGAGGAGTATAGTATCAGATAGAGGAACCCAGTTTACCTCAAAGTTCTGGAATCAGTTGCACGAAACTTTGGGTACCAGGCTAGAGTTGAGCACAGCTTTTCATCCATAGACAGATGGACAGACCGAGAGAGTCAATCAGATTTTGGAGAACATGCTGAGAGCTTGTGAGCTAGATTGTGGATCTAGTTGGGATGAGAATTTGTCGTATGCTGAGTTCTCTTACAACAGCAGCTATCAATCTAGTTTAAAGATGGCCCCTTTCGAAGCCTTGTACGGAAGAAGGTGCAGGACACCGTTGTCGTGGGATGAAGTTGGAGACCGCCAGTTGTTTGGACCTGATTTGATTAAGGCGTATGAACAGAAGGTGAAATTGATTCGCGATAGGCTCAAGGTAGCTCAATCCAGGCAAAAGAGTTATGCAGATTCTAAACACAAGGAGACAGTTTACGAAGTCGGAGACAGAGTTTATCTTCGAGTATCCCCACTTCGGGGAATAAAGTGCTTTGGTGTTAAGGGAAAGTTAGCGCCACGATTTGTAGGACCATACCGAGTATTGGAACGTATGGGAGAAGTGGCCTACAAGTTGGAATTGCCCGAAGGATTGTTAGGAGTTCATGATGTGTTCCGCGTTTCTCAGTTGAAGAAGTGCCACGTGGAGATGGCTAACATACCCTTGAGAGACACAGTACCACTAGAAGCAATTCAGTTGGACAGTGATTTGACCTATGAGGAGAAACCAATTAAGATTCTAGAGTATGCTAGTCGAGTCACCCGCAGCAAGGTTATCAAGTTTTGCAAGGTTCGGTGGAGCCACCACACGGAGGATGAAGCCACCTGGGAGCGAGAGGAAGATTTGCTCAAGGACCACCCTCACATATTTTCTAGCCAACCTGAATCTCGAGGGCGAGATTCATCTTAAGGGGGGTAGGTTTGTAACATCCCAAATTTTCAATTTGGAATGTTATACATTAGATCATCATTGCATATCATAATTTTTTGTTTTTGGTTTTGATCCTAGAAATTCTACGCAACTCAAGGACCCACGGAGAGAGTTGGGGATTTCGTTATTTTCATATTTGAGTTTTCTCAAATTTTGAGAATAGGATCATTTGATTTTAATTATTTTATCGTCAATTATTTCTATTACAAAAATATGAGAGAGGGAATAAAATGACTTTCCCAAAATGAAGAAATATTGAGGATTTAATAATAAAATCAAATAAGATTTTATTTCGGAGTTTTTTTGTTATTTTATTTGAATTTAGGAAAAATGTGCGTTTTTCAAAATTGCATTTGGGGCCCAAATAAATGTTCACCTGGTGCGGCTTGATTTTAGAAGCCCGAGAAAATTTATTTCGGGATTTTTGGAGTCCGTTTAGTATTTCTTTTATTTATTTTTCTATGCGGAATAATTTAAAAAAAACGAAACCGACCTACGGGCCGTGTTAGGCCTGGACTCCTCCAGGGCCGGCCTTTAAAAGCCGGGGCACCCGACCCCGCAGCCCACCGAGCCGCCCCGCCACCCGAACCCTAGCGCCCCGCCGCCCCGCCACCACCGGAGCCCGTCGCCGCCGCCGGAGTTGCCGGTAGATTTTTTTTCGAAAAACCGTTCGGTTTTTCTAGCAGTTTTGTCGTTTTTTTAGTTTCGGTTTTTTAAATAGATCGGTTTTTCCGATTTATTTAATTAACGAACGTTCGTCTGTTCGTTCATTCTAGCGAACGTTCGTCATTTTTCTTTTTCTCGGATTAAATTCGCGATCTTTCTGATCGCGATTCCTGATCCGATTTTCGTTTTAGTATAACTTTTCGCTCTTTTATCGGAATCAGGCGATTCAAGCGCCTGGAGTTTTGTCTCGAAACCCTCTATCCGTTTAACCAACTTAAACAAGTTTTTTCCACTGTAAAAATTGCCCTAGATCCAGAATAGTAAACAAAGCCTGTTTCTTTTGCTATTTGACTTTCGTTGCTTCGTTTGATTTGATTCTTTTTGCAAACCGGAGTTCTTAAGTTGAACTTTCTGGTTAGATCTCTTATTTGAGTTTTACCTATGCATTAGATGAATACTTATTGTATGCTTGTTTGTTTGTCTGCGATAGAATACCCGGAGTGCGCCGCCTGTTACTTCGAATCTCTAGGTTTCGCGGATCATCAGCAAGGCAAGTAACACTTTGATCATACCTCCTACTACCCAGTTTTATTGCATTAGATCAATCCTCAAACATTGCATGATTAGGATCTAATTAAATTGTGGGATGGGAAGTAGTTGAGGAAGTACCTATTACCTGTTTATTATCAAATCTTTGGGAGTTACTTCTACGTTTGCCTATTGTGCCATGCTATGCTAGTAGACGTGGATTGGGTGAGTGATATCCATGACAGATGTGAGTTTGTTAATTAATGGTTTATCTAAGGTGGCAACTTAAACACACATCTGGGTGGATTGAGGTACCTGGGTATTCCATGATTGCCTGTTTTTTTTATGGACCGCCACCCAGGCCCAAAGGGATCATGAGATTTTTCATACTAGAAACTTACGTGTGTAGCCACAAGCTATTATGGGCTCTAGCATAGTTGATTAAGTAGTGCGAACTCTTACAGGGTAGACTAGCAGATGTAGGGGAAAGTAGGTGTAACGATCTATCCATCGTAAGGTGCTAGCGCTTTTGAAAGACTGTGTCTCAGTCATCCGTCTTCTCAAACACCATGTAGTGCGAGAAACCAAACGGAGGTGATCGACTTGTGGGGAAAAGTGCGCAAACCTCTGCATAGTGTATAAACTAATCATGAGTATCCGGTTATGGACATCTTGAGTATCTAGTACTTGGATTATCATGTGAATCTCAACATGTTACTCTAAAATTAAAGTTTGTTGGGTTTTGTTTAATTATGATGCTTAATTGGGATTGAGGATGCTGTCAACCATTCTCAATGTTTAAAGAAAATTTATTCCTCTGCAGTAGGGAAAAATTGGCTTTACGCAAAACTGTAACGATAGAGCTTTCCACCAGCCATATATGCATATAGTATAGTTGTTTCATTCCATTACTCTCTATGTGTTACCTTGTCAGCATATTCCATGTGCTGACCCGTTTTGGGCTGCAATGTTAATGTTGCAGACTTTTCAGACGATGATTAAGGAGTTTTTAGGTCGTGGTTCTGTACTCA
The DNA here is from genome assembly GCF_002162155.2 of Triticum dicoccoides. Classification (NCBI taxonomy): domain Eukaryota; kingdom Viridiplantae; phylum Streptophyta; class Magnoliopsida; order Poales; family Poaceae; genus Triticum; species Triticum dicoccoides. Next base: position 274,551,318 of record NC_041384.1, on the reverse strand, counting down.
ATGATCCCGTTGGAGTTGATGGACTCACTTATCTTCCAAGCCTTCCGCTGTTATCGCTATTAGATGGCCTTAAGCCATATTTACTGTAATAAGTTCTCTATTGATACACTCGATGTAATAAGTGTGTGATTGCTACTCTATTATAAATCCTTCAAGTGATGTGTGGTGTCAGCATTACTGATCCAGGGATGACACCTGAGCACAGATATCAGACCGTTTGAGGTCTGGTCGCTACAACCTTTGATGTCCTTGGGACATGGCATCTTTTCAATAGCATCGACCTTGGCTTTATCAACTTCAGTACCTCTTTCAAAAACTTTATGCCCCAAGACAATACCTTCATTATCCATAAAGTGGCACTTTCCCCAATTCAAGACAAGATTAGTTTCTTCACATCTCTGCAAAACTCGATCAAGATTGCTCAAGCAATAATCAAAAGAGGAACCATAGACAGAAAAGTCGTCCATGAAAACCTCACAAATCTTTTCACAAAAGTCAGAGAATATAGCCATCATGCATCTTTGAAAGGTAGCAGGTGCATTACATAAACCAAAAGGCATACGTCTATAAGCAAAAGTACCAAAAGGGCATGTAAAAGTAGTCTTTGATTGATCTCTAGCCGACACATGTATTTGAGAGAAACCAGAATAACCATCTAGAAAGAAATAGTGTGTATGTTTGCATAATCTTTCTAGCATTTGATCAATAAAAGGTAAGGGGTAATGATCTTTCTTAGTAGCCTTATTTAATTTGCGGAAATCAATTACCATCCTATAACCTGTGATAATTCTTTGTGGAATCAATTCATCTTTATCATTAGGAACAACAGTAATACCTCCCTTCTTAGGGACACAATGGACAGGACTTACCCACTGACTATCAGCAACGGGATAAATTATACCTGCCTCCAGAAGCTTGAGTATTTCTTTTCTTACCACTTCTTTCATTTTAGGATTCAGACGTCGTTGAGGATCACGAACTGGTTTGGCATCTGCTTCCAAATTTATTTTATGTTGACATAGAGTGGGACTAATGCCCTTAAGATCATCAAGAGTATATCCAATAGCAGCATGGTGCTTCTTCAGAGTTTTCAATAATCTTTCTTCTTCATGCTCTGAAAGGTTAGCAATAATAATAACAGGATATATCTTCTTTTCATCAAGATAAGCATATTTAAGATTATCAGGCAAAGGTTTAAGCTCAAACACGGGATCACCCTTGGGTGGAGGAGGATCCCCTAAAATTTCAACAGGCAAGTTGTGTTGCAGAATAGGTTCCTGTTTAAAGAATACTTCATCTATTTCCCTTCTTTCATTCATGAACATATCATTTTCATGGTCTAGCAAATAGTGTTCTAAAGGATCACTAGGAGGTATGGCAATAGAAGCAAGACCAATGATTTTATCCTTACTAGGTAATTCTTCCTCACGACGTTGTTTACTAAATTTAGAGAAATTAAACTCATGAACCATATCATCCAAGCCAATAGTAACAACATTCTTTTCGCAATCTATCCTAGCATTAACAGTGTTCAATAAGGGTCTACCAAATATAATGGGACAAAAGCTATCTTGCGGAGAAGTAAGAACAAGAAAATCAGCAGGATATTTAGTTTTCTCACACAAGACTTCAACATCTCTAACAATTCCAATTGGTGAAATGGTATCTCTATTGGCAAGTTTAATTGTGACATCAATACCTTCTTACTCAGCAGGTGCAATTTCATTCTTAATTTCTTCATATAAAGTATGCGGTATAACACTCGCACTCGCACCCATATCACATAAGCCATGATAACAATGATCTCGTATTTTAACAGAAATAACAGGCACGCCTACCACAGGTCTATGTTTATCTTTAGCACAAGGTTTAGCAATTCTAGCAGTTTCACCTTCGAACTGAATAACATGCCCATCAATATTATCAGACAAGAGATCTTTAACAATAGCAATATTAGGTTCTACTTTAACTTGCTCAGGAGGTGTATAAGTTCTAATATTGCTTTTACGAACAATAGTTGAAGCTTTAGCATGATCCTTTACTCTAATAGGGAAAGGTGGTTTCTCAACAAAAGAAGTAGGAACAATAGGATCATTATAAGTGACAGTCTTTTTCTTCAACTTTAATAGGTGCAGCTACTTTTACTTCTATGGGAGGATGATATTTAAACCACTTCTCCTTAGGGAGATCAACATAAGTAGCAAAAGATTCACAGAAAGAAGCTACTATCTCAGAGTCAAGTCCATATTTAGTGCTAAACTTATGGAAAATATCGGTGTCCATAAAAGATTTAACACAATCAAACTTAGGTGTCATACCTGACTCCTTACCTTCGTCGAGGTCCCAATCTTCAGAGTTGCGTTTAATTCTATCCAATAAATTCCATTTAAATTCAATAGTCTTCATCATAAAAGAGCCAGCACAAGAAGTATCGAGCATGGTTTGATTATTATGAGAAAGCCGAGCATAAAAACTTTGCATAATTATTTCTCTTGAGAGCTCATGATTGGGGCATGAATATAACATTGATTTAAGCCTCCCCCAAGATTGAGCGATGCTTTCTCCTTCGCGAGGCCAGAAATTATATATATAATTGCGACCACGATGAACAAGATGCATAGGGTAATACTTTTGATGAAATTCCAATTTCAATCTTTTATAGTTCCATGATCTCATATCGTCACATAGCCTATACCATATCAATGTGTTTCCCTTGAAAGATAAAGGGAAGACCTTCTTCTTAGCAACATCATTGGGTATACCTGCAAGCTTAAATAATCCACAAACTTCATCCACATATATTAAGTGCTCATCAAGATGCTTTGTTCCATCTCCTGTAAAAGGGTTAGCCAGCAGTTTTTCCATCATACTCGAAGGAAATTCAAAAGGAGTTTCATTTTCAATAGGTTCAGTAGGTTGAGGAGCAACTCTTTGCTCTACTGGACGGGGTGAAGATACCCCGAACAAGCCCCTCGGAGAATTACTTTCCATAGTAACAAGTGACAGTAAATTTCAGCACACTATATAATTTTTTCCTTACCAAATTCCACCTACCAAAGGCGCTACACTCCCCGGCAACGGCCCCAGAAAAGAGTCTTGATGACCCACAAGTATAGGGGATCTATCGAAGTCCTTTCGATAAGTAAGAGTGTTGAACCCAACGAGGAGCAGAAGGAAATGATAAGCGGTTTTCAGCAAGGTATTCTCTGCAAGTACTGAAATAAGTGGTAACAGATAGTTTTGTGATAAGATAAATTGTAACGAGCAACAAGTAACAAAAGTAAATAAAGTGCAGCAAGGTGGCCCAATACTTTTTGTAGCAAAGGACAAGCCGGAACAAACTCTTATAATAGTAAAAGCGCTCCCGAGGACACATGGGAATATCGTCAAGCTAGTTTTCATCACGTTCATATGATTCGCGTTCGATATTTTGATAATTTGATATGTGGGTGGACCGGTGCTTGGGTGTTGTTCTTACTTGAACAAGTATTCCACTTATGATTAACCTCTATTGCAAGCATCCGCAACTACAACAAAAGTATTAAGGTAAACCCAACCATAGCATGAAACATGTGGATCCAAATCAGCCCCTTACGAAGCAACGCATAAACTAGGGTTTAAGCTTCTGTCACTCTAGCAACCCATCATCTACTTATTACTCCCCAATGCCTTCCTCTAGGCCCAAATAATGGTGAAGTGTTATGTAGTCGACGTTCACATAACACCACTAGAGGCTAGACAACATACATCTTATCAAAATATCAAACGAATACCAAATTCACATGACTACTAATAGCAAGACTTCTCCCTTGTCCTCAGGAACAAACGTAAATACTCACAAAGCATATTCATGTTCATAATCAGAGGGGTAATAATATGCATATAGGATCTGAACATATGATCTTCCACCAAATAAACCAACTAGCATCAACTACAAAGAGTAATCAACACTACTAGCAACCTACTAGCACCAATCCCGGACTTTGAGACAAGAATTGGATACAAGAGATGAACTAGGGTTTGGAGATGAGATGGTGCTGGTGAACATGTTGATGGAGATTGCCCTCTCCCGATGAGAGGAGCGTTGGTGATGACGATGGTGATGATTTCCCCCTCCCGGAGGGAAGTATCCCCGGCAGAACAGCTCTGCCGGAGCTCTAGATTGGTTCCGCCTCATGGCGGCGGAGTCTCGTCCCGAAAAGTTCCTCTCTATTTTTTGCTCATCGAAAGACTTCATATAGGAGAAGATGGACGTCGGAGAGCCACCAGCGGGCCCACGAGGTAGGGGGCGCGCCCTAGGAGGGGGTGCGCGCCCCCCACCCTCGTGAGCAGGGTGTGGTCCCCTGGCCTTCATCTTTGGCGAGGATTTTTATTTATTTATTTATTTTAAGATGTTCCGTGGAGTTTCAGGACTTTTGGAGTTGCGCAGAATAGGTCTCTAATATTTGCTCCTTTTCCAGCCTAGAATTCCAGCAGCCGGCATTCTCCCTCCTTATGTAAATCTTGTAAAATAAGAGAGAATAGCCATAAGTATTGTGACATAAGGTGAAATAACAGCCCATAATGCAATAAAAATCGATATAAAAGCATGATGCAAAATGGACGTATCATGTCCTCTAGGTGCCACTGGATGGCGATCTCCTCCGGATCCCACTGATAAACAGACTGTCGATAAGGGTCAAGGGGTGGCTCCAGCTCAGGCTCTCGAGCTGATGTCAGGCTCTAGTATGCATGAATGGCCTCCGGCAAAACGAGGTACGTGCCTAAAAATATGTTAAACAAATAGGGCGCAAGCAAGGTAATAATCTCATAGTAGTTTTTATCAAATATCAATCTATACTCAAGCATCTTCTTCTTATCCTTAACAATAAAATCATGTGCTACCATACTCTTATAATCCAGAAAAATAGGGGGCATCAACTTTTCCTCTTTCTCATAATGCCTAATAGGTATCCTAAAGTGTGCAGCAAGGTGAAGCAAAGATGCCTCCGAAGATGGGACCCTTTGTTTAGTTCAGATTTAACCGTTTATCAACAATAGCGCCTAAATTGAAAGTTGTATCATGAAACAAAGCATGGCGCAAAATAACGATATCAGGGGCACTGAGATTTCCACTGTTCCCGCGACCAATTAAGCATCTACTAGCAAATATTGCAAAGTAACGTAGAACAGGAAAATGTACGCTAGTAATTCTTGCATCGGAAACTTTCCTTGTTTCCCCTACAACAATTGTATCAATAGACCCCCTCCACATCATTACGATGTGGTTCCTCTATGCTGCCCTCAAAGGGTATCTTACAGACCTGGCAAAACTCATATAGTGACATCTCCTTAACCTCATCACACAAGTGAAATTCCATTGAAGGTGGTGATTTCTTAGCATGAAAGTAAAAAATTTGCATGAAAATATGAGTGAGGAGGAGATACTGTTTGTGCTGGTCGTGAAGGAAGTCGATGGGGCCTGCATTCTCAGCCAAATAATAAAAGTCCTCATATATCCCGGCTACTCTCAAGAACCCATCACAAGGCCATTCGCACGGCCAAACTTCCGCAGTGCGAGTGAGATTATATTTGGGCTTCTTATTCTCTTCACTTTGCTTATCCTTCAAGCTTCGGCTCGAAGAGCCCCTCAACAATCTCTTCATCATTTTCTTTCTCTGAAAATTTTCTGAAATTTTTAGTGACTCAAAAAAAAGTGAATCAAACTCAACAAGATTGATAGCAACTACTCCTACAAGTGCTTAGAGACAATATCATGCATTGAAACTACTTTTGACCACATAAATTTGACATGCAAGCTCAAGAATAGGGTCACCTAAGCAGCAAAAATTTGCAATAAATAAATCTCTAGAACAAAAACTAATTGGACCATTGGAGGAGTCACATACTGAAGAACAATCCCCCAAAGCAGTTTTGTGAATGGAGCTTTGAGAAAGGAGATCGAAAATGGCAGCAAGATGAGCTAGAACTCGGGTTTGAGTTGTGGGAGGATTTTTCTGGAGGAAGACGAAGTGTGTGGGTGCAAGAATAAGTGGAGGGGCCCCACGTGGGGTCCATGAGGCATGGGGGCGTGCCCCATGGGGGTGGGCGTGCCCTGGACCCTCGTGGCCAGGTGGTGTGTCCCCCTGGTGTGTTCTCGGTGCCAAATATTCTTAAATATTCTACAAAAAATCATCTAAAATTTTCAGGACATTTGGAGAACTTTTATTTTTGAGGTATTTTTTAATGCAAGAATAATTCAGAAAACAGACAGAAAATACTATTTTTTCTTTATTTAATCTAAATAACAGAAAGTAAAAAGAGGGTACAGAGAGTTGTGCTTTCTAACTTCATCCATCTCATGCTCATGAAAAGGAATCCACTAACAAGGTTGATCAAGTCTTGTTAACAAACTCTTTCTGAATAACATGAAACCGGAGAATTTTCGAATAGCACTAAGTTACCTCAACGGGGATATGCATGCCCCCAACAATAAGAATATCATATTTCTTCTTGGCAGTAGGAAGATGAAATTCAAAACCTCCAATAGTAATCGTTGAAGTTTTTCCAATAGAATTGATACTGTGGACTTGAGGCTGTTTCCTCGGAAAGTGTATCGTATGCTCATTACCATCAACATGAAAAGTGACATGGCCTTTGTTGCAATCAATCACAGCCCCTGTAGTATTCAAAAGGGTCTACCAATAATAATAGACACACTATCGTCCTCGGGAATATCAAGAATAACAAAGTCTGTTAAAATAGTAACATTAGCAACTATAACAGGCACATCATCACAAATACCGATAGGTATAGCAGTTGATTTATCAGCCATTTGCAAAGATATTTCAGTAGGTGTCAACTTATTTAAATCAAGTCTACGATATAAAGAGAGAGGCATAACACTAACACCGGCTCCAAGATCAAATAAAGCAGTTTTAACATAGTTTCTTTTAATGGAGCATGGTATAGTTGGTACTCGTGCATCTCCTAGTTTCTTAGGTATTCCACCTTTAAAAGTATAATTAGCAAGCATGGTGGAAATTTCAGCTTCTGGTATCTTTCTTTTATTTGTAACAATATCTTTCATGTACTTAGCATAAGGATTCATTTTAAGCATATCAGTCAAATGCATACACAAAAAGATAGGTCTAATCATTTCAGCAAAGCGCTCAAAATCCTCATCATCCTTTTTCTTGGATGGTTTAGGAGGAAAAGGCATGGGTTTCTGAACCCATGGTTCTCTTTCTTTACCATGCTTCCTAGTAACAAAGTCTCTCTTATCATAATGTTGATTCTTTGATTGTGGGTTATCAAGATCAACAACATGTTCAATCTCTACATCATTGTCATTGCTAGGTTGAGCATCAACATGAACATCATCATTAACATTATCACTAGGTTCATGTTCATTACCAGATTGTGTTTCAGCATCAGAAATAGAAATATCATTGGGATTCTCATGTGTGTCAACAACAGGTTCACTAGAAGCATGCAAAGTCCTATTGTTTTTGTTTTTCTTCTTAGAAGAAGAACTAGGTGCATCAACATTAGTTCTCTGAGAATCTTGCTCAATTCTCTTAGGGTGGCACTCGGGATACAAAGGTTCCTGAGTCACAACTCTAACAGCATTATCATTTTCCTTATTATTTAATTCATTGATAAAATCATTTTGAGCTTTAAGAACTTGTTCTACTTGAGTGGTAACCATAGAAGAATGTTTACTAATAAGTTTAAGCTCACCTTTAACTCTAGACATATAATCACTCAAGTGTTCAATCATATAAGCATTGTGTTTTAATTTTCTACCAACATAAGCATTGAAGTCTTCTTGTTTAGCAATAAAATTATCAAACTCATCCAAGCATTGGCTAGCAAACTTAGTAGACGAGCTTTCACCCTTATCAAATCTATAGAGAGAATTTACCTTTACTACCTGTGTCGGGTTATCAAGACCATGTATTTCTTTAATAGGTGGTAAATTCTTAACATCTTCAGCTTTAATACCTTTTTATTTCATAGATTTCTTTGCCTCTTGCATATCTTCAGGACTGAGAAATAGAATACCCCTTTTCCTCGGAGTTGGTTCAGGAAGTGTCCAATCATTTTCATTACTCAACATATTATTCAATAGCAATTCAGCTTGATCAACAATTCTTTCCCTGAAAACACTACCAGCACAACTATCCAGGTGGTCTTTGGAAGCATTGGTTAGTCCATTATAAAAGATATCAAGTATTTCATTTTTCTTGAGAGGATCATCAGGCAAAGCATTAAGTAATCAGAGAAGCCTCCCCCAAGCTTGTGGGGGACTCTCTTCTTCAATTTGCACAAAATTATATATTTCCCTTAAGACAGCTTGTTTCTTATGAGCGGGGAAATATTTAGCAGAGAAATAATAAATTATATCCGGGGGACTACGCACACAACCAGGATCAAGAGAATTAAACAATATTTTAGCATCACCCTTTAATGAGAACGGAAATAACTTAAGGATATAGTAGTAATGAATTTTCTCCTCATTAGTGAACAGGGTGGCTATATCATTCAATTTAGTAAGATGTGCCACAACAGTTTTAGATTCATAACCATAAAAAGGATCAGATTCAACCAAAGTAATTAACTCAGGGTCGACAGAGAAATCATAATCCTTATCGAAAATACAGATAGGTGAAGTAGCAAAAGGAGGGTCATATTTCATTCTAGCATTCAAAGACTTTTCTTTCATCTTTGCTAACAGTTTCTTAAGATCGTATCTATCATTGCATGCTAAAAAGTCGCTAGCAGTTTCTTCATCCATAACATAACCCTCATGCACAACATGCAATTCATATCTAGCGGGAGAATCTTCATCATCACTTTCATCAATATTATCAGTTTCAATAATTTCATTCTCTCTAACCCTAGCAAGTTGTTCATCAAGAAAGTCACCTAATGGCACAGTATTATCAAGCATAGAAGTAGTTTAATCATAAGCATCATGCATAGTAGATGTGGCATCATCAATAACATGTGACATATCAGAATAAATAGCAGGTGTAGGTGTCACAAGTTTACTCAAAACAGAAGGTTAATCAAGTGCAGAGCTAGATGGCAGTTCCTTACCTCCCCTCGTAGTTGAGGGAACAATCTTGGTTCTTTCATCTTTCAAGTTCCTCATAGTGATCAACAGATATAAATCCCAAGTGACTCAAAGACTAAAGCTATGCTCCCTGGCAATGGCACCAGAAAATAGTCTTGATAACCCACAAGTATAGGGGATCGCAACAGTTTTCGAGGGTAGAGTATTCAACCCAAATTTATTGATTCGACACAAGGGGAGCCAAATAATATTCTCAAGTATTAATAGTTGAGTTGTCAATTCAACCGCATCTGAAAGACTTAATATCTGCAGCAAAGTATTTAGTAGCAAAGTAATATGGAAGTACCGGTAACAGTGGAAAAAGTAACAGTAGTAGTTTTTGTAGTGATTGTAACAGTGGCAACGGAAAAGTAACTAAGCGAAGATCATATGAAAAGCTCGTAGGCAATGGATCAGTGATGGATAATTATGTCGGATGCGATTCCTCATGCCATAGTTATAACATAGGGTGACACAGAACTAGCTCCAATTCATCAATGTAATGTAGGCATGTATTCCGAATATAGTCATACGTGCTTATGGAAAAGAACATGCATGACATGTTTTGTCCTACCCTCCCGTGGCAGCGGGGTCCTATTGGAAACTAAGGGATATTAAGGCCTCCTTTTAATAGAGTACCGAAACAAAGCATTAACACTTAGTGAATACGTGAACTCCTCAAACTATAGTCATCACCGGGAGTGGTCCCGATTATTGTCACTTCGGGGTTACCGGATCATAATACATAGTAGGTGACTATTGACATGCAAAATAGGATCAAGAACTCACATATATTCATGGAAACATAATAGGTTCAGATCTGAAATCATGGCACTCGGGCCCTAGTTACTAGCACTAAGCATAGCAAAGTCATAGCAACATCAATCTCAGAACATAATGGATACTAGGAATCAAACCCTAACAAAACTAACTCGACTACATGATAAATCTCATCCAACCCATCATCGTCCAGCAAGCCTACTGTGGAATTACTCACGCACGGTGGCGAGCATCATGAAATTGGTGATGGAGGAAGGTTGATGATGACGATGGCGAGGGATTCCCCTTTCCGGAGCCCCGAACAGACTCTGGATCAGCCCTCCTGAGAGAGATTAGGGCTTGGCTGCGGCTCCGTATCGTAAAACGCGATGAATCCTTCTCTCTTGTTTTTTCTCCTCGAACGTGAATATATGGAGTTGGAGTTGAGGTCGGTGGAGCCTCAGGGGGCCCACAAGACAGGGGACGCGCCCCAGGGTGTGGCCCCACTCGTGTTGATTCTTTCGCCAGTATTTTTTATAAATTCGAAAAATATTCTCCGTGAAGTTTCTGTTCATTCCGAGAAATTTTATTTCTGCACAAAAATAACACCATGCCAATTATGCTGAAAACAGCGTCAGTACGGGTTAGTTCCATTCAAATCATGCAAGTTAGAGTCCAAAACAAGGTCAAAAGTGTTTGGAAAAGTAGATATGATGGAGACGTATCACAACCCAACACTTTTACCTATTGTTTTTGTGTGTTCACATGATTAGGCTACTATAGTAATCATGTTTTATTGCTTTCGTTCCAATAAAGTGCCAAGTAAGACCTTGGGATGGCTTACGGTGATAGTTGCTGAAAAACAGAAACTTTTGCGCTCAGGAAAACAATTCTCATTTTTGACAGAAGCGTCATAAAATGCTGATTCTTTTTGCAGAAGATTAATAGAAAAATTGCCCAGGTTGTCCATATTTTTCAGAATTTTTGGACTAGTAGAAGTATGGTTGGAGTACACATTACTACAGACTGTTCTGTTTTTGACAGATTCTATTTCAATGCATAGTTTGCTTGTTTTCTAGTTTCTATGGCTTATATTGCTCAATATAAATTGTGGAAATGGTATGCTACAGTAGGAATTTTGTGGAAAAAATATGAATCTTGTCTTTAACAGTACCAAAGTGTGCTCTTTATCATACTAACCTATCTCACGAAGTTCTGTTAAGTTTTGTGTGATTAAAGTTTTCAAGTTTCGGGTGAAATGTCGATATGAGGAGAATAAGGAGTGACAAGACCCTAAGATTGGGGATGCCCAAGGCACCCCAAGGTAATATTCAAGGAAGATCCAAGCAACTAAGCTTGGGGATGCCCCGGAAGGCATCCCCTCTTTCGTCTCCAACATTATCGGTAACCTCACATAGAGCTATGTTTTCATTCATCACATGATATGAGTTTTACTTGGAGCATCATTTTATTTTGTTAGGATTTTCTTTCTGTTATTTAGTATAATGTTTTGCATCTTTTATTTCAATAAAAGTGGCAATGATAGCCTTTGCCATGCTTATTTTGCAAGTATACATGTTGCTGTCTGAAAACAGAAAGTTTACTGTTGTTGCAAAAATTCCCTAGAAAAGTCAGAATGTGATAAAATGCTGAAACTTTCTGAAAAATGAGCTCCGATAAATTATCTACAGTGTGGCAATTTTTCATAACTTTTGGAGTTAGGGAAGTATTGATACTATTGCATTCTTTACAGACTGTATTGTTTTGGTAGATTGCTGTTATGTTTGCATTGTTTGCATATGTTTGCTTGTTTAATGATTTTATTTGAGGATAGGACTATTAAATATGCAGAGGCATTTAGTGTGCAGTGTTGAATAATAATTTTAGTGATTTGCTACAGTATAGAATGGTATGGTTTTTGCATTGGTTTATACTAACTTATCTCACGAGTCCTTGTTGAGTTTTGTGTGGGTGAAGCTTTTGAGATTTAGGAAAACCGTGATATGAGAGGAATTAAGGAGAGACAAAAGTTCAAGCTTGGGGATGTCCAAGGCACCATAAGAAAATATTTCAATAAGTCTCAAGCATCTAAGCTTGGGGATGGCCCGGTAGGCATCCCACCTTCCTTCTTCATCAATTATCGCTTAGTGTCGGTTGAGCCTAAGTTTTTGCTTCTTCACATGATGCGTGGTATTCTTGGATTGTCATTTTATTTTGTTTTTCTTGTTGTTTTAATAAAATACTTAGAGCTAAAAGTTTTTAAATAAAGTAGAGTCCTCAAATAGTTGCCAAGAGGCTAGGTAAGCGACACTCGGATCTCGTCAACGAAGCTCTTTTCTATGGAATTGTTGTGGTGCTTCACTTATATCTTTTTGAGCATGGTGTGCTTTAGTATTTTTGAAGAAATTCTATCTTGCTTCACTTATATTAATTTGAGAGAAAGAAATATTATGCTCAAGATCTTCACTTATATTTTTTTGAGCTTATCAAAAGCAACACATGAAAACAGTTCCAAAGTGATAGATATCCAAGAAGGATATAATAAAAACTTTCATGAAGATCACTGAACAAAATAAACTTGATTCCTTGTAATAGTTTTGAGATATGATGATGTGATATGTGAGTCATGTTGATGAGCAATTATGCTTTAGTAAGAATATTGGTGTTAAGGTTTGTGATTCCCTATGCAAGCACGAAAGTCAAAAGTTGTGCAATGAAATTACATCCTACTTGTGGTGCATTATTCGGTGTTAATTATGCTCAATGCTCGCTTATGAGATTATTCGTTTCTTGGTTGGACGCTTCTCATTCTTTTGCTAGCCTTCATTTTGCACTAAGTATGATCACTACTTGTGCATCCAAAATCCTTTAAACCCGTTTTGCCACATGAGTCCACTATACCTACCTATATGCGGTATTCTTTTGCCGTTCTAAGAAATTTTGTATGTGCCATCTCTAATTTTCAAAATAAATTTCTCTTTTGTGTGCTCGTACTTCTCGTGAGGCGGTGAGGGGTGGCCAACATTTTCCATGCTAGATGTGTTATTCTCACGATGAGTGTTTATTCACTTGTCATTGCACGGGAGTAAGGCAAAGGTATTAGGGATGCCCAGTCCCGAAATGAAAAATGAATTACTTTATGTTGTCAACTAGTAAATTCCTTGGAAAGGGTTGGTGTAACATTCCAAAATTCTAAATTTTGGAATGTTATATTAAATAAATTATTATGATTGTTCGTTTTATTGTTGTGTGATTGATTGTGTGAAAGTGATTGGAAATTGAAAACTTTTTGAAAGTTGAATGAGAGGGAATAAAAGGACTTCCCCAAAACTTTTCATCTTGCATTTTGATCTTCCTGAATTCAAATCCATTTCATCACAAAACCCTAGAGTGAAGATAATATGAATTCTTCCATTTAAAGAAATGAAAAGGGGTTTGAAAATGATTTGAATTCCATTTGAAAAATTTCAAATTTAGAAACTTTAAGCAACTCAATGAGTTCATAAAATGACTTCTTCAAATTTGAAGAAAGAGAGTTGGAAGTTTCAAAGAAATAATTTGAAAGTCACTTTGAAGTTAGTTGGATTTCCAAATTTCAAATCCTTATGGGAGTTATTTAGTTTTAATTCAAATTATTTTTCTCCTAAAAATAAATAAATGGAAATAAGGGTAAAATGATTCCCTTCAATGGAAAATTAGGAGAAAATAAATTTGAAATCATTTTGCTATTTGAAAAATGATTTGTATGGATTTTAAATGCAAATCTAGAACTGTTTGACTTTTATGAATTTTTATAGAATTTAGTTGAACTTGAAAAATAGTTCATCTTATTGCTGCTATTTCTCTCAGAATTTTGGTATATAATATGCCTATATAGTTTTTTTATTATTAATGAGTTTGTTTGTTTTTTTTATTGTTAAAAAAAGGGAAAAACTTTTTATTAAAAAAAACTCTGACCGGCCAGTCCACCAGCCCATCCAGCCAGACAAGCGCCAAGAGGCCTAGCGGCCCAGCCGGCAATTGGCCCGAGCCGGCCCCGCAGCGCCCCAGGCCGGCCGAGGCCTTACGCCTCGCTCGCCCGCGCCCCTCTTCCCTCGCTCGCTCTCTCCCACCACCGCTGCCAGTGGGGCCCGTAACCCATCGTCCCCAAACCTCCCGCTCAATCCGCTCGGCCACCTTCCGCTCGAATGAGCTTATCCGCTGCTCCCAGCGCCCCTACCTTTGACTATAAAAGCCCCGGGACGCCCTGGTCCGATCCCGCCCCTCCTCTGCTCCCCACATCGCCTGTAGCCGCCGCCCCGCCCATTCAGATCTCGCCGGAGCCGAGCCACCTCACCGTCGATTCCGTTGCCGGTGGTGCACCCCGGCCCCCATTCCCTTCGTCACTCGACTGCCCACATCCACGCACTCCATTTTGACATGGTGGTTTTGCCTCTAGGTCACCGGAGCCGCCGCCTGGATGACCCGCGCTCTCGCCGGAGCATCGGAGCTCCGTCGCCTCCCTCCGCTCGTCGCCGGCGACCCCACCACCCGCCGACCCCACCAGCACGCCGCCCACGCCGCGCCCAACCTCCCCGACCACTTCGCCGCCGCTGAGGACCGCCGGAGCCGCCGCCCGTCTGCCTCCCACCGCCCGACGCTCGCGCCGCCGTCTCCTGTCGTCGGTAAGCAGCCGTTCGCCGGTTCGTTTTTTGTGTTAAATCGGTTAACTCCGGTTTTTAATAAACCATGCGGTTTAGTTAAACCGACCTAGGTTTTTGTTGTATTAGGCCCTGCCTCTGTTTTGCTTATTTGGTGGTCGTTCACCGTTTAGCCGAAGCTGCAAACGCTGCTCGGCCAGTAGGAAGCCGCCACATGGCCATGGACCTGGTCGCGAATAAAACTTTCACAGTCAAGTCCCCGAGTTTTCAGTTTAGCCCCTAAACTTCGAAAGGTTGTATCTTTTTAACCATAACTCCAAATTCGACGAAACCAGCGGCAAAATGTTCGTCTCGAATAGCTTTATGCAGAGAATCATCTTTGAAAACTTTTGGCCAATTTCATATTTGAATTTATTCAGGTTTGAATTCAAACTTCAACTGGCCATATCTCCTAAATCGTAGCTCTGATTGATGTGATTCTTTTTGCACCATGTCACCGTAGCCAAACCCTACCACTTGGACCATTGTCACATATTTTCACACACCTAGGATCTGTCCACGATAATTTTATTACTATTCCAAGTATGCACGATAGATCACATCACGGTTTTGCACCTTATGTCACTTATTGTTGGCACCTAGAATTATTTGCATGCAAGTTATGTGTGTTGGGTTTCCATTTGGTTTTTCGTGTCTTTTGTGTTGCATGTTATTGCTCTCAGGAATGATTGCTTATGTATGTTATTTTACTTTGACAATAGACTGTCCGGAGTGCGAAGCCGAGTACTATCGATCTTTAGAATTCAACTACTGGTATCGAAGCAAGTTCACATTTGACCATACTTTTAATTACCTATGTTTTTTTCTGCACTTAGTCCGTTGTAGTAGGAATTGCATGGTAGGATTTATTGTTGCCAGATGGCTATGCCATTACCTAGTAGTTCATTGAGGTAGGTTTGAACCATATACCTTTGTCACCATCGCGTAAGCTTAATTGGCCTCGCCAATGTAGACGTGGATTGGGAGGTGTTCATTGTGAGAGATGAGTGACAAAGTAGTAAGTAGGACCAAGATAACTTAATGAACTACCTGGGCGGAGGTTTGGTTTGAATGGTGGCGAAGTACAGTGGGAGCATGCATGGGAAATCCATGGTGGTGCACCACTAGAAGTCCGTCCGCCCAGGCTCAAAGAGATCAAACATATTCTCTTGTCTAGAAGCTTACGTGTGCAGCCACAAGCCAATATGGGCTCTGGCTTAGTTGAGTAGTTAGTGTGACCCCTTCCGGGATGGGCTAGCAGATGTTGAATGATGTAGGTGTACCGGCCTATCCATGGGTTAAGGGGGGGCATTTTCAAAAGACTATGTCTCGGTCATCCTGTTCTCAAATGCCAGGTAGTGCGAGAACTTCAAGGGAAGCGATCAAGTCTTATGAGGAAAAGTGCGCAAACCTCTGCAGAGTGTTAAAACCTAATCGATTAGCCGTGTCCCCGGTTACAGACAACTTGAGCATCTAGTAGTGGAAATGTTGGGAGATCTCATCACTCTTAATTAAACAGTTGGGTTTTAAATGAAACTTTGGGAGTGGATTGAGTTGGGTTTGTCAACTCATCCTATGCTATACAGTTGTGGTAGAATAATATCTTTTATTCTAGGGAAAAACTAGCGTTATGCAAAAACTAAACTTAGATCTTTCCACCAGCCAAATTGCATGTACAATAGGTTCATTATTCTTATGATGTGACTTGCCAGTACATTCAATGTACTGACCTACAGGCTGCAACGTCTTATGTTGCAGGAATTTTCTACGATGAGTAAGAGTTACGTTATAGGGTTACGGTCTACACTCAACTTGCCGTTGGCGTTGATGGACTCCACACCTTTATGTTTGTTTCCGCTGAGACTTATGAGGTATATATATATATATATCAGTTTTACGTTATTTATACATGTGATTGCACTTTGATATGTACATTGATGTACTGTGTGTGCCAGCATACCGATCCAGGGATGGCACGGATACACAGAGGATTGGCCATTTGAGGTCGGGTTGCTACAGAGATGGTATCAGAGCACATGTTGACTATAGGACGTGACCCTAGAAACTGGAAAGCCCTTAGGAAAGGATTTCTCTAAAACTTTATTTTCAAAAAGGTCCTTTACCTCTCTTCTTTCTAAGCTTTATCAAATCTTTACTTTTACCTCAAATAGTTAGACAATACCCCGTTCCCTTTGGACCACACGGAGGAAAGAACTGAAGCCACTCCAAGAACGACAAGATATCAGACTTCACCTTACACTAGAAGAACCGAATCTACTACTGACGAATCCTCTAAAGAATTGAAGAATTTGAAGACACTGACATATTCCAAGATTTATATGAACTTTAGAGGACCAAACCCCTGTTGTATACTCACGTTAGATGCGATGTTTGTGAGCTGTCATTGTTTGATGTTTTTCCTGACAGCCACAAACAAAACTTATTTTCAAAACTATATTGTGTGTATTGTGTGTATCTCTCTATCCCTCTCTCATATCTCATCCCAAAACCCTTGGACCCAATAGATGATGAATGAAGATGGACTTATATTCTCTGACCGATCACTTAGTTGGAGGCAGAGCTAGGGATTCATAACATGGAGAATCACTTTAGGAGCAATTTGGTTGCAAGGAAGTATGAGGTTCAATACGCTCAAAAGTGCTGCAACCTGGTGGAAAATGCATCAGGCCATACAAGGATGTAATGGAGCAAAAACTTGGGAGGAATTCAAGATGACTCTACTAAGGTCTCGTCTTATTCAGAAGCCCTATGGCAATAAAATGAAGAAACCTTGTGCATGCAAGATTTATGGTGAGATAGGACATACCCATGAAGAACACAAGGATGTATGCCCTCATTGTGAAGGAAATCACCAAGCTGAAGAATGTCCAACCATGAAGGTTACTTGTTTCTGGTGTGAAGGAACTACGCACTACCCTGCCCAGTGTCATATTTATCCCAAGGTACAAGAAATTACCAAGCAGCAGAAGCAAGCAGTGAAAGAAGCCCTCGGGGAAAGTTTAAGAAAATCGGTGATGAAAGAAGATGTTGACAACCCTGATGGAGAAAGCATAAACAGATTTTACTCCAATGCTTGCTATTCATGTGGATAAGAAGGACATTTTTCACAGTATTGCACGAAGGAAAGCCAAGAGAATCTGGGAAACTTCCCGACGGAAGAAGTGGAGTTTGATACCCAAGAGATACAAGAATTAATCGGAACGAAGAAGTCCAGGAAGAGAAAGAGCATGTATCCCGAGAACAACCCAATTTCTGCAGAAAAGGACCTGAGTCATATCACTTGTTATAGATTCAAGGATTTAGGTCATTACACTAGCAAATGCCCAGAAAGGAAGCCAAGAACCCAAGGAGCCAAGATAACCACAAGGAAGCCCCTAGATTTTTCTGAAGTCATTTGTTTACGCTGCAAAGGAGTAGGACATTTTGCCAGAGAATGTTCAGACTCGAGGAAAGCTTGGGCTGAGAAGTTGAGACCTTGATATTGGAATAAAGCATGTAATAAATGTGGAATACACTTTTATTTTTGGGGATGTAGAGTTGAGTTATGAAATGGAAATTGTAATAGCTCGTGAAGCAATAAAAGTTGAGGTGTTGGAATCTCATGTGAAATGTTATGAGTTGTTGTTGATTGTGAGTGCCTCTCTCATTATCTCACTCAGACTAAAACCTTGAACCCATGGACAAGCTGACCCCAAACTTTTCCCAGAAAAACGTCCACATTTCACTCGAGGAAATACATACATTATACTGAGTACCCATTCTATCTTATGCATGCAGATGACAACCCTTTACGAGTCTTTTCTCAAGGGCCCGGAAACGATCATGACCCTGACTAGTGATCAGGATTACCCAAAAATCCTGAAGGACATGATGAAGCATATTCATCTTGAGGGAGATGCAGTCTACAAGGGTTATCCTTTCGTGGAGAATGGAGTTGAACTTTGGTACGTGGAGGTACACCTCCACCGTGTGAAGGGAGTTTGCCCAAAGACTATGGGGCAATACTTTTTCATTTCTCGAGTACCACGAGCAACGTTCTTCGACTCTGTTTGTGAAGCTGCTATGGAAGCCATAGATCAGATTGGAGAAATACTTGAAGCAAGACTCCGTCACACTCAGGAATACCTGAGAGAGGTGCATGCAGAGATGATGGAGATGAAGCTCATGGCCACCATGATGAAGCAAAAGGTCGATGATTTCAAGGACCACATTGCACGGTTCCAGTGGGACTGAAGCATCTTCAAGAAGGGCAAATGAATAAAGATGGAAGTAATGATTGACCACACCAAACTATGTGGGCGGCGGCTTTTGTAATAGAGTACTTTTGAAATTTGAGTTTTGAGTAGTGGTTAAGGATGTAATAAAGGATTTGATATGAAGAGAATATGAATTATGGGTGAACAAGTGCATTTTTTCTTGCGATACTTGTCTGTGTGAACACTTGACCAATGGAAAAGAAAATGTATTCTATAGAGTGGAGTTGGACAAATGAGTTGGAGTTTGGTTTTAGTTATGATGGTTACCCCAAGAGTATGAAGTAATGAAGTACTATTGGATTTAAAGCAGATGTAATGTTGGAATATGGAGCAATAGTAACTCCAAGGATGAGTTAAAGATATACAAGTGTTGAAGTGGGCCATAACCCACAGGACCCAGGATTTGATAAGGAAATAAGCACAATCTTGTTGAACAAAATAATTCTGAAAGAAGCTATGATTTCGTCAGCATGCGTTTCATTGGAGGTTACGTAAAACCTGAGAGTTGTGAAGAAACAATAGAGATTTTGTGTGGCTTGCAGAACTAAGGGGTTTACCCGAACCAAGTTCGTGGAGAAGAGAAGTTCTGCAATGCTTGTGAGGATGCCCAAGTGTTAGAATATGTGATTCACTATCTGCGTATGTGGTAATGATTCAAGTACGGGATGGATTGGCCCCCATACCGGAGACTTCTATCATGAGCTATCATATGTTGATAGAAAATCAGAGAGCCTTAAAACCCTAGAAGAGTGTCAACTCGACAAGCCAAAACCCTAGAATGGCAGGATAATGGAAACCCTGTACATGCACCTGTTGCCAATCGTAGGTTATGCGGTGAGGTTCAGACCAGATCCATTTCCTGCAGCAGGAACCAATAATTGTTGACCACCATGAGATTTTTGATAGTTGTTTAGCATTGGCGCCAGACTTGTCAAGTCCCATAAGGATGCTATTTTGATGCAAGGACTCCTGATTTTGAGGAAAAGGCCATGCCCTTACCAGAAGAGCAAAAGTGAAGGAGTTATCTCGGAGAATATGAGAAGATCGACACCGTCAACGCAAAGGCTGGAGTACATGAGTTTTGTTGGAACCGTGACCATGCTTCTAAGGGTGGTAGCACCCCATACCACGTGTTGATTAATGCATTTTCAAGGAGACCCCCAAACCTAACCTTCTTTCTAGCCTCTCCAAATCTCGAGGACGAGATTCATTTTAAGGGTGGTAGTTTGTAACATTCCAAAATTCTAAATTTTGGAATGTTATATTAAATAAATTATTATGATTGTTTGTTTTATTGTTGTGTGATTTATTGTGTGAACATTATTGGAAATTGAAAACTTTTGAAAGTTGAATGAGAGGGAATAAAAGGACTTTCCCAAAACTTTTCATCTTGCATTTTGATCTTCCTCAATTCAAATTCATTTCATCACAAAAACCCTAGAGTGAAGATAATATGACTTCTTCCATTTAAAGAAATGAAAAGGGGTTTGAAAATGATTTGAATTCCATTTGAAACATTTCAAATTTAGAAACTTTAAGCAACTCAATGAGTTCATAAAATGACTTCTTCAAATTTGAAGAAAGAGAGTTGGAAGTTTCAAAGAAATAATTTGAAAGTCACTTTGAAGTTATTTGGATTTCCAAATTTCAAATCCTTTTGGGAGTTATTTAGTTTTAATTCAAATTATTTTTCTCCTAAAAATAAATAAATGGAAATAAGGGTAAAATGATTACCTTCAATGGAAAATTAGGAGAAAATAAATTTGAAATCATTTTGCTATTTTGAAAATGATTTGTATGGATTTTAAATGCAAATCTAGCACTGTTTGAATTTTATGAATTTTTATAGAATTTAGTTGAACTTGAAAAATAGTTCACCTTATTGCTGCTATTTCTCTGAGCATTTTGGTATATAATATGCCTATATAGTTTTTTTTATTATTACTCAGTTTGTTTGTTTTTCTGATTGTTAAAAAAAGAGAAAAACTTTTTATTAAAGAAAACTCTGACCGGCCAGGCCACCGGCCCAGCCAGCAAGACAAGCGCCAGGAGGCCTAGCGGCCTAGCCGGCAATTGGCCTGAGCCGGCCCAGCAGCGCCCCAGGCCACCCGAGGCCTTACGCCTCGCTCGCCTGCGCCCCTCTTCCCTCGCCCGCTCTCTCCCATCGCCGCTGCCAGTGGGGCCTGCAACCCATCGTCCCTAACCTCCTGCTCAATCTGCTCGGGATGAGCTCGCGAGCGTGCTCGCCCGAAACTACCAGTTGCCTTCTGCTCGAATGAGCTTATCCGCCACTCCCAGCGCCCCTACCTTGGCCTATAAAAGCCCTGGGACGCCCTCGTTTGATCCTGCCCCTTCTCTGCTCCCCATATCGCCTGTAGCCGCCGCCTCGCCCATTCGGATCTCGCTGGAGCCGAGCCACCTCACCGTCCATTCCGTTGCCGGTGGTGCACCCCAGCCCCCATTCCCTTCGTCACTCGAATGCCCACATCCGCGCACTCCATTTTGACATGGTGGTTTTGCCTCTAGGTCATCGGAGCCGCCGCCTGGACGACCCACACTCTCGCCGGAGCACCAGAGCTCCGCCGCCTCCCTCCGCTCGTCGCCGGCGACCCCACCACCCACCGACCCCACCAGCACGCCGCCCACGCCAGGCCCAACCTCCCCGACCACTTCGCCACCGCTGAGGACCGCCGGAGCCGCCGCCCGTCTGCCGCCCGCCGCCCGACGCCCGCGCCACCATCTCCTTTCGTCGTCGTTGTCGGTAAGCAGCTGTTCGCCCGGTTCATGTTTTTGTGTTAAATCGGTTAACTCCGGTTTTTAATAAACCATGCAGTTTAGTTAAACCGACCTCGGTTTTTGTTGTATTAAGCCGCTGCCTCTGTTTTGTTTATTTGGTGGCCGTTCTCCTTTTAGCCGAAGCCGCGAACGCTGCTCGGCCAGTAGGAAGCCGCCACGTGGCCAGGGACCTGGTCGCGAATAAAACTTTCACAGTCAAGTCCCTGAGTTTTCAGTTTAGCCCCTAAACTTCGAATGGTTGTATCTTTTTAACCGTAACTCCAAATTCGACGAAACCAGCGGAAAAATGTTCGTCTCGAATAGCTTTATGCAAAGAATCAGCTTTGAAAACTTTTGGCCAATTTCAAATTTGAATTTATTCAGGTTTGGATTCAAACTTCAACTGGCCATATCTCCTAAATCGTAGCTCCGATTGATGTGATTCTTTTTGCACCATGTCACCGTAGCCAAACCCTACCACTTGGACCATTGTCACATATTTCACACACCTAGGATCTATCCACGATAGTTTTATTACTATTCCAAGTATGCA
Source organism: Triticum dicoccoides (assembly GCF_002162155.2). Classification (NCBI taxonomy): domain Eukaryota; kingdom Viridiplantae; phylum Streptophyta; class Magnoliopsida; order Poales; family Poaceae; genus Triticum; species Triticum dicoccoides. The sequence continues at coordinate 274,529,175 of NC_041384.1, read as the reverse complement.
CGATAGATCACATCACGGTTTTGCACCTTATGTCACTTATTGTTGGCACCTAGAATTATTTGCATGCAAGTTATGTGTGTTGGGTTTCCATTTGGTTTTCCGAGTCTTTTGTGTTGCATGTTATTGCTCTCAGGAATGATTTCTTATGTATGTTATTTTACTTTGACGATAGACTGTCCAGAGTGCGAAGCCGAGTACTATCGATCTTTAGAATTCAACTACCTGTATCGAGGCAAGTTCACATTTGACCATACTTTTAATTACCTATGTTTTTCTGCACTTAGTCCGCTGTAGTAGGAATTGCATGGTAGGATTTATTGTTGCTAGATGGCTATGCCGTTACCTAGTAGTTCATTGAGGTAGCTTTGAACCATATACCTTTGTCACCATCGCGTAAGCTTAATTGGCCTCGCCAATGTAGACGTGGATTGGGAGGTGTTCATTGTGAGAGATGAGTGACAAAGTAGTAAGTAGGACCAAGATAACTTAATGAACTACCTGGGCGGAGGTTTGGTTTGAATGGTGGTGAAGTACAGTGGGAGCATGCATGGGAAATCCATGGTGGTGCACCACTAGAGGTCCGTCCGCCCAGGCTCAAAGAGATCAAACGTATTCTCTTGTCTAGAAGCTTACGTGTGCAGCCACAAGCCAATATGGGCTCTGGCTTAGTTGAGTAGTTAGTGTGACCCTTCCGGGATGGGCTCGCGGATGTAAAATGATGTAGGTGTACCGGCATATCCGTGGGTTAAGGGGACATTTTCGAAAGACTATGTCTCGGTCATCCTGTTCTCAAATGCCAGGCAGTGCGAGAACTTCAAGGGAAGCGATCGAGTCTTGTGGGGAAAAGTGCGCAAACCTCTGCAGAGTGTTAAAACCTAATCGATTAGCTGTGTCCCCGGTTATGGACAACGTGAGCATCTAGTAGTGGAAATGCTGGAAGATCTCATCACTCTTAATTAAACAGTTGGGTTTTAAATGAAACTTTGGGAATGGATTGAGTTGGGTTTGCCAACTCATCCTATGCTATACAGTAGTGGTAGAATAATATCTTTTATTCTAGGGAAAAACTAGTGTTATGCAAAAACTAAACTTAGAGCTTTCCACCAGCCAAATTGCATGTATAGTAGGTTCATTATTCTTAGGATGTGACTTGCCAGTACATTCAATGTACTGACCTACAGGGCTGCAACGTCTTATGTTGCAGGAATTTTCTACGACGAGTAAGAGTTACGTTGTAGGGTTACAGTCTACACTCAACTTGCTGTTGGCGTTGATGGACTCCACACCCTTATGTTTGTTTCCGCTGAGACTTATGAGGTATATATATCAGTTTTACATTATTTATATATGTGATTGCACTTTGATATATACATTGATGTACTGTGTGTGCCAGCATACCGATCCAGCGATGGCACAGATACACAGAGGCTTGGCCGTTTGAGGTCGGGTCGCTACAATTGGTATGGAGGGCACCCGTGGATATGGCTAGCCATGGAAAGGGAAAGTATGGTGGAAAGGGAATAAACTTTATGTTATGTTTGGGAACCGCTTATGATATATCTAGCATGGAAAGTGTTGGGAGCTCTAAGTCGTTTTCGTTGGTGGGAAAATAATGCCTCTCAAAATGTTTTTATCTCTCAATTTTCGCTTTGAGCTCTGGCACCTCTACAAATCCCTACTTCCCTCTATGAAGGGCCTATCTATTTACTTTATGCAATTTTTATTTGAGTCTCCATTTCTCTTATAAAGCACCAACTAGGGGGCACTATGATAGTACTTGAGGACTAGGTGTAGCTAATATGCGAGTGTGTTTCATGAATGGATCAATGACTGAGCATGATGGGCTAGGGATAACTTATTTTAGCATTGATATTTTAAAAGACATTGTTGCTTGTTGGTATGCTTGAGTATTTATGTCCTCATGTCAAAACTAGACTATTGCTTTGAACCATATAAAAGTCCAAATGTCTATGCTATAAACAAAAGAATATGTGATGAATATGATAGGTAGCTTTCCACAACAAGTATTCCATTTTCAATTGCTACTTTATCATGATAAGTTTTATGAGAAAGAGTTGTTGTTATGATGCTAGGAAAAGTGATTGAAATTATCATTGATCAAACTTCTGCACTTTGCTAGCATTCACACTTCATAAATTATTTCTTTTATCAGTTACCTACTCGAGGACGAGTAGGAATTAAGCTTGGGGATGCTGATACATCTCCAACGTATCTAAAATTTATGAAATATTCATGCCATGTTTACAATAATTTTATATGGTTTTGGTATGATTTGCAAGGAACTAACCCGGACTGACGCCGTTTTTAGTAGAACTACCATGGTGTTGTTTTTTGTGTAGAAATGGAAGTTCTCCAAATGAGCTGAAACTTGATGAATTTTTTTGGAACAAAAGAGACCCCCAAAGCTTCGTGGAAGGACCAGAAGGTGAAGGAGTAGGCCACAAGACACCGGAGCGCACCTGGGCCCCTACCCGTGCCCCGGCAGGTTGTGCTCACCTCGAGGACCATCTTTGCGTGAAACCGATGCCAAAAAATCCTATAAATAAAGAAACCATCAGAAATAACCCTAGATTAGAAGTTCCACTGCCACAAGGCTCTATAGCCACCGAAAACCAATCTAGACCCTTTCCGGCACCTTGCCGAAGGGGGAAATCATCATCGGTGGCCATCTTCATCATCCCAGCGGCTACCACGATGAGGAGGGAGTAGTCCACCCTCGGGGCTGAGGGTTTGTACCAGTAGCTTTGTGTTTAATCTTTCTCTCTCGTGTTCTTGAGATGTCACGATCTTGATGTATTGCGGGCTATTTTTCTCTCTCTATCTTGTTGTGATGAATTGAGTTTTTCCCTTTGAGATTTCGTTGTTACCGGATTGAATACTTTTACGGATTTGAGAACACTTGATATATGTCTTGCAATTGAATACTCATTGTGACAATGGGGTATCGTATTGATTCACTTGATATATGTTTTGGCACTCAACTCATGGATTCCCAAGTGACATTGGGGTAATCTATGCATATGGGTTGATGCACGTTCTTGTCTTTGTTTCTCTAGTAGAAATCTTGGGGCACTCTTTGAAGTTCTTTGTGTTGGATTGAATATTATGAATCTGAATTTACTTTGGTGTTATTTTAGTACGAACTCTTGGTTAGATCGATCAGAAAGAATAGCTTCGTGTTATTTTAGTACGAACTCTAGGATAGGTTGATTGGAAAGAATAGCTTTTAGGTGGTTTCGTACCCTACAAACAATCCCGTCTTATGTTCTCCGCTAGATAGGAACTTTGGAGTGATTCTTCGTTGCATGTTGAGGGAGGTTATATGATCCAAATATATTAGCATTGTTGAGAGATTGCACTAGCGAAAGTACAGACCCTAGGCCTCATTTTCAAGCATTGCAATACCGTTTTTGTGCCTGTTTACTATTTGCTACCTTGTTGTTTTTATTTATTTAGATTATAAAAATATATTTCTACCATCCATATTACACTTTTATCACCATCTCTTCACCGAACTAGTGCACCTATACAATTTTCCATTGTATTAGGTGTGTTGGGGACACAAGAGATTTCTTGTATTTGGTTGCAGGATTGTTAGAGAGAGACCATCTTCATCCTATGCTTCCCACGGTTTAATAAACCTTAGGTCATCCACTTGAGGGAAAATTGCTACTATCCTACAAAACTCTGCGCTTGGAGGCCCAACACGAGTCTACAAGAGTAAACTTGCATAGTAGACATCATCCAACAAGACGACGAGGTAGTAGACAAGTTTCGGCAGCACGACGATGTGGTGACGGTGATGGTGAAGTGATCTCTGACGGTGTCTTGGACTAGGGGGTACTCAACACGTCGTCTCCCGAACAGCTTTATCGGGCCGAGGACCCCCATGGTGGTTCACTATTGGGCCAGTTCGGACAACCCATGCCGCATACAAGGAAGACTCCACAAGACCTGGCGCCCAAGACAAGGACTCTCCTAAAACCCTAGTGTAACACCCCAATAGTTATGATACATTAACCTCACTGTAATGAGGTCTTGTCATCACAATTATTTGGCTAAATCTCACTTGGTCAAAACCCAGTTCGAATTCAAATCTAAATTGCATGTCAAAATTTTAATTTTTCAAACGATAAAACAAAAATGTTCGATGAGTTGCAAATATTCACTAGGTAATTGTCATGTAGGAACCAACATATTTTGAAATAATTAAATGCCCTTAACCTATTTAAAATAGTGCGACCAACATTAAATAAACATATTTAAATTCGAAAGTAAATAGAACAGTTCCATTTTGACCTCAAACTTTTTTGTGAATCCCTGTAGTGTTGAGTAGAATTTATGTGCAAAGTTTCATGTTAAGCAAGAATCTTTTGCTAGCAAAAAGAAATAGAAAACAGAGTTGTAGCATTATAACAGAAATTAGGAAAAGGGAAAACAACCGAAACCTACTATGCTATTTGGGCCGTAAGTCAACGGTGGCAGCCCAGCCCAAATCCCCCTGTTTTCTTCCTCCTCCTGTTCATAGGGGATCGTGGCACCGCATCCACGGCACCATGGCCGGCCGTGGCCACGTGCTGGCGATCCGGCCTCCCTTGTCCGCCTACAAGACGACCCCCCTCTCACCCCCGCAAACCCTAGATCACTAGAACCTCCTTCCCCCTCTCTCGTTTCTATTTTGGAGCAGAGCCGAGCGAGCCCACCTTCGTGCTCGTCATCGATCCCGTGGCCTCCGGCCATCCCTCGTCGCATCGGCACGTCTAGGAGGTCCGCTGCGACCGACTTCATCCATCCCGGGGACAAGCTCGAG